>NC_142875.1:33459772-33762803 GCF_051225735.1 Oryctolagus cuniculus
CTCCTATTCTTTATGTTTTGCTGTGCTTGGCTAGAAGCATGTTCCCTCTCTTTCTGTCTGTCTCTAGAGAGAGGAAACTTAGGAAGGAATAGCCAAGCGAAGCATCAGAATTCACTGCAGTCATACTGGACAGGTTACTAAGATCTATTTAAACTAGGATCTTTTTGATAAATCAATCCAATTGTAATTTTAAGAGTAACACATAAATACATTGCATAAAAGGATTTTAAAACCCTAGTATGTCACCCATTCTATTTTGGGGGTTATCTGAGACATTATTTTTTAAACCACAGCCAGGAACTCATGAGACCCCATAGCAGCCTACAGTGTCATTCCTCAGAAAGGATGCCCTTAACCCCTGTTCTGACATCCCTAGGAGACTGAAAGAAAATCAAACAGCCAAATAAAACACACCCAGGTCCATTTCACAAAAAAACCTACAGAATAAACATGCCACCTAACCATGCCTTCTGCCTATATTTTGTGCTCATGATCACTGTCATTTATTTTATTTCACCATCTAAAACCCAGCTCTGTAAACTCCCAACTGGCAGAGGCGCCCCCTTCATCATGTTCTGCCTTTGTTCTGCTGGTCTGGGCTGTGCTCTCTGCACTACCCATTAGCTCACAGAACATTGTGATTAATGCACTTGCTCACTGCCCCAGCCAACAGGCCCAAGCCGCGGATGCTCCTGCGGCAGGTCCCCAGCAGTCACCAGTGTCCCTGTGCCTTTAACAGCTTTCCCTTTATCTGCCTGCCACGGGCCTGCAGCTGGGCCTCCGGGTGGCCTGATGGACCACTTCATGCACCCTGGGACTCAGTTGGGGTGCGTTCATTACTCATCTGTGACAATAACCCATCGAGTAAGATGTAGAACTCAATTCCAGCAGAAAGACCTATAATGTTGGAGTCAGGAGGTTATCGCTGAGGGACCTGCACCTTGCTCCTCGCCTTTCTTATCGAGAGCTATACAGGCTCTGCTGGGGCCAGCATCTTGTAAAGCTGAGGGCGGCAGATTTGCCCTCAGATTAGCATACATCTTCTTAAGTGATACTACATTTAATTAAAAAGTAAACCTTAGTTAATGTGTGTGTGTGTGTGTGTGTGTGTGTGAGGTAGAGAGAGGAGAGGGAGAGAGAGAAAGAGGGAGACAGAGAGAGAGAGAGAGACTGCGGTATAGGGAAATAGGAGGCATACATTGTATAAGCTGGGTTGATGGAGGAACGCCAAAGAAATCAGGTCTCCCAGACACTTGTGATCCTGGCTGTGTCTAGCCTTCTGCCCTCCTGATAGAGGCAAATTACTCATCAGTACTTGGGAGTTGTCTCCCTGCAACCCATAACACTTGTGACACCAAAGGATTGCAGACCACACCTGGTGCTAGCCTGGTAACATACTGGACAGGGATGCAGTCCAAACCCATCTCACCCCACGTCTGGATTCTTATTTGTTCCCTGGAGGGGCAGTGTGTTTGAGCTATTGAATGATGTTTTGAAGTGGCATGCATCATTCAGTGGGATTTATTACCTCCTGGGTACTCTGATATGATGACAATTAGAAGACTTAAACAAAGGATCCAAGTACAAAAGAGGTGGGATCAGGATAGGGAGGGATTTCCCTGAAATTTGTCTTTCTCTCTGTTAGTCATTGTCTAGAACCATTTCTATCACTGTAGTATAGGAAAACATAGTGTTAGAATCACTTCAATTTCATTGCATTAAATAGATACTCATCAAAGTGCAATAATTAACCAGACATCTGAAAAGGTTCATTACATTCGATAAAACTCAGGTCATGACCGCAGTATCATTGAAAACCAATCATGCAATTAAATACTGTAAACTGCTGAAGATACTTTTCAATAATTTAAGAAAGCTTATTCATCAACAGGTAATATTGTAAAACCAAATTTCAGAATATTTAGAGAATATCAAAAAAACGCTAAGGGAAATTTTAATTAGTAATGGTTTAAGATAGAGTAAAGACAAGGAAAATAATATTTTGTGTATTATCTTACATTAGTGTAACTATAATTTTATCTATTTTCTAAAGACTCTGTAATGATATCATCTTTGATAAACTGAACAAAGTCTTAACCTAAATTCTTAGCATGCTACCTTCTTTTCTAAACAGTTTGCTGCTGATTCTCTGTTCTGGCATTTCACTGCTTCTCAGCTTTTCCTGACTGGCATTTCCACCATGCTAAGCCTCTGCCATTTCATTAGGAAATCCCCCAAAATATAATAGATGTTCCCAGTGCTTGCATGACTCACCCCACTAAAAAGAGTACTCTCGAGAGCATACAGATGTCTGCTTAGAAGGTAAACGAGGCCCAACAATGGCTCTTCTCCAAAGTTCCACAATCCTCAGTTCCTTAAGGTGTTTCTAATGTTTTTAAATTGCAGTTGCTATTTGTGAAAGTCTGGGTTAAAAAAAGTCTCAGCAAGTCTTCCTAGAACCTGCACATGTCACCATATATTTAAGTACTTCTAAGACGCAAAGGCACTGTTTAGTTCTCAAACATATTTGATGACAAAATCCTTTTTAGGTAGCATCTGAAAAGGGTAGCTACCCAAAAACCATGCTTGGAGAAGACTACTTTCATTTTTTCCGGAATGGCATATGTATTTTTTGAATGTGTGTCTGTCTGTCTGTCTATCTATCTATTTCTATGAAGTTCCCCTAGTCACAAGATAGAAGGCAAGATAACATAAGGAAGAGAAAATTCAACAAAATTTGCAAAACTTTTAGCTGAGTTTATGTTCCCTAGAAGATAACATTAATTGTTACTATGAATATTCACCTTCTCATTAATCCCTTTTGTAACTACCCCAGGAATAAGCTTAATGTTCCAAGCTCCCTAGCAGGCAGAGCCTTTCTCAGAGCTCCTATTACATTTCTATATAATAATCACTTGACATAAATGTCACTCCACTTGTATTTAGCATGAGGCCAATGCCTAGTTTGTTCTTCCATCTCCACTTGCTGGTATTATATTGGGTGGATGGTTGACATTAATTGATATTTATTGAGGAAATGAATCAGTCACTATTTAAGATTTTGTTAGTCATAACATTTTTTTTGACAGGCACAGTGGACAGTGAGAGAGAGAGAGAGACAGAGAGAAAGGTCTTCCTTTTGCCGTTGGTTCACCCCACAATGGCTGCTGAGGCTGGTGCGCTGTGGCTGGTGCACCGCGCTGATCCGAAGCCAGGAACCAGGTGCTTCTCCTGGTCTCCCATGCAGATGCAGGGCCCAAGCACTTGGGCCATCCTCCACTGCACTCCTGGGCCACAGCAAAGAGCTGGACTGGAAGAGGAGCGACCAGGACAGAATCCGGTGCTCCGATGACCAGGACTAGAACGCGTGGTGCCGGCGCTGCAGGCGGAGGATTAACCTATTGAGCCGTGGCGCCGGCCAAGTCATAACATTCTAAAACATAGCATGTGTCTAAAAATATAATAGAACCGATACCTACCCTCCATTACCGCCAAGAAATCCAGTACAACTCAATGATATTATGACAAAAACAGTATCAACAACTACATCAACTATGTATCAAGGACATAAGCCAGGCATTGTGCATTTATGTACACAAGTATTATTTTCCTGATTTTCATAACAGCTCTCTGATGTAGATGTCATTATCTGCACTAGATAGATAGGAAAACTGAAATTAAACAGTGTGCCCAGTGTTATGCAGGGAGTATAAGGGAGGCAGAGAGACCTGAATCCAAGCTGGCCTTGAGTCCAAACTCACACGTTACCTGCCCTGCTCTACTGGCAAGAGACTAAAATATGTGGGAGAACACTATGCATGTGACTCGACACTTGCTTGGATGAGTCTTTATCAGCTGAAGAAATGTTACGATTCACTTGACCTGATTATCCTGTAGGAGACAGTGGAGCATGATAGAAAGTCATCCAGTTTTAGAGTCAGGTGCTAGGTTCGTGTCAAATTACTGCCTATTTCTTTAAGTCCTGGTTTTCTCATTGTTTTATTAATATAAAGAAAACTATTTCATGTGTTCTGTAGGTACTGTTCCAAGCAGATAACCATACTTTCCACCTCTCCTCAATCCCACTCCTCCCTCTTCTCTCTTCCTTTCATTAGTTTTTCAGATATAATTTTAATCAACTCTGTATACACAGGCTTAATTCACCACTAACCACAATATTCATATAAGAACCTTAAGTATAGAACTTGGGTATAGAAGTACCATTCCTCAACACAATCAAGGCAATATAAGACAAACCCAAGGCCAGCATCATTTTGAAAGGGGAAAACTTGGAAGCATTTCCTCTTTGATCCAGAAAAAGATAAGGATATCCAGCTTCACCATTGCTATTCACTATAGTCCAGTAAGTTTTAATCAGAGCTATTAGGCAAGAGAAATAAATCCAAGGGATACAATTTGGAAAGAAGGAAATCAAATTATCCCTGTTAGCAGATGGCATCATCCTACATAGAGGGGAACAAAAAAGACTCCACTAAGAGACTGTTAGAACACATAAGGGAGATTGGTAAAGTTGCAGGATATAAAATCAACACACAAAAATCAATACCATTTGTATACACAAAAAATGCCATGGTTGAAAAAGAGCTTGTAAGATCAGTACCATTCACAATGGCTACAAAAAATTGTAAATACTTTGCAATAAATTTAACCAAGGATGTCAAATATCTTTACAATAAAATTACAAAACATTAAAGAATAGAAGAAGACACAAAATTAATAGAAAAATATTCCATGTTCATGGATTGAAAGAATTAATATCATCGAAATGTCCATACTATCAAAAGCAATTTACATATTCAATGCAATCCCAATCAAAATACCAATAACATTATTCTCACATCTAGGAAAAAATGATGCTAAAATTAATATGGAAACACAAGAGACTGATAGCTAAAGAAATTTTAAACAACAAAAACAAAGCCAGAGGTATCACAATACCAGATTTCAAGACATACTGCAGAGGCCTGTGCTGTGGCATAGTGGTTAAAGCCACCGCCTGCAATGCCAGCATCCCATATGGCTGATGATTTGAGTCCCAGCTGCTCTGCTTCTGATTCAGCTCTGGGAGTGGACCAGGAGATGGAAGATCTCTGTCTCTCTCTCTCTTTCTCTCTCTCTCTCTCTCTTTCTCTGCCTCTTCTCCTCTCTCTGTGTAATTCTGACTTTCAAATAAATAAATCTTTAAAAAAAAAAAAAAAACAAACATACCGCAGGGCAATTATGATCAATACAGCCTGGCACCGGCACAAAAATGGAACCAAATAGAAACTCCAGAAATCAACCCATACATTTACAACCAACTAATTTTTGACAAAGGAGCTAAAACCAATTCCTGAAGAAAGGACAGTCTCTTTAACAAATGGTGTTGGGAGAATTGGATCTCAGCATACAGGCATATGAAATAAGACCCCACCTGACACCTTATACAAAAGTCAGCTCAAAATGGATCAAGAATCTAAGTCTATGACACCATCAAATTACTAGGGAAAAATATCAGGGAAACTGCAAGACATTGGCATAGGCAAAGACTTCTTGGAAAGACCCCAGAAGCACAGACAATAAAATATAAAAACAGAAAAATGGGATTACATCAAGCCAAGAAGCTTGTGTACTGCAAAGGAAACACTCAACAAGTGAATAAGCAACTGACAGAATGGGAGAAAAGATTTGCAAGCTATGCAACTAATAAAGGATTATTATCCAGGATCTATAGAGCTCAAGAAACTCAAAAACACCAAACCATAACCCAGTTAAGAAATGGGTAAAGGACATGAAAAGGCATTTTTCAAAGGATGAAATACAAATGACCACCAGACACATGAAAAAATGTTCAGGATCACTAGCCAGCAGGGAAATGAAAATAAAAGCCACATTGAGGTTTTACCTCACCCCCTTTAAAATGTCTATCATTTAAAAATAAAAAAAAACTATAAATGCTGATGAAGATGTGGGGGAAAAGGTACACTAGTCCACTGTTGGTGGGAATGTAAACTAGTAAAACTGTTATGGAAGACAGTATGGAGATTCCTCAGAAATCTGAAAATAAATCTACCATATGACCCAGGTATCCCACTCCTGGGAATTTACCCAAATGAAATGAAATCAGCATATGAAAGAGTTATTTGTATCCCCATGCTTATAAGAATTCAATTCACAATAGCTAAGATATGGACCCTTTACCTTAAAAAAAAAAGATATGGAATCATCCCATACGCCCATCAACTAATGACTGGATAAAGAAAATACAATGTATATACATACTGTGGAATACTACTCAGTCATAAAACAGAATGAAATCCTGTCTTTTGCAGCAAAGTGGATGCAACTGAAAACCATTATGCTTAATGAAATAAGCCAGCCTCAAAAAGACAAATATCATACATTTTCTCTAATATGTGGCAGTTAAAGAGGAATACAAAGAAATGTATAGGAATGAAATAGACATCTTGGTGATACGATTCTCATTTTGAGCCCTTGTTTACATTCCTGTGGAACTGTGGACTTCCTACTGAATAACTTATTTTAATGGATGTTACAATACTTAATTGTTTTGTCAATTAAATGTGAAAATCAAGTCCAAGACCTAGTGGATACTCAAAAGAGGATACCATTGTGATATACTTCACTCTTTCCTTTTAAAGCATGTGTTCTGAAGGAACAGCAGAAACCTGGGCTCCACGGTTCTATTCCCCACTGACTCTAACAATTTCTGACCAGCTTCTAACACCATCTCCTCCATCTGCCCCACCAAATTCCATTACTGACCTTGTTGACAAATCCAATGCTCTTTTGTCAACTTTTACTTTCATGCCTTCTATATTTACAATTATTATAAAAATAATGTTTACTATATTTCAGTTTAAACAACAATCTTTATTAATTGTATCAAATATAATTTTTAAATTACTAGAAAAACAGAGAAAACTATAATCACATATACCCCTTAAAATGTAAAGTCAATAATGTTTCATTTACTTCAACCATTTTAATTACATACAGTATGCATTTAAATTTTGAATAACATCATAGAAAGTTTGAATCCATGTACTTTTTTTCCTTTTTTAATTTTTATTTAATGAATGCATTTTTACATAGACACAACTTTAGGAATATAGTGGTTCTTTCCCCCATACCCCCCACCCCACTCCCATCCCATCTCCCATTCCCTCCCCCATCTTCTTCTTCATTATGGATCATTTTTAGTATGACTTTATATACAGAGGCCTAACTCTATGCTAATCATAGATTTCAACAATTTGCCCCATTCCCACACACAACATATAGAGTGCAGTTTGGGGAGAGAATTTGCAGTCGATTTTCATATTACAATTCAATAGGGGCAGAGGTCCTACCTGGGGAGCAAGTAGTACAGTGACTACTGTTGTTCCTTTAACAATTAACACTCTTTTTTTATGACATCAGTGATCATCCTAAGCTCTTATCATGGACTGCCAAGGCTATGGAAGCCTTTTTTTATTTTTTATTTTTTTTAAATTTATTTGACAGGTAGAGTTATAGACAGTGAGAAAGAGAGACAGAGAGAAAGGTCTTCCTGCCATTTGGTTCACTCCCCAACTGGCCGCCATGGCCAGCACTGTGACAATCCGAAGCCAGGAACCAGGTGCTTCTTCCTGGTCTCCCATGCGAGTGCAGGGGCCTAAGTACTTACGTTACACTAACGTAAGATAATACACTCACTTGATATTATTTTCCTTATCTTTACTCTATCTTAAACCACTCCTAATTAAAATTTCCCTTAGCCTTTTTTTTGATATTTTCTAAATATTCTGAAATTTGGTTTTACAATATTACCTGTTGATGAATAAGCTTTCTTAAATTATTGAAAAGTATCTTCAGCAGTTTACAGTATTTAATTGCATGATTGGTTTTCAATGATACTGCGGTCATGACCTGAGTTTTATCGAATGTAATGAACCTTTTCAGATGTCTGGTTAATTATTGCACTTTGATGAGTATCTATTTAATGCAATGAAATTGAAGTGATTCTAACACTACGTTTTCCTATACTACAGTGATAGAAATGGTTCTAGACAATGACTAACAGAGAGAAAGACAAATTTCAGGGAAATCCCTCCCTATCCTGATCCCACCTCTTTTGTATTTGGATCCTTTGTTTAAGTCTTCTAATTGTCATCATATCAGAGTACCCAGGAGGTAATAAAATCCCACTGAATGATGCATGCCACTTCAAAACATCATTCAATAGCTCAAACACACTGCCCCTCCAGGGAACAAATAAGAATCCAGACGTGGGGTGAGATGGGTTTGGACTGCATCCCTGTCCAGTATGTTACCAGGCTAGCACCAGGTGTGGTCTGCAATCCTTTGGTGTCACAAGTGTTATGGGTTGCAGGGAAACAACTTACGTTAGTTGCTTATAACTAAAATAAAACGTACAGATCTTCATAATGCTTGTGGCGGGGAATCTATTAATGAGGTTTATGAGAATTACTTTTCTTCATCTAATTCTGCTTGTATGTCTTATGAATCATGGGATAGAAATAATTCTATTGGAGCCAGAATTGTGTCAAAGTGGCTTAAGCTGCTGCTTTCCATACTAGCATCCCATATGACAGTACCAGCTCATATCCCGGCTGTTCTACTTCTAGTCCAGCTCCCTACTAACATTTTGGAAAAGCAATGGAAGATGACCCAAGTGCTGGCGCCCCTGCAACATGTGTGGGAGACTTGGATGGATTTCCAGGCTCCTGGTTTTTGCTGTCTCCAGCCCTGTCTGTTGCAGCCATTTTGGAAGTGAATCCGTAGATAGATTTTTCTGTCACAGTGCCATTCAAATAAATCCTTAAAAAATAATTTTATCAAAACTGCATTGGTAACTGGTAATACCTTTGGATGCTATATATTTTTTTTTTTATTTTTTGACAGGCAGAGTGGACAGTGAGAGAGAGAGAGAGAGAGAGAGAGAGAAAGGTCTTCCTTTGCCGTTGGTTCACCCTCCAATGGCCGCCACGGCCGGCGCTGCGGTGGCCAGTGCATCGCGCTGATCCAATGGCAGGAGCCAGGTACTTATCCTGGTCTCCCATGGGGTGCAGGGCCCAAGGACTTGGGCCATCCTCCACTGCACTCCCAGGCCACAGCAGAGAGCTGGCCTGGAAGAGGGGCAACCGGGACAGAATCTGGCACCCTGACTGCGACTATAACCCGGTGTGCCGGTGCCGCAAGGCGGAGGATTAGCCTAGTGAGCCGCGGCGCCGGCTGGATGCTATATTATAAAGAATTGAAATAGAAAGTAATTTGAGTAATATGAGTAGTAATATCATTAGGGAAAAATAGAGACCATTTATCTGCCATAAGTATACTAGCAAAAATCCTCAAAAATATTACCAATTCAAATCCAAAAATGTATACAAATACTGGAGCAATACTTAAGTATGAATTTATGTGAGCCGGCACCATGGTTCACTTGGCTAATCCTCCGCCTGCAGCGCCAGCACCCCGGGTTCTAGTCCCGGTTGGGGTGCCAGATTCTGTCCCGGTTGCTCCTCTTCCAGTCCAGCTCTCTGCTGTGGCCCAGGAAGGCAGTGGAGGATGGCCCAAGTGCTTGGGCACCTGCACCCACATGGGGGAACAGGAGGAAGCACCTGGCTCTTGGCTTCAGATAGGCGCAGCGCACCAGCCACAGCAGCCATTTGGGGGGTAAACCAACTGAAGGAAGACCTTTCTCTCTGTCTCTCTCTCTCACTGTCTGACTCTGCCTGTCAAAAAAAATATGAATTTATGTAATCTATCACATCAACAAATAAAGAAAAATCATATGATCATACCAATTGTTCAGAAAAACTCATTTAATAAACCCAACTTCATTCATGATTTGAAAAAAAAATCAGCAAGAAATAGAGAGGAACTTCCTCAACTTGATAAAGAATATTTACTAGGACCAATGCTGTGGTGTAATGGGTAAAGCCCCCGCTTGCAGCGCCAGCATCCCATGTGGGTGTGGGTTTGAGTTCCGGCTGCTTCACTTCTGATCCAGCTCCCTGCTAATGTGCCTGGGAAAGCACTGGAATATGGCCCAAGTATCTGAACCCCTGCACCAATATGGGAGGTCTGGGAGAATCTCCTGGCTCCTGGCTTTGGACCTGCCCAGCTTTGGCAGTCGCAGCCATTTGGGGAGTGAACCAACAGATGAAGTTATCTCTCCCTCTCTCTCTCTGTAACACTGCCTTTCAAATAAATAGGTAAATCTTTAAAAAAGAGAGAATTTTTTAAAAGCCACCTATTTTCCTAGAAAAAAAATTAAAAACAGAAATGAAAAATAAGAAGATTGCAAATGAAACTTTGTTCACAGATGACCTGAGTGCCTATGAAGAAATCAGAAGGAATCATAAAAACTCTTAGAATAAATGATTAAAGCAAGTTTGCAAGATACAGGTTAATAAAAAATTCAATTGATTTCTTTTATACCAACAATGCATAAATTTTCAAATTAAATAAATAGCACTATTTATGTTGTCACCCAAGAAATCAAATAGGTACAAATTTAACAAAGCTTGTACAGGGTCCATATAATAAAAATCATAAAACCACAAAACTCAGGTGAAAGAAACACACACACACACACTCACACACACACACACATATATGTGTGTGTGTATATAGGTAGGAAAACTCAATATGGTTAAGATGTTAGTCCTTCCCAGCCTCATCAGTAGATTCAATGCAATCTCAATCAAATCCCCAGAAAGCTACTTTGTGGATATCAATAAAATGATTGTAAAGTTTATATGGAGGCAAAAACCCCAGAATAATTAACACAATACTGCAGAAAAACACATTTGGAAGACTTATATGACCAAATTTCAAGATTTACTACCGGGGCTGGAGCTGTGGCGAAGTAAGTTAATCCTCCCCTGTGGCACCAGCATCCCATATGGGCGCCAGTTCTATTCCCAGCTGCTCCTTTTCCAATCCAGCTTTCTGCTATAGCCTGGGAAAGCAGTGGGGGATGGCCCAAGTGTTTGGGCTCCTGCTCTCACGGGGGAGACCTTGAAGAAACTCCTCGCTCTTTGCTTCAGATTTGTGCAGTTGTGGCCATTTGGGGAGTGAACCAGGGGACAGAGGACCTTTCTCTCTGTCTCTCCTTCCACTCTCTGTAACTCTACCTCTCAAATAAATAAAAATAAAAAAAGTACTTACTATGAAGCTGTAATGAAAAAGAAAGTGTGGTATTGGTGAAAGAATAGACAAATAGATCAATGTAACAGAATCAACAGCCCAGAAACAGACCCACACAAATATGTTTGACAAAAGAGCTAGAAAAACTGTACATACATATGCAAAAAAGAAAAATGGAATATAGCATACACACTGACCTTATTTTTATGCCTTCTACAAAATTATTTCTAAATGGATCACAAACCTAAACATGAAATACAAAGGTGTAAATCTTCTAGGAGATAACATAGAGAAAAACGTAGGTGTATTGAGTTTGGTATTGAGTGTTAGATACAACACCAAAAACATAATCCATAAAACAAAAAAAAAAAGATAAGTTTGACTCCATTAAAATGCAAAGCTTCTGCTCTGCAAAAGACATGGTTAAGAGCATGAGAAAAGAAAGCCACACTATGTTAGATATTTAAGAGATACCTCCAAATACATGTATTCTTAAAATTGATAGAAGGCATTGGATCTTCTGGTAAATGTGTTCATAAGTTGGTATTTAATGGTTGAAATTGTTTACTAAGTTTTCATTTGATATTGCTATTGTCAGTAACCAACCTGGGACTTGCTCCCTCATTTCTCTATTCTCAGTCTGACTTGTTCTCTCATTTCTCTATTCTCTTCAAGGTAGGAAACTAATTCTATTCTGAAATTATTCTCCAAGATACACAATTTGATTTTTAGACCTTATAAAAGGGATGGCTAATATTTTCTATAATAACATAGCCAAAATGAGAGCTTAAATTATAATTTCACAGCTAAATTTACTTCGTTATAGGCACAGTAAACAGGCAAAACCTTCCTTTCAAACAAAGGGAGAGAAAGTTTTAAAGTGAGGACATATCTTTTATCCTTATGGGCATTGTCTACCTCAAAATAAACCACTATCAGAACATGCCTGTGACTATAGACTTCTAGTTTAGGCCACCAAAGATTTGAGATAGGACTTGAGCACTTCCTTGACTTGGATCCTCTGGTCTGCTTTAACAAAAACCAGGAGGAAAAGAAAGCTGGGCATCAGAAGCAATGTAAAGATAGGTGGCAGGCCAATTAAAGGCTGCTCTGTACAGCGATCTGTCCTCAAGGAGACCCAACAGGCCAGTCCACTGCAGTGGCTTTCGACATGGAAAGCCTGGGCTTCAGCAGAAGTCAGCTTATGAAGAGCCCTGACAGCTATGCAAGCCAAGAGTTGGATCACCAGAAATGGACCTGCCGTGGAGTCGAAGGACACCCTGGTCAGAGCCACAGACCTTGCTGACTCTAAGCTGAAAAGCCCTTCACTTGGCCCAGCTTCCAAAGTCACCACCACTGCTGAGAGTACGGCCAAGTAGGGTCAGTAACATTGCAGTCAGAAGATGCCACCTGCCTTTACCTGGCCAGCTCTCCTACCAGGCCAGCTAGGTATTGGAAGTCAACAGGGTGCCTTCCCCAAGGAGGTTCACATCTCCCTTAGAATGTATCCCATGTGAAGAGAGAGATAAGCCTGGGCCTCGTAACTTACAAGGCCTGAAAGCCCACCTGATTATTATCAAGCCCCTTCTGTCAGTTTCTATTTTCCTCTCAACCGGAGAACTTAGTCAAGGTTTAGATAGCACCTTACTTAGATCCTCTAATAATAACTCTGTCTTTTATTCTAGACCCTGTCTGGCCTACTTGGTGCCTCATTCCTTTGTAATCATATCTTCTACTCTAACTTCAATGACTCTATGTCTGACCTGTGTGTATTGATGGTCCTCTCCCCCACTTAATGTTGTATGATTGTTCAGGATTTTCTCCATAGACAAACCCCTCTACCTGCAAAAGATGAGTGGCTTTTCTCCTGGTCTTGGTTGGGATCACCTCTAAACTATGTCCATCAGTCTTCACAAGGGTCCAGAGACCCCCCCCCCATTTCCTCTCGTCTATGAAATCCTCTCATTACCTGGTTAATGCCACTCTTAGGATAATTGGTTGCTATTCTCACCTTGTCTTTTATACTACTGTGTCTGTTTAAGTTTTTACAAGAGTTGATAATGGAACGAACCAAGGCCTTCAGCAACCCGGCAGTCAACCAAATGCTGCTACAGAGATATACTCAACTCCCCACCCAGGAGACAGCAGCTTGAGACATTGCCCCATGCCAGCAAAGAGTACCTCATCACCCCATGTCAGCAGGAAGTAGCTCTAAAGACAGATCAATGTCCCTCTACCCCTCCTGGACTTTGGGGACTAACGTAATCCCAAACAAGTCCTGCTTTATAAAAAACAAAAGGGGGAAATGTTAGTAAAATGATGCAGTATTATCTGTAGCGCAATCTACACCCTGACACCAACCTAGCCTCTAGCCCCCGCCACCATTGCTGGAAGCCAGGTGGCCACATGGCCCAACCACCAGTGTCAGCCCCATCCCCCTCCTAATTAGATTTGCTGCTCCTACTTCCCTGTCTGCCTCAAGTTTTAAAAGGACCTGTTCCTGAACACCTCTCTCTATCTCTCTTTCTTTATCTTTCTCTCCATCTTCTGACCTCTGTCTCTGTCTCTTTCTTACACTCTCCTTCTCCCTCTTTTCCTTCTTTACCCCTTCTCTCCAGTCTGTCAGGTTTCCCCCAATAAGCTCTTTCCATTAAAAAAAAATAAAGAAAGCCACAAACTTGGGTAAATGAACTACCATGCTACTCAAAGACATGGAGGAAACTTAAATATATTTTACTAAGTGAAAGAAGCCAGTCTGAAAAGGTCATATTGAATGATTCCAATTATGTGACATTGTAGAAAAGGTAAGACTATGGCAAAAGTAAAAATATCAGAGATTGTCATGGTTTAGGGAAGAGGGTAGGATGAACAGGTGGAGAATTTTTCGGGCCATGAAAATACTCTATGTATAGTACTGTAGAAACTCTATGTATGATACTACTATAATGAATACATGTCAGTGGTGGCCAGGAAGTGGGATGGTGGGGAGGGTACAAGGGATTTTAAGGGCATTGAAATTATTCTGACTGATTCAGTATTGTTGGACACATTTATTTGAGAAAACCCATAAAACTCTCTAACACCATGGGCAAACCTAATGTATCTTATGAACTTAAATGAATAATGTATCACTATTGGCTCATTAGCTATGAAAAATGCACCACACCAATGCAAAATGCTAACAGAGGAAACTGGGGAGTCAGAGGGAGACAGGAGTGGTACAGGAATTCTCTATACTTTATGTGCAACTTTTCTGCAAGCCTAAAATTTCTATAAGAAGTCAATTAATAAATACACTTGATTCCTACAAATATTTTTTCAAATTACAATTAAGTAAATTAGATTGATTTATTTGGACAATTTTTAAAGTTGAATAATGGACATTCCACAGCGAATATCATGTAAAATCCAATGCTAATTGAACAGATTATCCCTGTTGCATGTACACACACACACATACACACACACATATGAGTCCTACTGGTTAAGTTAAGGCTCAATTAAAATAATTAATAAAGCAAATTCCACAAAGGTGGAGGGAAAAAAATTTTTAGTAACCTGTTAAGGTAAAATATGAACTGGAAAGACATGATATTTTTAAGTTTTCTAACCAACAAATGCCTATCATGCAATTGAATTTATAAACCATTTATACTAATTTGCACATAAGTGTATATACTCACATTCTTTCAAAATCATTTGCTACTACCTTTACATTTTAGCCATCCTGTCTGAGTCAAACAACTAATGAGGATAAACAGGGTCAGATCTAAAGAGAGGAAGTGATTCTGGGGATGTGGTCTTGGAAGGACACTATTGATTGATGTGGTATTGGTCAGAGGGCTCTACTCAGAAGTCATCAATGGTTAAATGTCAGCCTTAGGGGCATATTGAGTAGGGGTCAAGGGGGTCAGACTTGCAGCTGGTGCTGTTTTAATGCTTTCACAAGTGACTCCAATGATGAGCTCAAGATCGTGTTGCTTAAGCCAGTTCATATTTTGGTAATGATTACAACAGATAATCTATGAGATATGGTAGAAAAATAATGGATTATTAAAGCAAGTGATATACTGAGGGAAAGTGTAAGGACATTTATTTTAGAAAATATATCACGGAGTGACCCTGCTGTGAAATCTCGGCACAGGCCCTGCCTTTGTTTCTTTGGCTGACCTGTATCTAAATAAACTTGGGCAGGTTCTCTAGTCCCCTGAGTGAAATGATCTGAAATGTCGCTTGCTCAACTGGGCCCCTAAAGAAGAGCCTAGATTGGACGGGGCCTGAGAAAGATTCTCAAATGACTCTGACGTGTAAATTGGAGAATCTTTCAGCCTCCACATTACTCTTAGCTGTTAGGGGCTAAGAGTATCTTGCAAGACCAGCTGAAATACAGCTTGATACAGCCATCAAGGAAAAAACAATATGTAATATCCTAAAGAAATTCAAAATAGAGCTACCATATGATCCAGCAATCCCTCTTCTGGGTGTTTACCCAAAGGAGATGAAACCACAACCTTGAAAAGACAGCCATGCTCTCAGATTCATTGCAGCTTATTAACAATAATCAAGATACGCAAACAACCTCAATACTCATAGATAGATGAATGGATGAAGTATATGTGTTGTACATACACAATGGAATATTATTTAGTCTTATAAAAGAAGAAGATCCTGCCATTTGCCACATGGATGGGCTTAAGACTATATTATGCTGTTTATGGCATCAGTAATCTCCCTATGCTCCAGTCATGAGTTTCCAAGGCTATGGAAGCCCCTTGAGTTCTCCGACTCTTATCTTGTTTAGACAAGGTCATAGTCAAAGTGGAGGTTCTCTCCTCCATTCAGAGAAAGGTACCTCCTTCTTTGAAGACCTGTTCTTTCCACTGGGATCTCACTCACAGAGATCTTTCATTTAGGTTTTTGTGGGTTTTTTTTTTTGTTTGTTTGTTTTTGCCAGAGTGTCTTGGCTTTCCATGCCTGAAATACTTTCATGGGCTTTTCAGCCAGATCGGAATGCCTTTAGGGCTGATTCTGAGGCCAGAGTGCTGTTTAGGACATCTGCCATTCTATGAGTCTGCTGAGTATCTCGCTTCCCATGTTGGATCACTCTCCCCTTTATTTATTCTATCAGTTAGTATTAGCAGGTACTAGACTTGTTTATGTGCTCCCTTTGACTCTTAGTCCTTTCATTATGATCAATTGTGAACTGAAATTGATCACTTGGACTAGTGAGATGGCATTGGTACATGCCACCTTGATGGGATTAAATTGGAGTCCCCTGGTATGTTTCTAACTCTACCATTTGGGGCAAGTCAGCTTGAGCATGTCCCAAATTGTACATCTCTTCCCTCTCTTATTCCCACTCTTATGTTTAACAGGGATCACATTTCAGTTAAATTTCAACACTTAAGAATAACTGTGTATTAATTACAGAATTAAACCAGTCATATTAAGTAGAACAGACAAAAAAAACTACTAAGAGGGAGTGTCAATTTGTAAAGTCAACAACAGGAGTCACTGTGCACTTACTCCTCATGTAGGATCTCTGTCCTTAATGTGCTGTACATTGAGACTTAATGCTACGACGTGTACTCAAACAGTATATTTCACTTTGTGTTTCTATGGGGGTGCAAACTGTTGAAATCTTTACTTAATGTATACTAAACTGATCTTCTGTAAAAAAAAAAAAAAGAAATTATCAATTCCCAACTTGACTCTCACTGGGATTAAACATGACAATAGGTCTGATCTGATTTCATCATCATTTAAAAATCATCTATTATTTTTCACTATATGTTTCTGTGTGGGAGCAAACTGTTGAAATCTTTACTTAATGTATGCTAAACTGATCTTCTGTATATAAAGAGAATTGAAAATGAATCCTCATGTGAATGGAAGGGGAGAGGGAGTGGGAAAGGGGAGGGTTGCGGGTGGGAGGGACGTTATGGGGGGCGAAGCCATTGTAATCCATAAGCCATACTTTGGAAATTTATATTCATTAAATAAAAGTTAAAAAAAATTTAAAAAAGACTATTTTATGCTAAGTGAAAAATAAGCAGATACAGAAAGAAGAATACTGCGTCATCTCATTTGATTGTAGAATTTAAAAAAATCAAATACACAGAGATAGAGAATAAAACAGTTATTACCATAGGAGTGGGGAGGAAATGGGGAGAAGTAGGTCAAAACATACAACGTAGCATATATGTAGACGAACAAGGCTAGAGACTGAATGTGCAACATAAGGACCAAAGTTAATCAAATCAGAATATGTTAGAGACTTTTACTTAACAAGTAGATTTCTATAGCTCTTGTCACAAAAAAGGAACTATGTGAGATGTTCATCTATTTCTTCATAGTAACCATTTACTACTCTATGTAACCCATAATATCATGTTGTAAATTTCAAATATACACAATGAAATTTATCCAAAAATAAACAAAGGAGACCAGCTGGGATAAATAATTTTCATACTGCTCAGAATTATACAGATGACCAAAAACAAAAATTGTATAAACTATTATGTTAATTGACTAGCCTGTAAATATATACTGCTTATTGTATAAAAATATAAATTATATAAAATTGTATTTAATTTATATTATATATATATAATTTTAAAAATTGTATTTTATTTCTTTTGTACCATATTTATTAATGAGTTAATAGTAAGTGTCATAGGGATTCTGAAAATGAAAGAAAAATATTGGGCTAAAAAAAGAAGCTCCATTGTGGAAGCTGAACTTTGGAAGAAAGAAAACACAAGGATACCTCCAATAGTTTGTGAAAAATTGAATTATCAGATAATATTATTTTGATGCAAAAAAACTTTGAAATTCATGCATATTAGGGTCCTTCAAAAATTTCATGTGAAAAACTCATATTATGAAAAAACTGTGCACAGATTTCAAAATAGTTTTGCACCAAAATAAACATTTTTTAATTCTGTTTTTCCACAACTTTTTGAAGTACCCTTGTATTTGAATAAAAAAAATGGGAATTTTCTAACAAAATACCAATAAAAATTATGCTCTAAAGCAAGGTTTCTCAAGCTCAATGCTATTGACAATTTGGCTTGGATAATTCCTTGTTATTGGGGACTGTCCTGTGCCTTGTATAATGCTTAGCAGGATCCTCAACTTCTACCTATTACATGCAAAACCACATTCTCAGTTCTGACAATAGAAAATGTGTTTGTATCTTGCAAATATCAGGGGAGTGGGGGCAGTAAGAGAAATCAGCACACCCCCCCCACACACACACACCCACTGAGAACCACTTCTGTAAAGGAGAAGCACTAAATACTCAACACTTCATTTTCTTTTTTTTTTTTTTTCCACTTTTATTTTTTTTTTAACTTTTATTTAATGAATATACGTTTCCAAAGTACGAATAATGGATTACTATGGCTTCCCCCCCATACCGTCCCTCCCACCCACAACCCTCCCCTTTCCCACTCCCTCTCCCCTTCCATTCACATCAAGATTCATTTTCGATTATCTTAATATACAGAAGATCAGCTTAGTATACATTAAGTAAGGATTTCAACAGTTTGCTCCCACACAGAAACATAAAGTGAAAAATAATAGATGATTTTTTTTAATGATGATGAAATCAGATCAGACCTATTGTCATGTTTAATCCCAGTGAGAGTCAAGTTGGGAGTTGATAGTTTCTTTTCTTTTTTTTTTTTTTTTTTTTTTTTTTTTTTTTTTTTTACAGAGGATCAGTTTAGTATGCATTAAGTAAAGATTTCAACAGTTTGCACCCCCATAGAAACACAAAGTGAAATATATTATTTGAGTACTCGTTATAGCATTAAATCTCAATGCACAGCACATTAAGGACAGAGATCCTACATGAGGAGTAAGTGCACAGTGACTCCTGTTGTTGACTTTACCAATTGACACTCCTGTCTATGGCATCAGTAATCTCCCTATGCTCCAGTCATGAGTTTCCAAGGCTATGGAAGCCCCTTGAGTTCTCTGACTCTTATCTTGTTTAGACAAGGTCATAGTCAAAGTGGAGGTTCTCTCCTCCCTTCAGAGAAAGGTACCTCCTTCTTTGAAGACCTGTTCTTTCCACTGGGATCTCACTCACAGAGATCTTTTGCCAGAGTGTCTTGGCTTTCCATGCCTGAAATACTCTCATGGGCTTTTCAGCCAGATCGGAATGCCTTTAGGGCTGATTCTGAGGCCAGAGTGCTATTTAGGGCATCTGCCATTCTATGAGTCTGCTGAGTATCTCACTTCCCATGTTGGATCACTCTCCCCTTTATTTATTCTATCGGTTAGTGTTAGCAGGTACTAGACTTGCTTATGTCAACACTTCATTTTCTAGATTAGAAAGTTAACTACAGTAAGATTAAATAATTTAGCCAAAGTTTTAAAAGATAAGATGCTGATTCAGGACTAGAACTCTGATCTTGGCTGCTAGTTCAAGATTTTTCATACCTTAATTTTGCCGCTTTGAGTTCTAGAGACCTATCTGAATTGAAGCCAGTGGATTTGGATGGTGAGTATAGGCGTATGGATCATTCTTGCAGATGTTGTGTGTGACACCCCACAATCCCTCAGAAGCTGGGAAGATGATACACTTTCAGCACCGAGATTCCTGACTACTTCAAGGGCTGACACCGGATATTGAGAGAAAAGAAGTTTTTAGAGGCCGTGAAACTCCAAAGCTAAAAGTAATTTCCAATTCAGGGCTGTGATTGCAGGAAATCCAAAGTAGAACAATTGATACTTAGGGGGAAACAGTCCCCACCACCTTGCAATTAAGGAAATAAAAGCCTCTGTTACATAGTCAAAACCACAACAAATAGAGTTCCCATATTAACCTAATCCATGCCTCAAAAATAGTGGGGGAACACTGAAAGTGCAGCAATAAAAGTAAAATTTGACAAATTAGATTTTGCCAAAATTTTTAAAAAATGAGCTTCAAAAAAGAAGGTAAAATTTTTCTGAGCTTTTCCAAAAAGTGAGAAGACAACTCAGAACTGGAGAATATACCTGTAAATCAAGAATGTTTATAAAAGTTTTACAGTGCAACAATAAAAATACAAATAAGTCATCTTTTAAAAGGTCAAAGGATCTGTATAAATATCTGTCTGGAATATACAAGTTGCCAATAAACACAGGAAAATATGCTCAGCTTCACCAGACATTAGGGAAATGCAAATCAAAACCATAATGAGATATCATCACACCCACAAAAATGACTGTAATCAAAAGGAAACCACTGCCATGTTCACTGGGATGCAGAGAAGCCACAGGGCTCGTATGATCCTGTTAGGTATGTTAAGATGGTCCAGCTACTTTAGAAACCACTTTGTGTGCTGTACATTGAGATTTAATGCTATAACTAGTACTCAAACAGTATTTTTCACTTTATGTTTCTGTGTGGGAGCAAACTGTTGAATTCTTTACTTAATGTATGCTAAACTGATCTTCTGTATATAAAGAGAATCGAAAATGAATCCTCATGTGAATGGAAGGGGAGAGGGAGTGGGAAAGGGGAGGGTTGCGGGTGGGAGGGATGTTATGGGGGGAAGCCATTGTAATCCATAAGCTGTACTTTGGAAATTTATATTCATTAAATAAAAGTTTAAAAAAAAGGAAATCACTTTGGTATTTTCTTAAAGGATTTGACATCCAATTATTGTACCACTCCTAAGAGTCTATTCCAAACAAATAAAAACATGTCCACACAAAAACTGGTACACCAATGTTCCTAGCAGCATCGTTCACAATAACAAAAAATAAATTACCCAAATGTATATCAGCTGGCAAATATATGAACAAAACACCATATATCAATATAATGGAATAATATCACTAATAAATAAGGAAAGAAATACTGATGCTATAAAGTAAATAAACTTGAAAAACTATGCTAAATGCAACATAGACACAAAAGAACACAGATTATATATCCCATTTATATGAAGTGTCCAAAAAGGAGCAAATGATAGACTAAGTAAATTAATGTTGTCTAGAACTGGAAAAAAGGATGTTGAATAGCTATAATTAGGTACAAGCTTTTATTTTAGAATAATGAAAATATCCTAAACTCATACTGTCGTGATGATTGCACAACTCTATATATATTCGAATTCAGTGAATTGGACTATTAAAATGGATTAATTGAAGGACTAAAATCATATGCAAACAAAGTTGTTCAGAAAAACTTTGCTAAATGCTAGTAATGTCACACTGTGGGTTAAGCCACCACTTGGAACACCAGCATCCCATATCTGAGTGTTGGTTAGAGTCCCAGCTACTTCTCTTCAAGTCCAGCTCCCTGCTAATGCACCTGGGAAAGCAGCAGAAGATGACCTAAAGGCTTGGGGTCCCACAACCCACGTGGAAACCCAGATGAAGTTCCTGGCCAGCCATTGCAGCCATTGTAGCCATTCAGAAAGCAAATAAGCAGTGGAAAATCTCTTTTTCTCTCTCTCTCTTTCTCCTTCTCTGTGTCACTCTGCCTTTGAAATAAATAAATCTTTAAAAAAAAAACTTTCTTATGATAAATGAAACAGTGAGACATAAACTGGGAGAGAAGACTACGTGTATGACAAGACATATACTCCACCTCATAAAGGTGAGAGAAACATGAACCTTTGCACTTAAAAAAGCAAGGTAAAAGAATATAACATTCCCAAGAGAGCATATCTTGGTGTGCATCATTAATATGACACAGATATGAAGCAGAGATTATAATGTTAAACTCAAATGACAATGAGCTAGAAAGCTTCAATGAGTCCTTTATGACACAGAATACACTTAACAGAACAATCTATACTCCATATCACTTAGTTTCTAATAACAGTGCCCCCAAAGGAACAACAACAAACAAATTGTGGCTGAAATTCAAATAGCAAAACATTATACTGAAAGGTTGAGTAAAGGGAAAAGAGCGTCACTTCAAAGTGTTTAGAGATGATCTCCAAACAGACGTGATATCATGGCAATTTCTTTGCAAATGCAAAGCATAAAAGATAAGGGGAACATGATCTGCTAGTGTGGGTAGATAATAGCAGAAGAGACAGCCCATCGCTCTGTTGAGAAGCCTCTTGTGAGTCTTGATTGCTGTGAGATGTTCAAGGGCTTTCTTAATATAGCTGTTATTCCAGTTTTCAACGTCCTCCACAAGTGCCACCCACCTCTGTGTGCTCTAGCCTCTGTTCACCATACACCGTATCTTTTTCCCAGCTCTACCCACAGCCCATTGGCCTTCAATGTGAAACAGCCTCCCTTGCTCTTCACCAGTTGTGGTATTACTCAGTGTTCAAAGTCCAGTTTTAAAGCCCCCCCTTTGCCCAGGAAGATTTCCTTAGATCTCCTTTTTAGAAAGAAGTCTCTTTTCTCTCCCTGGATTTTGTGGGCCTCTTCTGGTATTTATCCCATTTTTATACTGTAGTTCTCTCTTCCTCTGTCTTACCTTCCTTCAGGCATGCAGCTTTGCTTACCCATCTTAATATTCCCACCCAGGATGTGCCTGGAAAAGTCTAAGCTCTCAATATTTTCTGAATGAGATTTCCAAAGCAAAAAGTAAAATGATTCCACCTTGAAACATGCAATACAATCTACAGAAGCTACATCCCATATCAGTTTCTTTCAAGGGGGCCCAGAGGAACAAAATCAAATTACCAAACTAGAACTGATAAGAGATTGACTCTCTCCACATATTTAACGTAGTTAACAAGAGGCAATACAGTCTAAGTACAATGCAAGAAAGTACGTTATGGATGATAATAGTTGTGGTAAAAACCAAAAGTATCCCTTTAAAAGTTATAGAAATTGATTTAAATTATAATGTTATTGCAGTGTTAAGTATGTAACAAATTGAACAAAATTGACTTAAAAAGGATAGAAAAAAACATAACATTATTTTTCCACATTAAGGATTCATTTTATTAACAGCATTTAATAGTAAAGACAAAATAAAGACTCAAGAGAACGAAAAAGAAAAATATACAAGAACTTATTCACAGCAATAAGAAAACATTTTTTCAAGGATACAAATTTATTTATTCAGTCAGTCACTCAACCAAGCAAATAGCCAAAATACATTTTATATAATACCTGCTAGAAACTAGCACTTGGTGTTGAGGAACCAAAGCTATTCATAAAGAGGTATAGAGAGGAACACACATTTAGCCCGCTACTTTAAGATGTGCATGTCCCACACTGGAGTTCAATCCCAACTCCACCTCCTACCTAGCACCTTGTAAGTACAGATCCTGTGAGGTAGCAGGGATTGCTGGAGTAATGGAGTACCTGCCACCCACATGGGACACCTGGATTGCTTTCCTTGCTACTGGCTCAGGCCCTGGCCCAGCCCCTGCCATAGTGGGCATTTGAGGAATGATTAAGCAGTTTAGGAGCTTGTTCTCTCACTTGCTTGCTTGCTCTCTCTCTCTGCCTCTCAAATGTATTAAAAGATTCAAATGAATTAAATGTGAGTGAAACAAAGAGTTAGATGTATGTTAAATTTTATTGGATGAATAGAAATCTGATTTTGTAATCAGATCTATCTTTGCAAGGGGCAGACAGTGGGTTCATGAAACACTTAACAGAAGAAGGAACATGGAGCTGAGTCTGGAAAGCCTTAAGGGATTACCTATTCAAGAAGGCTGGCCTTGGAGAGGAGATTGTAAAGGGGAAGTGGGGAAGGAAGCCTTTTAGAAGGACAATTTGGAGCTAAAACACAAAACTGGGAAACCATCACTGTGTCCTGGGGTCTACAAACAGATCGTGTGGGTGAAATCCAGGTGCAAGAAGAGATACAGAAGGAAGAGACTGCAGGGCTTTACTGAGCTAAAAAGCCTAAATTTTAGGTCGTACAGATTCATGGAAGAGTTTTAAGCTGGCCATATACAGGCAGATTTGTAATTCAGAGAAATCACTGTGCCGAGAAAGAGGAAGATGAATTAGAGGGAAGCCAGACTAGAGAGAGGGATGTAATTAGGAGCCTCTTACAGTACTTCAGTCTGGAGATGATGGAGGCCTGGTGTGCAGTAGTGAGGACAAAGAGGTGACAGATTGGAGATATATTTAGGAAGCTGACTCAACAGGACATGGTGATTAATGGCAAATGGAGAGGAAGAGATGATGAGGGGTCCAGGTTTTTGGCTTAGACAATTGGGTCATTTCATTTTTTTTTGTTGTAGGAAAAAATGGAAGGAGAGGTAGTTAATGAGAAGATAATGAATTCTGGTTCAGACATCTTAGGTTTCAGGAAAATGTGAGACATCTAAGTGGCAATTTCCAGTAGGCAGTTGGATTAATGTGTCTGGAGATGAAATAGGTAGGGCTTGAATTAGACATTTAAGAGTCAACTCCATTTATTGGCTAATGTAGTCCATCAGAGTGGCTCAAACTTCCATGACCAATGTGTACAGTCTGAAGAGAACTGAAACTTGGAAGGAACTTCAAAATATCAACTTCAGCAAGCATCCTACACAAAGTGGAAGAGATGGCTTCTTCCAAGGAAATGTTTTTGCAAGTTCAAGCCTGCTGTGATATTTCACCTATGTGTGGCCCCAGCTAGCATTTTATCCTTCCTAATCTAAGTCTAGTAGCACCCTCTCTGACCCTTCTTTGTCAGCATTTAACAAAAGAGGCAGTGAAAATTTCTCTTTCTGGGAGTTGTAGTTCTTAGGAACCGATTACAGACAACTTTATTTCTTCTTAAGAAAACTAGAAAATGCCCTGCAGCAAAAAAGAAAAAGCGGAAATGTCTATCCCCAGTCAAAAAATAAAAGTATGCCCATGCCTTATTTTTGCATATATCACAGGTTTTTAAGTACTTCATTTTTTTAAATTTGTTTCATTAACAAGGAATTAGTTCTGTATATACCTTTTGCAGCTCACACACTGCTATATGTGTGACACTACAGTTAAACAGATAGGAAGTTCTAGAATTACACTGATAATTTGGGGGCTAGAGCTAGTTGCAGTATCATGGGAAAATCTTTATAGACTATTCCTTCTGAAGTACCATGGCTGCTGGAGTACAGTGAAGTATCCAGAATATTGCAATCAAGTCATTGAATCAGCAGGGAGGTAAAAATGCTGGGTTTACTGTAAGACTTGCATGTGATTGATCAGCATGCAGGACGAAAGCAAAAAGAATCCAAGATTAGTGAATATATGGAGTATCTTGTATTATTCTTTCTACTTGTATTTGTTTGGAATTTTCTATAAGAATGCGTTAAAGACAGAGAGAATCCCAGATCAAGAACACGAGAGATGAAAATAAGTTTGCAAACTAAATCTGACTAATTAAAGAAAGGCAGGATTGTTGAGGGAGATAAAGTAAAGAATGTCAACTCTGGAGATAAACTCCTAGGTGTGAAACGTAGCTCCACTATTTACCATCCCATGATCATGGAGACTTTACCTAAGCACACTGTGCCTCAGTCTTCTGATCTGTGAAATGGTGATAATATGTATTTCTTTGAGGTGAGAATTAAGTGAAAGAAATTTAACATAATATCTTAGCTATTTTTTTTTAAATCCCAACAGATTAGAATAAGGCAAAGGTAGAAAGGAAGACTACAGAGGAGAGAATGATCAAGAATCCAAGATTCATGTGTTGTGTTCAGTTAGTCCACCAATATGGCCACTAATTTATTTCATCTTTATTATTTATTTCTTGGACACCTGGGTTCGATGTCCTCTTTCCTTACCTGACTTTAGCTCTCAGACTAATTCCACTGGACCTGATACAGCTACTCCTTCCAGGATCCAGATGTAGAGTATCTAAATTATTTAGGTTTAGTTAACAACCAAATCAAAAACCCTGGGTGACTTCTGTTTGCTGCAGCCTTGTGAAAAGGGTGGTGGGTGCAGACTTAATCAAGAGAGATGCCCCAGGCCCACAAAGCTATCATGGAGGGACTGACAAG
Source organism: Oryctolagus cuniculus (assembly GCF_051225735.1). NCBI lineage: Eukaryota > Metazoa > Chordata > Mammalia > Lagomorpha > Leporidae > Oryctolagus > Oryctolagus cuniculus. The sequence continues at coordinate 33,485,863 of NC_142875.1, forward strand.
ACTGGGTGAGGCTGCCTCAGATAGCCATTCCCTACAGAGGACAGGCAGCACGTTTCCGCAAACGACTGTTTTATCCCTAGGGCCTAGCACAGTACCTGGCACTAGTAGTCACTCAGAGTTAGCTGAATGAGTGAATGAGTGAGTGAACTTGCATTAAGATTCTATAATCATGGAGCAGAAATCTGGTTTTTCCAATATTATCCTAAATGGACTTGATATTCTAGCAGAGTAACATTTTTGCAGAATAGTCCAGTTAATTTTCCAAGCTAGCTGAATCTTCCAAGGTAGCTGAGCCAGTAACTTATTTGTTTGTATCTGAAACTACAAATGAAGCTAGCTGCTCAGGACCCAGCAAGACCTGACTAACACAATAGGTGCAATGTGTGGACAAGATATAGGTCCTACCCTCAACATTCTCCTTCCCAAGACACCTTTTCCATATACTACAACCTAATGACATCATAATATATGTGTGTGGGGAGGGGTTTAATTCCTAAATTTTTGAGTCCTAACATGATTCCCATAATTTTACCCTCTGAATATTCTTCTTATTTACTTTGGGTATTTCTTTCCTTTTATTTTCATTGTGTTCTCAAATTGTTCCTTGGTCTACAATATTTTTAATGTAAATACGTGTCAGGTAATATAAAATGACACATAAATTACCTTATTTTAATCCATGCTTCAACCCCACATGATGGATTTGGTTATTCCTATTTTATAGATGGGAAAATATGATGTAGGATATCTACATCACACCATAAAATTTAAGTACTTTGTCCAAGGTCACATAACTAGCAAAGTCAAGAGTCCACCTGCTCTTCTGGAAACACAGGAAGGCTCCTTTTTTACCCACCATCCTTGAATATTAGACTTGGAAATAGAAGAATTCAATCCTCAGAACACAGTAACAACTCACTTATACAGATACAGGAAAGAAAGTTTTCTTTTCTTTTGCTTTTTTCCTTTATGGTTCTTTTTCAAAGGAGGAGCAGAGATCTTATAGGAAACAAAAGAATGAGTATTCAGAAGCTCTTCTCTATTTTTCTTCCCTGAGTCAGGGCTGCTTGAGACAGGCCTGTTTCCAGAACTGGAGACTTTGGCTCCCTCAGTGGTGACAGCTTTTACTTTAACACAATTGTTCTGTGGGTTCCATGCTCCTGTTTTTCCTTAGCCTTCAATGTTTCTCTTTGCTTGCTAAAAGTCAATGTTTCCCTCACTTGTGGCACAAACAGAAGTGGCCTACAGAGAAATGGGAGAGCTGCCTCACGGTCAGGGCTTACAATGCTGCAAGCAGGAATGTGGAGCTCACTGCAGCCAGGGGCCAACAGCCAGACAGTTGTCTGTGTATGGCTGAAATTATGATTTTGAGACAATAATTCACTGTATGGCAATACAGAGAAAACTGAACACTTGTACTGCTGCACTCTGTCCCCTCCTTTTAATTTGTACTTTCATTTGATAAAGTCATGTAATTAATAATCAGAAAACTATGACAAGCAACACATATTTACATAGGACATTTCCAGCTCTTCATTACATACAGCATAAATGATCTAGATCTAATGATTAGTTAGAGCCAAAACTACTCTGAAAGTTTCTCAAGTGTAACCATCACTGATTTAAAACTCCAATATCAATTCTCCTAACGCTTGCTAGGAAATTGCATGGCTAAAGTTGTATTTTTTTAGTAAAGAACACAAATTTGGCCCTGGAAACATGCAGATAAAAAACAGATGGATTTTTATCTATTCATTCAAAGTGGGAGGGAGGGGCCAAGTGATTTGTGTGTTTTGTGTCTCTCTATTGGAGGACAATAAACTGATTGAGAGGATTTTTTTTTTCCAGAAAAGAAAAGCAGACATGAACTAAATCAGCAACCATCCCTTTGGATGCCAGCTGACCTCGGATGGAGATTTAGTGCTAGATTTAGAAGGCTTTGTTTACAGACAATTAAAAATCACATAAATTTAAATTGTCAAAGAAGAAATGGTTTCCAAAGCTTCTAGCAGCCTGATGGCCCCTCCACAGCACTGTAGAGGAAAGGCCCAGAGGCAAATACAAAGCCACCAACCCAAATGCCTGTGGAGACTGCCAGGAAGCCAAAGCCTGCTGCTTCTGCTGTGTGCTGCTGCTCTTGCAAAACAAAATCTTACAGGGCTTCAGATGCAGGGTCTTTAAGTGCTCATCAAACAGCGAGGAGACAACGGACTACCAGGAAGGATGTGGTTGCCCCTCAAAAGTGCACCCCAAAGTATGAAATTGCTGCAATCAGGCCCGCAGGCAATCAGTGTGTATGAGCCCTTTGTGTGTGCTCCATTTTTCCCACCGAAGGAATCAAATGTAAAGATTAAAAAGTGACACAAACACAAATGGCTGTAGGGTTTACAGTCTGAAATATTCTGGATTTTCTTCTCTGTGCATTTTACTTCTGTCCCTCAGCAATCAGACAAAGAGACCTAAGCTTCAGGAAAGAGCAGCTTCATAGGAAAAAGCAAAAAGAAAAAGAAAAAAAATCCTTACATGTTTGCATCAATATTTGGTGCTGATGTTGATGAATAAGTAATGATGTGTAGGTGTTGATAACATTTATACACATCTCTGATTGGTTCTGACACAGGTGCTCCATGGAGGATGAGGTTTACAAGCTAAAATCGGTCAGGAGAAAGCCATGGTTTCCGGCTGTCCCTCACAGATGCGAGATTTTGCACCTGTGTTTGAAGTTGCTCTTTCATTTTGTTTCTCTGCAGAAAAGCCAGCACAATGTTCAAACTGGGAGCACCTGCATTTAAGGCCAACTTGGACTCTTTTGTGGCCTGAATGTGATCTCTTAGATTCATGACTACACTAACAAGAAAACTTTTTCCCCTTTGGAGTTTTGAAATTTGGGGTTAAATTTTGAGTTGTGAATACATGTGGTATTATCACTACAGAACTAAACATATGCAAAATGTTGTACAGCTTGTTTATTTTATCCAGGCACTTGGATGATAAAAAACAAGCACTGTCAAAAATTGGATGAAAGCTGAATCTCTCTCATTGAAATCTTTGTTTAAATCACAGGGCAATTTTCCTGCTTGTGACACAACATTTAGGTACCAGAGTCAACTCTAATTAGTCCAGTCTTATTCTATTCTAAGTTAAAAGAAGAAATTTCACATCATCTACAGCTAAATTAAAATTGGGAAGGTTTTTTCTCCAAAACACTGACTACAATATTGATAGATTCTTCATTATTTCGTTGGGTTAAGAACATTAAAAATTCTCCAGGTTAAAATAATGTCTTTTGCAACTGTAACTAATCTTTCACTCCCTAAGGTTTGGCTAGTGACTACTAGAGGCAAATCAAGAAGAATTTATCTCTTGGAATCATGACCACAAGTCTCATTTAAAAAATTGCAAGGGGAACAATTAAAGGTCATGTTCAAATTCTTTGGACGTGGCATTGGTTAATCAGAAGGCTAAGAATATGCATTATAGAAATCTATTGGTTGCTTTAAGTTTTTAATAAAATTTATAAAATGTAAATTAAATTTCAAAATGGACTGTTTTAATTTTTATCAAAGAACCAATTCAGGGAAAAGGATACACAGCTGTCTTCAAAGAGCTAAGCTACAACTATATGACCAATATTCTATTGAAAGATTATGCTGCTAGCATCATTCTGAATAAGTAGACTCATTATTTAGACTTTATACCCAAGAGCAGAAGGTGTCAATCAAGTAATACTGTGTTAAATATTGTGCAGTTGGTATTGTAAAGACATATGCATAGATAAAATGCTATCCTGGTAACAATTTTTCACAAATAATAACTAGCAAGAAAAAATTTTCAGATTAATGCCTGTTTTATTTTTTTATCAATTAGCCAGCCCTTTGATTTGAATTCTTCACCCTCTGGCATCAAGGAGGTGCCTTTTCTTTTCTTTAAACAAAGGATTATTCTTCCTCAAAAGGGGTTTGTCTAGTTCTTTTATTGTTTTATGTCACACAAGGGAAAAATGCTTTTGAGACATCACTACTGAATTTAGCAGGGACGAGAGTTTACTGCTATATAATCATTAGTCAATGCAGTCGCTGAAACCTTAAACAAAAGAAAACAAACTACAAACAGGCAAGCATCCCCTGAAGGCACATCAGAACACCAGAGAGGGGCGGCATGGCTTTCAAACAAGGTTGCCCAAGCATGTGCTAAATATTGCTGCTCTTGACTTTCAACTGCACACCAAGGAATACAGTTTCACCTTCTATTCTGAAACAATACTGCAAAGCAGGGGGAAGCAACTCTAAAGGGTTTAGCAAATATACTCCACTCGCCATGGCTTCTTAGTGTAAATTATATTTCAAACCTAAAAAAATCTCTCAACATAGGGTCCTATGATAAAGTTATTAGAAAGGGGTACTTAAATGGCAAGCGTCTTTTTAACTTGAAACAGACTTTGTCACTTTATATACCATCTACCACCATATATAGTTAAAAGTTTACAATGTAAAGCTATACCTTGTTACATATCTTGAGGAAGCATTTCAATAAAGCTCCTTGTTTTCAAGTAGACTGATAATTTGGGGGTTACATTCCTCATGGTGGGAGTAAGTACCAAAATTCATTTATTTTAAGTTACTAAAGCAGGCTACTGAGGAAATACGATTTTGTAAAAACAAATATACACAACAAAGTAGGAACCAGAAAGAGTGCATAGGAGAGTAGGCCATTTTTAAACACAAGGAAAATGCACATGGAATTTGTTTCATGGATAGAAATTCATGTGTTGGGGAAAAAGTGTATAGTATAATAAGAGGACATATTATAGACAATTTGTATCTAAAATATTTGTTTAAATTATTTATCCTTATTTCTGAGTTTTCTGTGTATGTGTGTTTTCTTTCTAATTACTGTACTCATTTTGGTAGTTTTGCTGTTATTCAAATTTGCTGATTAAAAAAGGAGCAAAGTTGATCTCATAAAATAGAAACCAAGCTGCTTTGCTTGCTTGATCAGATTTTAGCAAACTGTCAGGACAGTGTATGTTAATCAACAATAATCTGTTTTTTGGTAAACATTCCAAAGTCTTATGCACACTTCTTGCCTTTGCTCCCCCCCTCCCGCAAAGTGATCCCTTTTAAAAAATATTTTTCAAGTAACTATAGGTAAATCATCACATTACTAATGTAACAACACATAAAATTCTAAATTTTATTGATGTTCTTGGTTTTTGAAATTAGGTTACAAGAACTCAGTAGAATAACGAATAGAAAAAATTGAACTATCCTCTCAAAATAAGCAATCTAATATTCTTGACAAAATGAAATGATATCACTGATGATAACATTGATCACTGTGAATAGCACAAGTTTGGTATCCCCAGTCCCATGTTTTGTCTGGTTCTTGATATTTTCTTCTTTATAATTAGTATTGTAAAAATTGTATTGTATAGAACTGTATAAAAATACAGTATATTTTCTAGAGTACCAAAACAGACTATTCCCTTCTGTTCATGTTATGTTTCTTTACATTTGACTGGGAAAAATTATACAAAGTTGTATTGCTGTATTATACAAAGTTGTATGTGCTGTATTAAACAATTGAGACGTGAAAAGTTAGTTTTCAGTGTCTTAATTAATTTGTGAATTTTTCCTAAAATTAGAACTCATTTATAAGTTTATGAAAGCACTGCACAGTTCAGTTTTTTTTACCAACTCTTGCATAGCCCCCACTAGCATCTTTGAGAAGAGGATTCTTATCTCATCCTCAAACCAAGTTCCCTCTTCCCCAAACTTCCACCTCTCACCTGACTCAATAAAAGTTAATTCAGTAAGTGAATTAATTAATGTCTTGCCCAAGAAAGGATGAAAATCAAGAAACATATAAATAATTGAAACTTGAATAGAATTGGAGAATTCAGAGAAGGGTAAAAAACTATTGCATATATTTCCCCAAATAATCAATGAATCAATAGATTTTCACATTTTAAAGAGTTTTCAAATAAAATTCTCCAGTAATGTTTGAATTTTAAAGTATTTATGAAGTATTAATGTCAGTTAGAAATAGTAATTTTATTATAGCAAGATAGAAAATGATTATCAGAAGCATCATTTCATATATGTGTAAATATATAATATATATACGAACTCTGGATGTTGACATTGTGTCTAGATGATGAACAAAAGGTTGAGAACTGATAAAATATCAGCTACCTATCTACTCCAGATAAATATTTCAATTGTCTCCAGTCCCAAATTACCTTTAAACCCAAAGCAAAGATTTTGCCTTAGTGATTTGGATTGCTAAAATTTTATTGTATCTGTGCATCCATATTTAGACCACAGTGATAAAAATGTTTTATGTTTGTATAGTAGAGATTTAATCTTGATTATTTGATTCTATAAAGGCAAAAACTACTGTTCACCACCAAATTCAAATTAGAATTTTATAGATAAAATTAGAAATAAACTTTTTGGTGAAAAGCCTTTTCTTGTATATGCCAAATGTCTTAGTTTCCAAAGTGTCCTTAAAAGACCATGAAAGTATTATTACAATGCTTGCAAACCTGGCTCTTTTTTATATAAGTTAATGATGTGGGATGAGAGATATTTCATCTTTTATACAGTTATTTGACAGTGATGAATTTAATTCATTCTATCACATTGAATGATACATTTATATTCAGTATGTAGTTTAAAATTTCATAAATGATTAAAGTCCCTGTCGTTTTAATTATAATATGCAGAGAGCAGCCAGAACTTATTTGCAAAGAATAATGTACAAGTCAATAAATTTGGTGAGTACTCTTGACAACATATAAATAATGACTTTAGAAGTATAACTACCTGTAGTTGAAAACTAAATAACAAAGGCTCGTGTTTAGATTTTTATGAACTACTGATCTAGCTTTCTTTAGAATCTCTTTATGATTATAATTTCCTTTATTAAATTGGAAACACAATAATGCAATGGCATTATATTACTAGTGAACCAATTTCAGCCGAGAGTGCAACTTGAAATAAATAAGTACTAGTCATGTTCCTGCTCTCATACTCATCACTGAAAGGGTTGGAGCACGCTGAGCTCCACTAGGATCCTTTAAACCAGGAACTGTCAAAAAGAGAGTCAGATCTCCTTGCCAACATGGGCCTCATTGCCCCACTACCTACCCGTGTTGAACACTTCCATTTAGAGGTAGGATGGTTTTCATTTAAAAAAAGAACCCATTTTAATTCATTTATGCATTCATTTAGCATGTATTGGTATTGGTATTATACAGTGCATGAAGTTACAGTAGTGAAAAAGACAGGCAAGGTCTAGACAGAACCAGAGTAGCCTGCACGGGGTAAAACAGGATGGAAATCATATAATCAAAATTTCATGGTGCTCTGGGATTACATGGAATGATACTGTATGACCAAGTTCCTTTTGGAACTTTTACTGCATTTACTGCATTTATTTTGGTGTATTCTTGTCTACCTCAGAATTCTATTTCAACACAAGGAATTAAAATAGAAGTATACTGACAAAGAAAACACCACTTTCTTGAATCATTCTTAATGAACAGTAATAACTGAGATAAGCTATTTTATGCTACTTGATGATTAAAAATTAGCAGAATTCCATCCTTCCTCTCAGGAGTGTCTGAAACTATCCCCTCAGTAGGTATATTACAGAGTCAGTCATTCATTTGTGTTTCTCCTACAATCTTAGAGGAGTAGAAAACACTAGCACAGTCAATACTGATCTTGACCAAAGGACCTAGCAGTCCAACCTTCTTGCTAAGATCATGAGCCTGGTATCAGCTCAGAGTGAGGTTAAACTTGTGCCTGACTTCATTCATGTTAGGACAAACACAGTCATTCTTCAAAGTCTGGGCTACGTAAGCTAAGAACAGAAGACAGAAACAAAGTTGAAACATCACATTGCCTTCATTTAGTTTCAAACATCTGTGACAGAACTGATTTAAAGTAAAAAAAAAAAAAAAAAAAAAAAAAAAAAAAAAAAAAAAAAAAACCTTTTGGTAAACTAATTTAAAGAATTCTATGATTCTCTACCAAGTAACATCTTTAGGATCACTGTTATTCAATTTACAAGATGCTTTGTATTACAACTGCAGATTTGCCTCCATAGTTGTATTGCAATTAGTCCTTTGGGTGTTTGTGTTTCTCACAAGAAAAGAAACAAGGGGAAGAAAGAGGCAGAAAGAAGTAAGGAAAAAAGAGAGAGGGAAGGGAGGAGAATAGGTAGGAAGAAAGGGAAGGAATGAGGTTGGAAGAGTTAGTTATAAATATGGACTCCAAGATTCCAACATGTTACTTTTGCACACACAGAGAACTGTTAACATCTCAGAGACCACAGGAACACTAAAATAGAAAAGTTCTCAGTGATGCAGTAAAGAGGAAAGCCTATACCCATTTTGAGCTAAATAACTTCCCTTCATCTTTTTTTTTTTATCCTACAGTTTCTCATTCCAAATTCTCCACCCCAAGATCACCACTGAATGACGGAAGAAAGTCTATGTCTACTTTAGGATTGAAATAAAAAATAGGTTATTATAGAAACAGATGAATGAATTACCACCCTTAAGCAGGATATGGGGTAGAAACCATGACAGACATTTCACTGGATTTCTGCTACTGGGTGATAGCCTAACAAATTGCCACCTAGAATCTCTTAGGTTTAATAAGCCACCTGTCTTGAAAGTAGCAGTCATATTGGTCTTTGAAGCCTATCCCAATACTTAAACTCTTGATGAAGTTCTTACTGTGCCAAAGGAACTTACTAACAAAGCCACTGAGTCAATTTAACCTAGGGAAACTGGACCCAGAAGACTAGGCTATCAGAGTTTTGTGTTGAGATAATTACTGCACTAAAGAGAGCATATGGGCTGTCAGGGCTGGCACATGGCCTGCACCAGCTGTTACCTGGGCGCTTTGGAAAACCTACTGAACAGCATTTTGGACACAGCACAGTTCTGTGTAAGTTTTCCAAGGCTTCTACTGGGAGTTCTTCATAATAAATTTATTTCCTGTATAAGAGAGGATTGCACCCAGTAACGTAACTGGAACAAGCATGTTAAATTTCCTTCTGGCAGATAGAGTATCACTGGCTAAAAGGGAAAAACAATCTGTGGATTTACAAGCACAAAGCCTGCAAAGCCAGGAATCATCAAAACATTAACTAGAATAGGTCTTCCTGTCTTTAAAGAAATTAAAAAAGTAAATTTAACACATTGAGAATTTCCTTGAAAACAACTGATATATCAGATCAGGCACTATAACATGCCCAGTTCACAATAAACAATAGCAGCTATTTTATCATCGTTATAGGATTAATCTCACCAAATAGGCATATTCAGGGTTCCTGAACAACCAGAAAGTAGACCATTCTACAAGCATTGCTGCTAGAACTGCTGAACCTCGGGAAAACATTATTTTCAAGAGCAAATATCAAAGTGGCAGTCAATAAATTCCTCACACTGACAACAATTTCCATTTATGCAGAGCACAATTTCTTGTAAATGACCCTATCCCAAAACTTGACAACTTACATTATTGAAATTCAGTTACCTCCAAAAGGGCCCTGCAACCACAGATCATATGAATTGAAAGATCTAAAGATGAACCCAAAGAAAAAGGAGAGTTAGAGAAAGAGGGTGTTTCCCGCTAGAGTTCATTCACAAAGAATAATTTCAATAAATATAACTAAGAAGTGCATCATCAATCATTGGATACTAAGTCCAGTAATCGTGTTATTACACTTGGAACTTTGATTCAACTCGTTTATTCATAAATGATTTTTTTTTCTTTTCAGGAATGTTAGGGAGAGAAACTTTGGGCAATGGCAGACACATATTACTGAAATATTACTAAAGCATAAAACACGAATTTAACCTAAGTACCCAAGCTGACAAGAAGTCTGGATTTTTATTTTTAAATTCAAACTCCAATCTCTTTGAAAACAAATAGAATGAACAAGATAGTCACAGCTTTTTCCCCACCTGGTTAGGAAGGAAAGTTAGTTTCACTTCAAGGAGACAATTTAAAGCCAAGCTTACTTACAAAATAGGTTTTGTTCAAGGTTTTTTGCATCAGACCCTATGCTTGGTCTTAATTAAATGAAATGTACTTTGAGAAAACACACAGCAGTAAAGACAGGCCATGGAAGCATCAAAGCCAGCCTCTTTGGTCCTTTTTTCAGAGGGAGAGCTGATTTGGGTTCCCAGACAAAGAAAGTCATGTTTCAGTGAAACGAGTGCATGTCCAACTCAGAAAAATTCAGTCGTTAGATTTAAATTTTTAAAATGTATGCCTTGAAAACATTCAGGACATTTAGAAAATCCACCGCATTACATCACAGTAACTGCATCACCACATTATATTTTGCAAGCTTTAGCAAATAAAAAAATCCCCCAGAAGAATCTTAATTCTTATCTATGGAAAACATTAAACGGCTAAGCGCTAACAACTGGAATTAGTCCTTAAATCTCTAATGAGAATAATAAAACATGAGTGCAGTTTGTGCTGTAACTTGATAAGGCCTGGATTTACTTGCTGTTAGGAAAAGTCACTGATCCAGCAGTATGGCTTTTTACTCCCTGAGGTACAGGAAACAATATCTGTCCTCTAGGAACCTTCTCTGCGGTAAGCACTTCTTATCTGTGCTATCAGAGGACGGAGATAGCAGGCTAATATCTAGTAACAGCAGCTTTATGAGATGACCCATTACTGATTTAAATCAATCTCAAGCAGGTAGTTGTCCTTAACCCATTCATGCCAGAGCTGACCCCTGCCACAGAGCACCCTCCAACTTTTCCTGCACACTGGCAGGCCTGAAACTTCCAGCAAGGAACCAATAGCAAAGCACGACTTCTCCTCCTCTGTGCCTAGCATCTTTTAAAAAACCTCACTGTTTTAAAAGATTGTAGAATTGAAGTTACAAACCAGAAAAATGAAATCCAGTTTTAGTTAACAATTATCAACTCCATATTTGCTTGGTAGATGTACAAGCTGTAGTTTAATGAGCCTATTAGCAATTTGCAAAGACCCAACAACTTGCTGTGAGGGATGTGAAGATGAAACAACTCTCTCTTCCTACACTTGGGGAATGTTACTAAAGACATATTTGCTGGGAAGCAAGTCCCTCTGTTTATAGGCACAGATCAGCATAAATGCGAATGGAGGAATGTTTAAGAGCAAATTAAGCCCTGCCTTTCAGGGATTAAGTTAGCTGGGACATCAGATGTAAAAGTATCAGCAATAGACAGACACACAATAGAAGAGTTTCATATATTCTAAACCAAGAGTGTTCTCTATTATCTTGATACTCAGATAAACGAATGCTAAGGAGAGGTTTCAGGCTAACTTATACATTCACAAACACAGATTTACAATAGATTGTAGTTGTGAAGGGGCTTAAATATTATCCATTCACCCCCACTAATTTATAAAGGGAAAACCGAGGCTTTGGGAGGTTCAATAACTTATCCAAGGTCACAGGTAGCTACTGACAGAATTGAAATCTAACATCTGCTAATGTTTTTTCTAGCATGCTTTGCTTCTTCAAAACAGAAGTCCATATGAATATGGCTAACTCCACATGCATACGAGATTTTAGCACCTTCTGGATTTCAGGACTAATTCAAACTATGAACAAAAATAGTATTCACATATTAAATATTTAAGATTACTTATATTGACTTTTGTTGGAAGTTTTATTTCCATATCAATTAGATTTGAATACATTCACCTTTCCATTCAGTATCAGGAGTGTAGAGTGTCAAAGTCAGATAAATGCAGAAAGAAAAATTTCTGGCCCCAGCTATGCATGATTTCAAGTACCATTCCTATTTTTCCTTGTGTAATGTTACCTTCAAAAAACAGGATAAATATCCAAACATTTCTACTGTTACACAATTACAAATTTTCAAACCTGGTGAATTCAGTGAAGTTAGTCATGACACATAGCATTATCATTTCACTTTATTGCAACAGAAACTAGTGAGAACATATAAACCACAGGGCTACAAATAGTGATTTTGCAAAACAGGAGCATGCCTTTGATTTTCAGAAATTCACATTTAAACATTTAACTAATGGAACTTCTTTTTTCAAAGAAGTTTAAGTTTGTTAAAGGATTCATTAGGTTCATCTAGCCTGGTATGGCACCAATTAATTGGCTTATTGAGCTTTGGTTCTGTTGATTTTTTTTTTTAAATATATTGATACTCAGACACCAACAAAGTGAAAAGAAAAGTGCTCTTTACTAACTTTTCTGCTCGGGAACACTTCTTTCTCCTTCACCTCAGCCTCTGTATTTGTGTCTCCTGTAGCTTCCAAATTCTGCACCTGATCTTTTCCAATTGCCGAAGTGCAGACGACCACCTACAGAACCACAATAATGGGCTTCCCCTTGAGAGAGCCACATGGGACTTCTGCTCATTCCTTTCATGTAGAAACGGCATGCAGGATATTTTATGATTCATTTTTCCCTTTTTGATAAGAAATGAAAGAAATATCAAAAGAAATTCACAGATATTTCCATTTTCTCAGAATGAGATGAAGTATAAGGAGTTTCTACTTAAGAAATGAGCCTTTTTCCCCTGGCATTCTAGGTTCCTAAAGTGAGAAAATTGTTTTTACTGCTTTCCTTGTTTGATGCTTAAAAAATAAGATGTGTTGTCTTGCATTTTTAAGAGTTTCAGAAGAATTTGCCTATTTTGATTAATTTAGTTAACATAAGAGCTAAAGAGAATAACAGCTAGCAATTAGAATTGTAAGGAGTACTGATAACAATTTGCTTATTGAATTAATAGAATTTAAAAATGTAGCTGAAAATATACAAAGACAAAAATCTCAGTGTGTTCCCAAATTACAAGATACTACATTCATAAACAGTGTAATACAACAGCAATATATTTCAATTGCTCTAGTTATTTAGTTAATACAAAGCAAATTATTTTATGTAACACATATAATTATCTAAATATTGTGTCCACAGGCTGGAGATTTGAAGAAAGAGTCAAATAGCCTTCTCCCTTTGTGTTATTTTAATCACATTTTCTAATAAATCTTCAAATGTCATGCTTGCTCCCAAGATTTGGAAGATGGACATTTTTATATTTTGTGTTTTATAATCAAGTCACTTTGTCAGTTATTGCTCCAACATCCTTTGATTTTTCAAAGATTTTGTGCATTCAGATTCCTGGATGCTTTAGCAATCATAAAATCACCACTTTAAAGAAAACAAGGATCAATGGATTCCGTATCACATATACTGTATTTATTCAGTTGCCTAAAGCGATATAGTTCTTCTCACCTGTTTTATCTTTGTAATACTTCACTCTCTTATAGAAGAGTATGAGTCCTATATTAATGTATTGAAACAAAAAGAACATCCAACTATACGATCTTTGTAATCACTCTGTATGTGACTGTAAAAAGCATGCTGACAGCATTTTACTTGCTTTGCCAATAACCTTGTTTATAAATGACCTATTATCAAATTTCAGGGAAGTTTGCTGCCAAATTACCACTGGATAATTTTGCAAAGAAAAAAAAAATCAGTTCAGTCAAGTGCCATTTGGAAAATTCCAAGACATTTTTGTAATAGAAACCAATTCAATATTCCTCTACATTGGACATTACAATTACTCAGAAATTCAGCAGGCCTTTTAAAAAGTAACGCCTGGAAATTTTAGAAAATAAGCCCAAATATGGTGTTACATTTTGGTTATCTTTCTCCAGTCAGTTATAACACCAAGGATGAGAAAGTAGGAACTTCAGAGCTAACGTGATATCTATACATCAAATATAAATTTCACGTGGATTTACCTTTTGCTTATAGTTTATACCACTCTTGGAAATTTGATTTGAATAAAAAATGTATTCCTTCTTAATTTTGGATAACTGTCCCCACTCTAAATAAGCAGTATTCGTCTGTTCACACAGAAAGGAAGATAAGTAATAATACAGTGAAGGCTCCAAGTAAAATCTAGCCCAGTACAGACAGCGTAATAATGATGTCATTAAGACTCCTAGCTGAATGGGATTCAGACAGAACTGTTGTATAGCTGAAGACATAAATCTGAAAGAACTTTTTGGCTACATTCTCAGACTTACCTTGAGAGATATTTAGGAGCTCCAGCAAAATGAGTTGAGAGAAATGCACTCAAAAGAAGGTGTGCAGACTGCAGACAGAGATGTAGGCCCTATAGGTGCATCTTTCTGAGATGCAGGAAGAAACAGTTTGCTAAATGAATAAATACAGAGAAACAATCTGAAGAAGAAGAAAACAGAAAACAAATAAACCTTAATTCTAGCACAAATAAATGAGAGAAAGGCAATTGTGGGGCTGCTCAAAGCCTTTTTGCCTAGCTGAATGAAAGCAATCCCTAAGACTGAATGGGTAATGAGATCCTGGCTCCTGAGATTTTAGCTTTCTTAATCATGTTCATAATTAATTCAAGAACATTGATAATTTCATTACATTCTTTTTGTCTTATCAATAAATGATGTGCCTGCACTTTTGGTCCTGTGTACAGGGAGAGGAGAGATGCTTTGGGTAATATTGCACTAGGAATAGTGGATATATATGATCCAAAAAGGTGAAGTGATAATTATTATCCTTGACCAGCCTTCTATTATCAGAACACAATGACAAGCAGCTACAAATAATTAATAAGCTTTTTATGCAGAAATGCAAAGCCTTTGAAGAAAAATATGCTGCAAGTAGAATTCCTTCCTGAAGATTATGTACATAGCACAACATGCCTCTGCAGAGGCACGGTTTGAAATGGAACTCGCTAAAATGCCTGCATCACAAATACAAGAAGAAAATCAATAACCTCTTTTTAAAATGTCATTTTAAAAAACTTTCCTTTCTCTTAAATGCTTTATTTAAAAAAAAAAAAATCTGTGTCCTTCCAATCGTCTTCCTAAAGTCCTTTCCAGGATCAGCTTACAAAGATGTTAAACTGAACTCTGTAAAACCTCCTTTTTAAAAACCAAAATGGAAAGCTCTGTCATTATCTGTCAGTCATCATCAAAGGGACCCTTTTCCTTTACGGTTTTCTATTCACTCCTACCCCCCATGTAAATTTCCACAAAGCTATCACTCATTAGTTTTGCAATCCATGTTCAAGGGTTTAGAAAGAATATTTGATGCCACTTTATAGCACAAAACAGAAAAGCCATCTAGCCTTCCAAATTGTTTAGATAATTAGCACCAAATTAAAAACTCATCAGTTAGCAGGGACTGAAATATGAGAGTTCTCCTAACTGGTAACAAGAATAACACTCAGTTTTAAATACTGTGCTTAGCAAATAATCAATGCTTAGGTGCACATGACTGATACACAAATTAACTTCTTTTTTTGAGTAGACCAAGATGGTAGGATAAAATTTCAACAGTAAGTGGAAATCATTCCATGAAAGTGTCTCTGAACTAATTGTGCTATTAAAGATAAAAACAATTTATACAAAGCTAAAAAGTATTCATGTTGACACTTTGATCTGATTACTAAACAAAAAAGTCTCTGAGAAGACACTGCAGAATCACTTAGTAATGCAAGCTGTTGCCCATGACATTGATATATGGGACAGAGATGTTGTATATACTGGGTGGATTTATCAGTAAATCACTGACTCTATTTACTTCCCCAAGGAAAAAGACTTGTCCCCGAAAGAGAATTCTTTGTTAGAACCACCAGTAGGGGATTGATATTGACAAAACATTGAATTTGTATATAGTCCTGAAGAAGATTCATAAAACAATAATTTAATAAGTTAATAGACAAAGATTTACACATTGGCAGCAAACAACTGCCTAGAGAACATTAACTTACTTGATTAATTTCATCAAATTATATCAAACAGATATAATTATATCAAACAGATTTTAGCCACCAGCAACTTATTTTTGAACTAAAGATATTTTGAGAAATTCTAATTCTCTTAAAAAACTTTTCCTTAACATGCAAAATATCAACACCATCCAGACCAATAGTTAGATAAAACACTGTTAAATTATAGTTAAATATTAGGTTTAGATGTCAATTCTCACATGTGCCACACATTTATATATTTTAGCTCTGCCTTTTAAAGTTCCAGATAGGACATAGACATTGCAACTCAAATTTGCCTGAGTTCTAATATGTTCTTAATCAAGGTAGATTCAATAATAAAAAGGCCAGAAGCTAGACTTATTAAGTGCTTTATGTGCAATTTCATAGAAGCAGTAATGTTAGAAACAAAAGTAAATATTTATGGTGAAATACAGCTTGCAATTTTTTTTTGACAGATAGACAGTGAGAGAGAGAGACAGAGAGAAAGGTTTTCCTTCCGTTGGTTCACCCCACAAATGGCCACTATGGTCAGAGCTATACCGATCCGAAGCCAAGAGCCAGGTGCTTCCCCCTGGTCTCCCATGCGGGTGCAGGGGCCCAAGCACTTGGGCCATCCGCCACTTCCTTCCCAGGCCACAGCAGAGAGCTGGACTAGAAGAGGAGCAACCGGGATTAGAACCCGGCGCCTATATGGGCTGCTGGCGCTGCAGGCAGAGGATTAACCAAGTGAGCCACAGTGCTGACCCCACAGCTTGCATTAATATGTTTTCAAATACTGTAGCTTTTTCTAGTTTACCATCAGCGTATCTTTCCCAGTTATGTTCCAAACCTTCATGGACAGTGCCTGTGCCTTTCCATGTGCATATTTCCTAATTAATTGTGTTCGTAATCATTCATCACCTCTCTCTTTTTCCCAAGCCTGTTTTCTTGCTGCCCAATCTCTGGGAATGGCCACTACCATTTTTCTGGTTATCCAAGAAATCATAAAGGCATTATTCTGGACACATCTCCCAAATTGTTCAACTTCAAGCTGTAATGTTTCAGCTTCCCAAATGTCTCTGGAACCTGTCTACTTATTCTGATTCCCATATCCAAAATCCTCATTTAAATCATCAGGCCCTGTTGCCTGAGGTGTGGTGGTGTGTGTGAATAGCCTTGGCCTCTAAAGCCACCCTCTCTCTTCTGCTCTCACACTGTTACCCAACATCTTTCAATGCAAATCTGATCATGTCATTCCCCTACTTAAGCCTGCAGTAGCTCTTCATTACACTTCCTATAAAGTTGCCTACAAGACCCTTTTGACCTGGCTCTTGTGTACCTCCCTTAGCCTCATCTTTTAACCATCCTATTCCCTGATCATGTGGAACTACTTTCTGTTCCCCACATTTCTTTCTTCACTCAGCCTTTGGTATATACAGCTCTTTTCCCACACTCAGTGACCAACAGCCAATTATTTTCTAATTGGCTTTGATTATACAACTGAAAATTTGTCAGTTGCTCTTTGCAATTGATCCAAGTTTACACTAGGGGTGGGCATTGTGGCATAGTGAGCTAACACTCTTCCTGCAGTGCCTGCATCCCATATTGGAGCTGGTTCATGTCCTGGCTGCTCCTCTTCCAATCCAGCTCTGTGCTATGCACTGGAAAAGCAGTAGAAGATGGCCCAAGTGCTTGGGCTCCTGAACCCGCTTGGGAGACCTGGAAGAAGCTTCTGGTTCCTGGCTCCTAGCTCCTGGCTCTTGACTTTGGATCAGCTCTAGCCATTATAGCCATCTGGGGAATGACCCATCAGATGGAACCATCTCTGTCTCTCCCTCTCTGTCTGTGACTCTACCTCCCAAATAAATATATAAAATCTGAAAAAATAGTTTACATTAAAATCGGGTCTTTTTTTTTTTTTTTGACAGGCAAAGTTAGACAGTGAGAGAGAGAGACAGAGAGAAAGGTCTTCCTTCCGTTGGTTCACCCCCCAAATGGCCACTACGGCAGGTGCGCTGCGCCAATCCAAAGCCAGGAGCCAGGTGCTTCCTCCTGGTCTCTCATGCGGGTACAGGGCTCAAGCACTTGGGCCATCCTCCACTGCCTTCCTGGGCCACAGCAGAGAGCTGGACTGGAAGAGGAGCAATCGGGAAAGAATCCGGTGCCCCAACCGGGACTAGAACCCAGGGTGCTGGTGCCGAAGGTGGAGGATTAGCCTAGTGAGCCATGGCGCTGGCCAAAATTGGGTCTTTATCAGAGGAACTAGTGGTTCTGCCTCAGTTAATCCTTGTCCAGTCCATCAATGAACTTTGTTTTGCTCAGCCTCCCAGGAAGACATGCTATACTACCCACTTGTCTTGTTCTCCTTGTCTGCAGCCCCACACAGCTGAAGAGTGTGAAAGTGTCCCCTGTGTTTACATTCAGTCAACTACAGTCTATTCTTGGAAACACAGGGAAAAGCTCCTTTCATTGTAGTGATACTTTTGGTCTTTGCTACAATTATTCTATCAACCTCAGTTAAGTTTTTCACTTTCATCTGTTTTACATCTGGGTTTGATTCTGCATGGGAATTGTAAAAGTTGCTGGAATGATGAAAATCAAATAAAATAGCTTGAATACAAATCTTATAAATATGTCAAACTTCAGGGAATTTTGAATGCATTTTTTGTATTTTTCTGTCTCATTTTCTAAAAGTTATTTTAAAGGTTTAATATAAAGAAAATGTGTATTTTTCAGTTCTCATATGTTAGAAATTTTATGTGATCTCAGTATCATGCACTCAAAAGTAATATAATATAAAGACACAGGAGAGTGTATGGAATATAATGGTTGGTCGATAAATCATTGTTAAATAATAAATAAATGTAAATTGATCCTATGAAACTCAATTTCCAAGATAGCACTCTACATGAATACTTTGTTAAAAAATTTTTATTTTAATTTTGTCAGTTCATTGTTAACTAAGGCATGGGAATATGTGATATAGTTTGTAAAGTTTTTTCATCAATAGTATGCTTTTAAAAAGTTAAAGTGTTCTTGAAATTCTTTTATTAGTCATAACTCATTTCCTGGTGACCCCAAATAAAAGTAATCTAATAGCAAAACATACTGTCTCACCAGAATAATAAGAGAAGGGAGAGAGGGAAAAGCATAGAGACTTATGGGGGAGTTAAGGATGCTATCCTAGATCAGTAGAGGGGTAAGTTATCAGAGTCCAAGCAAAAAAATGGCCAAAGGAAGCTGGAGAGCTGAAGATGTTTGGTTTGCATGGGAAGAACTGTACTATTCATTGGAAGAAACTGGTTAGTGAATCTTCGTCTATTACCTAATGTTGGAGTAATTTAAAATTTAAAATTTTATTTTATGAGGTCATTAACATTCAGAATATTTTAGAACCTGACAATATTTATGTTACCAATCAGACAAGAGAGAAAAATATTTAAATTTTCCCTGTCCTTTTCTATTTTATAAGATTACTTGTTTTACATTTGAGTTTGAAGGTTACTTCCTCTCCTTATTACTGATTCAGAGGTCTAAATAGGATCTAACATAAAGTTCTCCAAATCCACACAACAAAAAGAAGGGACTGTTTCTCTACATTAATTTTCTTTATTTAAGAGATGACATCAAGGAGCCAGCGCTGTCGCATAGTAAGTTAAACCACTGCCTGAAGCACTGACATCCCATATGGGGACCAGTTTGAGTTCCAGCTGCTCCACTTCCAGTCCAGCTCCCTGTTGATGTGCCTGGGAAAGCAGTAGAAGATGGCCCAAGAAGCTCCTGCCTCCTGGCTTCAATCTGGCTTAGCCCTGCCTATTGTGGTCCACTGGAGAGTAAATCAACAGATGAAGACCTCTCTCTCTGTCTCTCTCTCTCTCTCTCTCTCTCTCTCTCTTCCCTTCTTGGTATCTCTGCCTTTCAAATAAATAGATATTTTTTTAAAAAGAGATGATGTCAAAACATAAAATTTTTTTTACATTTTTTTTAACTTTTATTTAATAAATATAAATTTCCAAAGTACGGCTTATGGATTACAATGGCTTCCCCCCCATATCGTCTCTCCCACCCGCATCCCTCCCCTTTCCCACTTCCTCTCCCCTTCCATTCACATGAGGATTCATTTTCAATTCTCTTTATATACAGAAGATCAGTTTAGCATATATTAAGTAAAGATTTCAACAGTTTGCTCCCACACAAACATAAAGTGAAAAATAATAGATGATTTTTTAAATGATGATGAAATCAGATCAGACCTATTGTCATGTTTAATCCCAGTGAGAGTCAAGTTGGGAATTGATAATTTCTTTTTTTTTTTTTTTACAGAAGATCAGTTTAGTATACATTAAGTAAAGATTTCAACAGTTTGCACCCCCATAGAAACACCAAGCGAAATATACTGTTTGAGTACTCATTATAGCATTAAGTCTCAATGTACAGCACATTAAGGACAGAGATCCTACATGAGGAGTAAGTGCACAGTGACTCCTGTTGTTGACTTTACAAATTGACACTCCTGTTTATGGCATCAGTAATCTCCCTTTGCACCAGTCATGAGTTTCCAAGGCTATGGAAGCCTTTTGAGTTCACCGACTCTTATCTTGTTTAGACAAGGTCATATTCAAAGTGGAGGTTCTCTCCTCCCTTCAGAGAAAGGTACCTCCTTCTTTGATGACCTGTTCTTTCCACTGGGATCTCACAGAGATCTTTCATTTAGGTTTTTGTGGGTTTTTTTTTTTTTTTTTTTTTTTTTTTTTTGCCAGAGTGTCTTGGCTTTCCATGCCTGAAATACTCTCATGGGCTTTTCAGCCAGATCTGAATGCCTTTAGGGCTGATTCTGAGGCCAGAGTGCTGTTTAGGACATCCGCCATTCTATGAGTCTGCTGAGTATCTCGCTTCTCATGTTGGATCACTCTCCCCTTTATTTATTCCATCGGTTAGTATTAGCAGGTACTAGACTTGTTTATGTGCTCCCTTTGACTCTTAGTCCTTTCATTATGATCAATTGTGAACTGAAATTGATCACTTGGACTGGTGAGATGGCATTGGTACATGCCACCTTGATGGGATTAAATTGGAGTCCCCTGGTATGTTTCTAACTCTACCATTTGGGGCAAGTCAGCTTGAGCATGTCCCAAATTGTACATCTCTTCCCTCTCTTATTCCTACTCTTATGTTTAACAGGGATCACATTTCAGTTAAATTTCAACACTTAAGAATAACTGTGTATTAATTACAGAATTAAACCAGTCATATTAGGTAGAACAGACAAAAAAAAAACTACTAAGAGGGATAATGTATTAAGTTGTTCATTAACAGTCACTTGATCAGCATAGCCCTGACTGTTAAAACATAAAATTTTGCATTTTTAGAACTATCAACAGCCAAATAGAAAAATATCTTATTCACTATGTAGATTAATATTTTTCAGAAGCTAATTTTTCAGAAATGTACTAAAATCTTTTTCTTCAATCTTTTCTCCTTTTTTGATGGATGCTTTTAGAAGTTATCTTTTTTCTTTTTAAGGTTTTATTTGTTTACTTGAAAGTCAGAGTTACAGAGAGGCAGAAGCAGAGAGAGAGAGAGAGAGAGAGAGAGAGAGAGAGAAAGGTCTTCCATCTGCTGGTTCACTCCCCAGTTGGCTGCAACAGCCAGAGCTGTGCCGATCCGAAGGCAGGAGCCAGGAGATTCTTATGAGTCTCCCATGCGGGTTCAGGGGCCCAAGTACTTGGGCCATCTTCTACTGCTTTCCCAGGCCATAGCAGAGAGCTGGATCAGAAGTGGAGCATCTGGAACTTGAACCAGCGCCCACATGGGATGCCGGCACTGCAGGCGAAGGCTTTACCCACTATGCCACAGCACCAGCCCCAGAAGTTATTTCTTTTTGATATGACATTTTTAGAAGATGTTTCTTTTAGAAACACAATTCTAATTTCTCCTCTTCATCTGAAAAAGTGTAATTATATGTTCAGTCTTTCTCGGTGGTGCAGAGCTAGAATTGTGATTGCTCAGCACCACTGCTCTATAAAATCCTGGCCTCAGAGACACGTACATCCTTTGGGCTCCACATTGCAGATAAACTGGGGAAGTTGACTTGTCCTGGTCATGAAGCTTGTAAATGATGAAAGGATTTCCCCTCCTTACTGTATGACCTCTAATATAATGAAGATGATTGAAGCAGCAAAATTCAGTAGAATTAACCCATAAAGAATGACCTAAATTTACCTTGGATCTGCTGTGTGTGTGGTCTTCCTTTTCTATCATCTCCAACATGAGAGCTCAGAATCCAAGTAACAATGAATTTCTCTCCCCAAAACTTTCCCAGAAGTAACAGAGTTCCAAGAGACAACAGCAAAGAGATCCACTTGTTGCAGTATGGAAAAGCAAATTGTTGACTGAGTCACCTGGGGTGGGGGGAGGAAGTGACCTAGTTTAAAATCCTAGAAACCCTCAATGAGGTGGCAGTTCCATTAGGGCCAAGGAGAGCACAGTTCCAGGATCACCAGGCAGGTCTTGGGCCTCAGTCTCCTACTGAGGTGGAAGATTATTTAAAGCAGGAGTGGGGTGTGGTGGAATCAGGAGGCCATGCCAAGATGGCCACTGGCAAGAGAGCATCAGTTACTCAGGAATGGCTTCCAAACCCACCTGGCAATGGAGCCTGCCTGACAACAGGCTATGATTGGTTAGGGCATAAACTGCCCCTTGACCAGATTGGCTACCTCGGCTATATAAGCTGCTGTACCAACTGAAATAAATGAGTCTGCAGGCTGCTCAACTCTGGTCTGCTTTCGCCTGACTCCCGGTGTCGGTGTGGTGACTTGGTGCCTCTTGTCCCCATCATGCTCCTCCTCTCAGAACAAATGCACAGCAACACTTGGGTGAGGAGAAATACAGTTAGGGGTTCCCCCAGAAGACACATGACAATTCTGGAAATATTTTTGGCTGTCACAAAAGGAAGATGTGATAAGCTTCTAGTGGGAGAGCCAGGGATGTTGCTAAACATTCTACCACACATAGAGGCAACAAAGAATTAACCTTTGGCCTCACATGTCAATGGGCTAAAGCCAAGAAACATTGAAGCAAGATATGGGCCCTCTGATCACCTTTGTTCTCCATCTTCTTGGAGTCTTGGTGAGGAT
The DNA here is from genome assembly GCF_051225735.1 of Oryctolagus cuniculus. Taxonomy (NCBI): domain Eukaryota; kingdom Metazoa; phylum Chordata; class Mammalia; order Lagomorpha; family Leporidae; genus Oryctolagus; species Oryctolagus cuniculus. Next base: position 33,508,807 of record NC_142875.1, read on the forward strand.
GAGTGAAATAACAGAGGCCATACAATTTCCTTTGCATTTTCTTCATTTAGGTAGCTGGAGGGAGTATACCAATAACTTGGTTGCTACTCCCTTTCCCCATTTTTTGCTATTAATTGGATTGGGAGGCTGCATGGAGGATAGGACCATGGACTTTGGATCCATAGAGATCTGGTTTCCATCCCAGATAAACTATTATAAGCTGTAGAACTATTGGAAAATATTCTTTTTCTATTTAAACTTATTTGTTTCCTCATCTATAAAACAACATAATAGTACCACCTCCCAAGTTGAAAGTCAGCCTATTTTCTCAATTCTTAGCGCCATACCTTTGTCTACATACATTTTCTTATTATTTCCTCTTGCCTGGACTACTGCTACTCTCTTCATTGAGCATCAGCTACAAGTTAGGTCTGTTCTGACTCTAAATCTCCTCACTTTGGGAGAACCACTCCATTTTTTAGTCAGTTACTCGGTATTTTTCCCCCTGAGTCCAGGTGTAAATGTATGAATAGGATTGATCAATTATAATGCCGGGTCTCTCTGGCCACAGTAATCATTTGGAGATGAGGAAACAGCTTAAGTTGAGCCAACAAAACCCATCCTGAGCTTTTGTTGAAGCTGTTGGGAAACAGGTCTTTTCTCTGGGAAGATTTTTTGACAAAAATTAACACAGCTGGGGAGTTTGCTACACATAAAGCAAACCCAGAGAGAAGCTGAGCCATGAGATGCAAAGAGCAAGAGAGAGATAGGCTGATTTTTGATTGATTGATAGCCAGCCCTGTAGCAAGAACAATTGCTACATTTTCAAATACATAGCCAACCTTTTAAAGTCTTTGTGAAGACATTTTAGTCATTTTCCAAAATAACAACACAAAAAGCATACTAATCTCTTCTAACCTTTCTGTCATCAGCTTCTACTCATTCCAGATGTCACTGTGCCACTGAAGTTTGATGGCTGATATATAAATCTTTTCATGGCATTTACCTGTTAAAAAGCTCTGCTGGATCCACGTTGCCCACAGGATTAAACCTAATTTCTACAACATGATTCCAAAGCATAGGGGGAAAAGTTCTTTATGGCATTCCCAGCCTTGTCTCCATCCTAAGGCAAATTGAAATTCTTACCATTACACCAACATAGCCTAGTCATTCCAGCCTAGCCTTTCCAATGCTGTTCTTTCTTTCCTCTTCTCTACAGTTATTCTACAAGACAAAATTGGAACTTATCTATTTTAAGTGTGTTTTCCCAAGGCATCTAAGCAGAGTTGGGCATGATCTAAGATATTTTAGGTTCTAAGAAACAGAATACCCACCCTGAAGGGCTTTAACAATGAGGAAAATTTATAGTCTTACATACTAAGAAGTCAGCCTCCAGAGAAGGTTAACCCAGAAACTCATACATCACTGAAGACTGAGGGCACAGAATCTTGCTAGTTCTCTGCCAGCCTCATCACCTGGGTTTTTGCCTTCAGCACTGACTGCACAAGCACAAATGTCTGATGGAGGTTCAGGTATCATATGTAGACACCACAAGACAATATTTTTAAAAAGAAAAAAATACATTATTTCTTCCTGAGCATATGTTTTCATCAGAAGGAAAACTTTTCACTGAAAGGGGAGTTGGATGCCTTTATTGCCTTAGCTAATCCGGAGTTGAGCCACTTGATGTGAAGAGAAACTTGCCCATGAGCCAATGCTTATATGAGAGATGGGGAAAGTACCCAAGTGAAATTAGGGTCTGCCAGCCATTTTCTGAGAATGTGTTTGAACTCCAGATGAAAAATAGTAAAACTAGAGGCTGGGCACTCAGCAATAACAGACAACTACAAATATTTACAAATGTTTTGTACCAGGCTCTCTCATACTATCAGCCCAAGACATTTGTACACTTTCTGACTTCTGAGTGTTCCTGCTGACAGCAAGGAAGAAGAAAGGAACAGATGTGAACTGGAAACCGTCACAGCTGCTCTTGAGTTGGCACAGCCAGCACTTGGTCTGCACTTACACTAACATCTACTCTTTTGTCCTCTTCATACATTTGTCTCCCTGACTAGAAGGAAAAGAGCAAATAAGGGATGAGAATTTTCATTTCCTTTAGCACCTGGCAAATATATACAGTACTTCATTGAATCTAAGAAACCATCATTTTTAAGAAGCACCATTTTTTTGGACCACAGAGAAAGAAGAAATGGTGCCAATTAAACTATGTAAAGCCAAGAACTCAAAAATACATTCCAGTTTCTGTAGTAAAATTGTGCCTTTTAAACTTGATGAAGTGTTATGAATCCCAGTGTTTCACCAGGAAGAGTAATGGAATAAAATTTGGCTGGCAGCTAGGAGAATACCTTGCTGCCTTTTAACTGTACTTCAAAGTCTTTTAGTGTGTATCTTTTTCTTATTTATTATAATATACCAATTGCAAAGTATGGTTATGTGAGATATTTTTACATTAAATTTATAAATATGAATTTCTTCTATATGGAGTATTTTTTCATCAATGCTTCCTTCATATGGGCAAAAACAACAGTGACAACAACAGAACAGTAAAGTCTCATGTTCAAGCTTGGAATAATAGAAAAAAGTGAGGTCAGTATCACCAAATGGAACATGGTGGTGCATGTCTCGTCTTGATGGACAGATTTCAGCCTACAGAACACTGTCCACCTGGCTTTTCATTTTCATAAATATTGGGACATTAGAAAGGGGAGCTAACTAAAGGAAGAGTGCCTGTACCAGAAGTGCTGTAGGCAGTAAGAAGAGAGGTTTTATTTTTTAGACTTTCTTTATCCCCTGTATTAGGTGATAATCTTTGAGGTAGGCATACTACCTTGGTGTTCTTTTGTTCAAACGCATGATGTATCAATTTTTATAAAAATGTCCAATTACACAGAACCTAATTCTTTTAATAAATAAAACTAGGAGGATGCAAGTGTGAAAGCATAGAAGTGAAGTGAAGAAAACACCCAACAACTAAGGCATAGGTTTCACTATAGGGACTGGAGAGCCGGAGGGGAAATTGGGGGAGTTGTTAGGTGAAGTTACTAGAAACTTAAAGCCTTGGAGCTGAAGAGGAAGGAAGTGTTCAGGGCAGAGTGGGACAGGGAAGAGAAATGGGGCAGCGCTTGACTAGAGCTCACTTCATTATTTCATATAACAGTGTATGAATCAACAGTTACTAAAGATTTCAACAACAACAAAAACCACTATAGTTCTGCATTGTAAAGTATCAGGTTTCTTCTAACCTAATTTAGAAATATTGCTAATGTTTTTCTATAAAAATGCATTGCACCTATAATTGCAATAGCAGCTTGATATTTGCTGTTAACAAAGTCCTGTGCTGTATGAACTTACAACTGGGTCAAGGAGCCCTTCCTTTGTATTCCACCATGCAACAGATTTAATCTGTTATGTTGCAATGACTATGGTTCCTTTTCTTCATGTGCTATGGCAGACTCTGAAGTTGTTCACATAAACACATTTATACTACCTTGTGGGCACTCACCTCTGGTCCATCTTTCCCAGTTTCCCTAGTAGTTGTGATTTTTTTATCATATTCTGGGCAATAAACATGGGTAGTCACTCCTTGTCCTGACCCTCCACACCACCTCTAATTGGACGCAAATGTCCAGCAGAGGACCCCACAGTCCTAGGAGAAAGCAAGCCACCAATGGGAGATATCCAATCCTATGATTGACAACACAGAAGGCCACTCACCATTAAGAAGTAAATTTACAGGATATTAAGCTATTGACCTTTGGATGTTTGTACAGAACACAATATTAATACCCTAACTGTGTGTGTGCGTATTTCTCCACACTAGATTTCAAGCTCCTTGAGAGTAAGAATTGTGTGTACAGTTCTAGTACAGTATTTGACACAAAGGATCTGCTTCATAGATGTTAGTTGAAAAGTATGTTCTCCTCACTGACAGACTTTGATCTCACCTGCTATTTCATTGCCTGTGACACAAGCATCAAATGTGGCAGTAAAGTCTAGGATCTCATCCCTGAATCCTAAGTTACCCGAGTGGCCTTGACAGAAGGCAGCAGTAGTGGAATAGGCATAGATCAGTGTTACCTCATTTTCTACTCTTAAGCATATATTTACTTTATTTTGGAAGTTAAAAACACATTTATTTTATCAAAACATTACTGATTTGAATGTAATTTAATCTTAAATCCAATAAGTTTCACTAAATAAATGTTTCCATAGCAATTTCACAGTAATAAGCTTTATTGAGAGCTCATATTTAGACACTTTCATTATTTTTCACAAAATACCATAAGATACTACTGCACTATGAAATTGTATAAATAATTAAACTCAAGTTTCACATATCGAAATAAATGACCTAAAATACTTTTCATGATATATTACCCTTTTACTTTGTGGGTTGGCTTGCTTACTGGATAATTTGCAAAAAATTCACTCATCAAAAATAGGTCACTGGGTCATTTGAGTGAATTTATGACTGGAACTCTGGAATTTCGCTTCAGTTAAAGATCAATACATCTTCTTTGTACCTTATCTTAGTGCACATATGCATCGTATTCTCAAATTCCAGAGAAAATAGTACTAACTTTTAAAATTTATGCATAAATATATGTGCTGCTTCTTTTAAGCCAGTATATTTTGTATATTGTTTAATATTCCCTTGTAATAATATTTTTAAATATTTTTATTATTTGGATAGCTACTACTATCATAGTATTTGACAACTAGAAAAGATATCAAAGATTCAAGGCCTTTATTTACAGAAAAAAGTAGCATCTGCACAACTATCAGAGTTCACATCACTGCTAAAAGCCAAGCTGAAACTTAAACTCATAACTCTGGCCAGTGATGATCTGGAATTCTCAAAGATGAATTCCACATTTATTATATGATCTTATAAGATAAAATAGAGTTTTGTTAAGAATAAATTATTTTATCCTTGTGATTTAATTCATTTAATACTACATAAGAGATGAGTTGAGAGGCCATTGACTTGGTTACACCTTCTTAAGATTTAACTAAATATTAATTAATAAATTTAAATTTTATGGATTTTCTTTGAGGTTAATTTTTTAAATCAGTTCCAAACATTTTAAAGCCTCTCAAAAGTATATGCCCTCGGGGCTGGCACTGTGGCATAATAGACTGATCCTCCACCTGCGGTGCTGGCATCTAATGTGGGTGCCAGTTCTGGTCCCAGCTGCTCCTCTTCCAATCCAGCTCTCTGCTATGGCCTGGGAAGGCAGTAGAGGATGGCCCAAGTGCTTGGGCCCCTGCACTCATGTGAGAGACACGGAAGAAGCTCCTGGCTCTTGGCTTTGGATCACTGCATCTCCAGCCATTGTGACCAATTGGGCAGTGAACCAGCGGAAGGAAGACCTTTCTCACTGTCTCTCCCTCTCACTATCTGTAACTCTACCTCTCAAATAAATAAAATCTTTAAAAAAAAAGTATAGGCCCTCTTCAGGTGTGAGCATTCACCCTCATTATTCTTTCTATTTTTATGGATTGACTTTTTACTCAAATTCAAATCTCATCCATGTGAAACTGGTTTTCTTCTATGGCATAAGGGGAGAATAAAATTTTATTTTCCTTTTTTATTTAGTTGGTTTTCTTTGTTCCTTTCCCACTTACCTGCAATACCTCTTTACCACATGTAATACATTTTCACATAATGGATCTGTTTCTACTTATTTGCCCTATGCTATTGTATATAATTTTTATATCAGTGTTCGGAGGTTTCTTTCACATGGAAGTTGTACGTTCAGTGAGGATCAGTAGGGGGCTCTGTGGATCATACTCACACAGGAACCCAGGCTGAGTGAAGACCCATCACCTGTGCTCCCAGGATCAGGAGAGCCATGCTTATGTCTGCACCAAAGCATGTCACTTTTGCTCTACAACCTCTTGATTAACCTTACATGTTTTTTAAAAATGGCTTTTAATTTTTTAATTTTAATTTTTAATTAGTTTTTAACAGATTCAATGTGATTTGTAGATACAATTATAACAACATAACATATTTGTTCTCCCTTCTCCCCTTCCCTCTCTCCCTCACAGCCTCCTTCCTTCTCTCTTTCTTTCTGTGTTTTTCAGTTTTGAGATAACATGTTTTAAATTTATGTTACAGTATAACGGTAGCGTGGCCGAGCGGTCTAAGGCGCTGGATTAAATTTATGTTACAGTAAGAAGGTTTATTAATGCTTCACCAAATAAGAAATTTAAACAGTAAAAAGCAAAAGTACCTAGTTTAATTGGAATATAGTCAACAGTTATTAAAAATAATTGAATTGAAAAATGACCATTTACCTATTTACATTAAATTTTAAAGTAATCACAGATCGTGAGACCCCAGTGGAAAGAAGTGGCCATCAAAGAAGGAGATATTTTTCTCTAAAAGGGGGAGAGAACTTCCACTTTGCTTATGGCCTTGTCCAAATACTGATGGATTTTGTGGACTCAAAAGGCTTCCATAGCCTAGGCAGTTCATTTTAAGAGCCTCAGGTGGTCACTGACATCATAGTTAAGAGTATTAATTGTTAAATTAACAACAGGAGTCACTGTGCCCTAACTCCCCATGCAGAACTTCTGTCCTCAAGGAGTTGTATTGAGAGTTAACTGTAAAACCAGTTCTCAAACAGTTTTTTGTGTGTGTGTGTGTGTGTGTGTGTGTGCAAATTGTTGAAATCTTTACTTAGAGTTGGTCTTTTGTGTATAAAGTTAATTGAAAATGAATCTTGGGGCTGGCTCTGTGACATAGCAGGTAAGGCTGCCTCTTTTAGTGCTGGCATCCCATATGGGCGCTGCTTCAAGCTCTCTGCTATGGACTGGGAAAGCAGGGGAAGATGACCCAAGACATTGGGCCCCTGCACCTGTATGGGAGACCCAGAGGAAGCCCCTGGCTCCTGACTTCGGATTGGCACAGCTCCAGCTGTTGCAGCCAATTGGGGAGTGAACCAGCGGATGGAAGACTCCTCCCTCCCTCTCTCTCTCTCTCTCTCTGTGTGTGTGTGTGTGTGTGTGTGTGTAACTCTGACTTTCAAATAAATAAATCTTAAAAAAAAAAAAAAGAAAAGGAAATGAATCTTAATGGAGAATGGGACTGGCAAGGGGAGAGGGAGGCAAGTATTGGTTGGAGGGCTGATATGGTAGGAAGAATAACTATATTCCTAAAGTTGTACTTACGAAATTTGTATTTCTTAAAAAATAAAAAATAAAGTAATCACAGATCATTAAAACTATAGTAGTATAACATTCTTAACCATTGGTGTCCCAAAGATATAAAAGTTTTATAAAACTATATTTGTTGCAATACTGATACACACAGATGTCACTTTCTTTTTTCACTTTTATGTTTTGTTTTGTTTTGTTTTGTTTTGTTTTTAATTTTAGCTCCCACTTACAAGGGAGAATGTGCAAAATTTGCCTTTCTGGGTCTGACTTATATCACTCAACATCATGTCCTCCAGTTGTATCCATTTTGCTGCAAATGGTCAAATTTCATTCTTTTTTAAAGCTGAATAATATCCCATTGTGTATATATATCATATTTTCTTGATCCATTCATCTGATGATGGATACCTTGGTTGATTCCAAATTTTGGCTATTGTGCACAGTGGTGCTATAAACATGGTGTTGCAAATGTCTCTTTGATACATTGTATGTAAGTCTTTTGGGTATACACCCAATAGTGGATCATTTGCCATTACTGGATCATATGGCAAGTCTATTTCTAGCTTTGAAGGAAATCTCTACACTGTTTTCCACAAGGACTGCACTAATTTACATATCTATGAACAGTGTATAAGCATTCCCCTTTTTCCACACTCTTACCAGCATTTGTTACTCTCTGTGTTGTGGGTTTTAGCCATTCTGACAGGAGTGAGGTGATATCTCATTCTGGTTTTGATGGCTAGTATATGGAGCATTTTTTCATATATTTTTGGCCATTTATATTTCTTCCCTTTGAGAACCATCTATTGAAGTCCTTTGCCCATTTCTCAACTGAATTGCTTGGATTTTGTTGTTGTTGAGATTTTAAGTTGCTTATATATTCAGGGTATTAATCCCTTGTCAGGTCATTTGCAAATATTTTTTCCATCCTTATTTATACTATTGAACATTTCCTTTGCTGCACAAAAACTTTTGAGTTTGATCTAGTCCTATTTGTTTAGTTTTGTTTATATTGCCTGTGCTGTGGGGGTGTGGTCCAAGAAGTCATCCCCTACACCAATGTCGTGAAGTGTTTCCCCTACATTTTTTTCCAGCAACTTTATTGTCTCAGGTCTTAAATTTAGATCTTTGCTCTATCTTAAGTTGATTTTTGTATATGGTGAGAGGTATGTATCTAATTTCATTATTCTACATATATACATCCAGTTTTGCCAGCACCATTTGTTGAAGAGATTATCCTTATTCCACTGTATGATTTGTGCACTATTTTCAAAACTCAGCTATATGTATGTGGATTTATTTATGAGCTCTCTATTTTATTCCATTGATTTGAATATCAGTTTTTATGTCAGTACCATGCCATTTTAAAAATTTTTTTTTATTTATAGAAGCTGAGCAAATTTTATGTATTTCATACATACAGATTTAAGAGCATAGTGATACTTCCCACCTTACTCTCCCTCTTCCCTCCTTTCTTATTGTTTTAATTTTTACATTGACATATTTTCAGTTTATTTTATAATCATGATTTTAACCATTAATTAAGTAAAGGATTCAACAAATAGTAATAAAGAATAAACGCTGTTCCTCAACAGTAGAGGCAAGGGATGTAAATAATAAAATCTCAAAATGTCAATTTTGTTCATATACATTACATTTTTCTGTACTCAGCTACCACAGATCATGGAAAACATATTATATTTGTTCTTATGGAACTGGCTTATTTTAATTAGTATAATGGTTTCTAGTTGCATTCTTTTTTTTTCCTAAAGACACAATTTCATTCTTTTTTATGGCTGAGTAGTATTTCAAAGTGTATATATATATATATACCACATTTTCTGTATCCACTCATTGGTTGATGGTTTCTGAGTAGTTTTGTGATCATTTTTTTAAATTCATTTTCAGGCATCTCATCAATCTCTTTGTCTTCACATCCTAATATTCAAGTGTTGTTGTGTTCCTTTTGGGGAGTTATGTTATCTTCCTTGTTTTCATTTCTTGTATTTCTGTATTTATTTTTTAGGCATTTGTGAAAATACTAGGTTTTCTCCACTGATGTGTTTTGTCTTTAAACTATACCTCTGTGGCTTAGTGGAATATCTGCTCCTTCAGTGGGTATCCAGAGGCATGAACTGGGTGGTTACAGGGAGCTCTAGTCAATGCTCAAGAGTGGGGCAAGACTTAAGGCATGCAGATCCGGCTGAAAAGCCCATGAGAATATTTCAGGCATGGAAAGCCAAGACACTCTGGCAAAAAAAAAAAATGACCTAAATGAAAAATCTCTGTGAGTGAGATCCCAGTGGAAAGAACAGGTCATCAAAGAAGGAGGAATCTTTCTCTGAAGGGAGGAGAGAACTTCCACTCTGACTACGACCTTGTCTAAATATGATCAGAGTCGGTGAACTCAAAAGGCTTCCATAGCCTTGGCAACTCATGACAAGAGCCTAGGGTGATTACTGATGCCATAAACAAGAGTGTCAATTTGTTAAGTCAACAACAGGAGTCACTGTGCACTTACTCCTCATGTAGGATCTCTGTCCTTAATGTGCTGTACATTGTGATTTAATGCTATAACTAGTACTCAAACAGTATTTTTCACTTTGTGTTTCTGTGTGGGAGCAAACTGTTGAAATCTTTCCTTAATGTATGCTAAACTGATCTTCTGTATATAAAGAGAATTGAAAATGAATCTTGATATGAATGGAAGGGGAGAAGGAGCAGGAAATGGGAGGGTTGTGGGTGGGAGGGAAGGTATGGGGGGGGAGCCATTGTAATCCATAAGCTGTACTTTGGAAATTTATATTGATTAAATAAAAGTTAAAAAAAAAAGAGTGGGGCAAAAATCCAGGGTGACACCCAAGTTGGGCGTGGTAGATCTCAGCAAAGGGGAGGGAATAAATCACACCTGTTGGCATAATCCCAGCTTTATTGCCTTTCCTCCAAGATGATCAATGCCTGGGGTTATCCCACAGTGGGTATAACCCCCACCCACACAAGCACATGAACTATACTAAGGATCTGTGTGGTCCTCAGAGTGACCAAGGAACCTATTGCATTAAACCCACACCAGGCAGACAGAGAGTTCTAAGCCTCTGCTGCTAGACACAGTGATTGTCCAGAGACCACCCCAACACCTTATCATGTAGCCACAGAATTCCCGCAGTCACATCCCACAAGGCTTCCACAGTCATGGGGTGCAGAGAATCCACCCTAAGCCCTGAAAGTCTTCCATGTCCATGGAAATAGCAGAGATATTCCTCAAGCCAACTTGACTGTGGGTGCTCTGCCTTGGCAGTTTGAGCCCTATGGCATATGATAGGCTGAGGAGATAGAAGCAACTCACAATCTTAAGTGGGTGCCCAGCCCCCTGCCATTCCTCCCAGCCTAAGTCATCAGGGAAGTGGATTCTTTCTCTTTGGTAAAACCTCTTGGTCCCAGGCTGGAGAGCTGCTACAACCTCTACTGACATCAAGATGCTGCCTTCTCCTCGCTGGTTGTCTGGTACCCTTGTTGTGGAGTGGGGAGAAAGAAATGTTCTTTTCCTTCGCTGGATTAAGTGGGTACCTAACTAAGGCTCCAGGCTGGACTCAAAGTCAGTGTGCTCTGCAGGCAAGATCACCAGTGGCACGTGCTGCTGCAGTTTGCCTTCACCTCACTCTCAAAGCTGGCATGTCCTCCAGCCTCTGGCTGTGGGAGTTGTGGGTGCTGTCCCTGCTGGCTGCTGCATGTCCACAATTTTCACACTGCTCCACGACATCCCTCTTCTTCCTGTAGAATTTCCTCTGCAAACACCTCTCTAACTCTCTCTCCCCTGGGAATGTACTTCCTCTGCATTTCTTCTGCTTTCTTCACCTGGTAAAAATCATAACATCTATTCCCTATTCAGCCATCTATGAATTCCTTCCAGTACCATGCTGTTTTAATTACTATAGCGTTGTAATTTGTTTTGAAGTCAGATATTTTGATGCCTCCACTTTGGTTTTTCCTTGTTCAGGATCATTTTGGCTATTCAGGGTCTTTTGTGATTCCATATGAATTTTAGGATTGATTTTTATAATTTCATAAGGATTGTCATTCGTATTTTGATAGGGAAAACCTTGAATCTGTAGACATTTTAATGATACTGATTCTTCTGATCTATGAGCAAGGAATATCTTCCAACTTTTCTGTATCCTTGATGACTTCCTTCATCAATGTTTGATAATTTTCACTGTAGAGATCGTTCACTTCTTTGATTAAATTTATTCCTAAATATTTGATCTTTTGTGGCTATTGTGAATGGAATTACTTTCCTGATTCTCTTTCTGTGAGTTCATCATAAGCATCAAACGAACTACTATTTTTGTATGCTTATGTTATAGCCTGCAACTTTACTAAATTGGCTTATCAATTCTAACAGCTTTCTGGTGGAGTGTTTAGGGTATTCCATGTACAACATTATATCCTCTGCAAACATGATGCTCTTTCCTAATTTTGATGCTCTTTCTTTATTTCTCCTCCCTAATTGCTCATTAAAACCTCCAGTATTATATTGAATAAAAGTGGGAAAAGTGGATATCCTTGTCTTGTTCCAAATCTGAGGAGAAATGGTTTCAGTTTTTCCCCATCAGTATGATATTGGCTGTTGGTTTGTCTTATGTGGCTTTTATAATTTTGAGAAGCATTCCTTTTACACCTAATTTGTAGAGGGTTTTTATTATGAGGGAGTGTCGAATCTTAAATATTTTCTCTGCACCTATTGAGATGACCATACGGTTTTAGTTCTCCATTCTATTGATGTAACATGGCATTTATTGATTTGTGAATATTGAAGCACTGTTGCATTTCTGGGACAAATCCCACCTGATGTTTTTGATGTGGTTGAGAATCTTTGAATCTGTTCATTAAGCATACTATTCTATAGTTTTCTTTTTGTGTCGTGTCTTTGGTTTTGGTATCAAAGTAATGCTGGCCTCATAAAAAGAATCTGGCAGAGTTCCATCCTATTCAATATTTTGGAATAGACTGAAGAGTATTGGAGTTAATTTGTCTTTCAATATTTTGTAGAATTCAGTAGTAAAGCCATCAGGTCCCAGACTTTTCCTTGATGGGATTTTTCTTTTCATTTTTTTTTTATTATTTAACAGGTAGAGTTATAGACAGAGAGAGAGAGAGAAAGGTCTTCCTTCTGTTGTTTCACTCCCCAAATGGCTGTTACAGCCGGCGCCTGTGCCGATCTGAAGCCAGGAGCCAGGTGCTTCTTCCTGGTCTCCCATGTGGATGCAGGCGCCCAAGCGCTTGGGCCATCCTCTACTGCTGTACCGGGCTACAGCAGAGAGATGGACTGTAAGAGGAGCAACCGGGACTAGAACCCGGTGTCCATATGGGATGCCAGCGCCGCAGGTGGAGGATTAACCAAGTTAGTCACGGCGCTGGCCTGGGATTTTTCTACTTCAATCTCATTGCTTATTATGGGTGTATTTAGAGTTATCCTTGGTAGGTTATATGAATCTAGGAATTTATCCATTTCTTCTAGGTTTTACAGTTTATTAGTATATAATTATTCCTAGTAGTTTTTTATGATTCTTTGTATTTCAGTGGTATCAGTTGTAATCCTTTTTCATCTCTAATTTTATTTATTTGAATTTTCTCTCTTTTTGTTAGTCTAACTAGAGGTTTATCTATTTTGCTTATCTTCTCAAAAAAACAATGTTGCAGATTTATATTTGCATTTTCTTTTTTTTATTATGGGTTTGTGTAAACACCTCGATGAAAATGCTCTTCAATTTTTTTTTTTTTTAAATTTTGGACCAGTGCTGTGGTATAGTAGGTTAAGCCTCCACCTGCGTTGCTGGCATTTCATATGGGTGTCAGTTCCAGACCTAGCTGTTTCACTTCAAATCTAGCTCCCTGCTATGGCCTGGGAAAGCAGGGGAGGATGGCCCAAGTGCTTGGACCCTGCCCTCCATGGGAGACCTTGTAGAAGTTCCTGGCTCCTGGCTTCAGATCAGCACAGCTTTGGCTGTTTTTGGCCATTTGGGAAGTGAACCAGCAGATGGAAGACCTCTCTGTCTTTCTCTCTCTGTAAGTAACTCTGCCTCTCAAATAAATAAATAAATCTTTAAAAATTTTTTTAAATTTAAAATTTTATATTATGTTGATTTTGAATTTTGTACAATTTTTCCCTCAAATAATCACCATTTCATTTATTTTTATAAAGATTTTTTATAAAGAATTTATTTATTTATTTGAAAGGTAGAGTCACAGAGAGGCAGAGGGAGAGAGAGAAGTTTGTTTTCCATTCACTGGTTCACTCCCTCAACACCACAATGGCCGGGGCTGGCCCAGTCCAAAGCCAGGAGCCAGGAGCTTCTTCCAGGTCTCCCATGTGGGTGCAGGGGCCCAAGGACTTGGGCCATCTTCTACTGCTTCTACTGCTTTCCCAGGCCATAGCAGAGAGATGGATCAGAAGTGGAGCAGCTGGGACTTGAACCAGGATAGGGGATACCGGCACTGTAGGCAGCGGCTTTGCCCACTACACAACAGCACCAGCTCCCATCATTTCATTTAGACTTAAATTATTAATAAACATTATACATGGGGTGCTTTTGTGAACAGTTAAAATTTTTATTTTTAATTTAATAAATTCATATTTTATGTTTATTCGTTATATGTACTAGGCATTTATCTATTTGTATTGAATGTTTTTAAAAAATCAATTCATATGGAGGTTCCAAGATGGTGAAATAGGGAGGGAGCTTACTGATAGTCCAGGAGAAGGTAGTTTAATAAAAGTGGAGATAGTGTAGTCTCAGAGAAGAATTAGGGAAAAAATGGCAGAGGAAACTCTTCCGTAATTAGAGAGACACGGTGGACCTACGTGGAGGGCACAGGCGCCCACGACTCGGGACTCTAGCTGCCGAGAGTCTTCTCTGCACCAGCACTGGAAAGTGAGGTGAGATGAAACCACAGTAGCCCGAGACACTGGCAAAAAAGTACCAGGAAGGGCCTAGAGGGAAAAAGGGTTGAAGCCCTGAGAGGGAAAGTACACCGGCCTAACTAGAGGAGAGAAAAAATAAAAGGGACGGTAGAGACACAATTATGTCTCTTCAATCATCTTACAAAGGCCTATGAGCCAATAGAGCAGGCACTATTTTGGACATACATAACAACTGCAGCAGCTTGGGGCTACACCCGGCAATCAGCTGAGCAGAGAAACCTGACTCTGGTGGGTAGTATTAACAAGGAGACTAAGACCCAGTAACTGTGTGGAGCTTCTGAACTGGGACTGTGGAAAAAAAAAAAAAAAAACTGATGATGTGTGGGAGAACTCACAGTGAGGCTGAGACTTTGAGTAATCAGTGGGAGAAACCACAAGCTCAGGCAACCCTGGCTACCTGGTGAGAGACACTGCAGGGGAATCTGGCTCAGATGGCCTTGGTTAGCCAGGGAGAGTCATTGCAGGGAAATCTGAGCTAACACTGAGGTCTGCACAGATCCTTTGTGTGGTCCAACAGTAGACTGGATAAAGAAATTATGGGACATGTGCTCTATAGAATACTATACAGCAGTAAAAAAAAATGAAATCCGGTCATTTGCAACAAAATGGGGGAATCTGGAACACATCATGCTGAGTGAAATAAGCCAGACCCAAAGGAACAAATATCATATGTTCTCCTTGATCGGTGACAGCTAACCGAGCACCAAAAAGGAAACCTGTTGAAATGAAATGGACACTATGAGAAACAGTGACTTGATCAACCCTTGTCCTGTTGAGCAACAACTTAATACTTTATCCCTTTCAGTATTTTTTTTGTTCAAATTAATTCTATTGGTTGAACTCTTTAATTAACACACAATTATTCTTAGGTGTTTAACTTTAACTGAAAAGTGATATCTGTTTATAGGAGTGGGAATAAGAGAGGGAAGAAATGTCGCTCCCCCTCTTCACGGAGGAGCGACACAGGATTCTGCGTTGTTCTTTCGTCTGCTCGGCCCTTCCAGGGTTTGCTGCTGGTTCTTCCTGGGTTGGCTGCTGATCCTTCCACCTCTGTGGAAGGGCGGCTCCCTCTGCCACTTTCCCCACTTCCGCGGGGGGAGCGGCACACCGCCGGCCGGCTCTCTCGGGGGCTGCACAGGTGTTATCCGGATGTTCCCCTTAGATGTTCCTGGTGCATGTTGTCTCTCTCCTCCTTTATAGCCCTCTTCCACCAATCCCAACTCTGCTACCCACACGCCGAGTACGCTGCTCTCCTCCAATCAGGAGCAGGATCAGCTCCTGCAGGTTATTGGTCGAACTGGAGGCAGCTGTGTAAAAGTTGTTTACTCCTCTCCCAGCGCCATATTGTGGGAGAGCAGATGCATACAATAAGTCTTAATTCCAGTAACTTAGTCTAGTCCAAGTTGCTCCCCACAAAGAGATGTACAATTTGGGACATGCTCAAGCTGACTTTCCCGAAATGGTGGAGTTAGAAATGTGCCAGGGGATTCCAATTCAATCCCATCAAGGTGGCACATACCAATGCCATCTCACTAGTCAAAGTGATCAATTTCAGTTCACAATTGATCACACTGATAAGTCTAAGAGTCAACAGGATCACATAAACAAGACTAGTGTCTGCTAATACTAACTGATAGAATAAAAAAAGGGAGAGAACGATCCAACATGGGAAGCGGGATACACAGCAGACTCGTAGAATGGCAGATGTCCTAAACAGCACTCTGGCCTCAGAATCAGCCCTTAAGGCATTCGGATCTGGCTGAAGAGCCCATGAGATTATTTTGGGCATGGAAAGCCAAGACACTCTGGCAAAAAAAAAAAAAAAAAAAAAAAAAAAAAAAAAAAAAAAAAAAAAAAAAAAATCTCCACGAGTGAGATCCCAGTAGAAAGAACGGGCCATCAAAGAAGGAGATACGTTTTTCTGAAGGGAGGCATGAACCTCCACTTTGACGATGACCTTGTCTAAATAAGATTGAAGTTGGCAAACTCAAAAGGCTTCCTTAGCCTTGGCAACTCATGCATGACAAGAGCCTCGGGTGATGACTGATGCCATAAACAAGAGTGTCAATTTGTTAAGTCAACAACAGGAGTCACTGTGCACTTACTCCTCATGTAGGATCTCTGTTCTTAATGTGTCGTTCAATGTGAATTAATGCTATAACTAGTACTGAAACAGTATTTTACACTTTGTGTTTCTGTGTGGGTGCAAACTGTTGAAATCTTTACTTAATATATACTAAATTGATCTTCTGTATATAAAGAGAATTGAAAATGAATCTTGATGTGAATGGAATGGGAGAGGGAGGGGGAGTTGGGAGGGTTGTGGGTGAGAGGGAAGTTATGGGGGGGAAGCCATTGTAACCTATAAGCTATACTTTAGAAATTTATATTTGCTAAATTTATATTTGCTGTAATTAATACACAATAATTCTTAAGTGTTGAAACTTAACTGAAAAGTGAACCCTGTTAAATATAGGAGTGGGAATAAAGAGGGAAGAGATGTACAATTTGGGACATGCTCAAGCTGACTTTCCCCAAATGGTGGGGTTAGAAATGTGCCAGGGGATTCCAATTTAATCCTATCAAGGTGGCACATACCAATGCCATCTCACTAGTCAAAGTGATCAATTTCAGGTCACAATAGATCATATTGATAGATCTAAGAGTCAACGGGATCACACAAACAAGACTAGTGTCTGCTAATACTAACTGATAGAATAAAAAAGGGAGAGAACGATCCAACATGGGAAGCGGATACACTGCAGACTCATAGAATGGCAGATGTCCTAAACAGCACTCTGGCCTCAGAATCAGCCCTTAAGGCATTCGGATCTGGCTGAAGAGCCCATGAGATTATTTTGGGCATGGAAAGCCAAGACACTCTGGCAAAAAAAAAAAAAAATGACCTAAATGAAAGATCTCTGTGAGTGAGATCCCAGTAGAAAGAACTGGCCATCAAAGAAGGAGGTACCTTTCTCTGAAGGGAGGAGAGAACTTCCACTTTGACTATGACCTTGTCTAAATAAGATTGAAGTTGACGAACTCAAAAGGCTTCCATAGCCTTGGCAGCTCATGACAAGAGCCTAGGGTGATTACTGATGCCATAAACAAGAGTGTCAATTTGTTAAGTCAACAACAGGAGTCACTTTGCACTTACTCCTCATGTAGGATCTCTGTCCTTAATGTGTTGTCCAATGTGAATTAAAGCTATAACTAGTACTCAAACAGTATCTTTACTTAATATATACTAAATTGATCTTCTGTATATAAAGAGAATTGAAAATGAA
Organism: Oryctolagus cuniculus; assembly: GCF_051225735.1. Lineage (NCBI taxonomy): Eukaryota > Metazoa > Chordata > Mammalia > Lagomorpha > Leporidae > Oryctolagus > Oryctolagus cuniculus. The sequence goes on from NC_142875.1 coordinate 33,526,243, forward strand.
TCTTGATGTGAATGGAATGGGTGAGGGAGGGGGAGTTGGGAGGGGGAGTTGGGAGGGTTGTGGGTGAGAGGGAAGTTATGGGGGGGGGGAAGCCACTGAAATCCATAAACTGTGCTTTGGAAATTTATGTTTACTAAATAAAAGTTTTAAAAAATGAAATTTATATTTGCTAAATAAAAGTTAAAAAATAAAAAATTAAAAAAAGAAATGGAGAGAGGGAGGGAAAGGAGAAAGATCACTCCCCAAATGCCCTCAGCAACCAAGGCTGGACCAGCCTGAAATAAGGAGCCAAAAACTCCATCTGGGTCTTTTGCATGATTAGCAGGGACCCGAGTATTTGAGCCATGATATGCTGCCTCCCAGAGTGCTCCCATGCTTTTGAAAACAACAATCAACAGTTACTTTCTCCTGTGGTCCTTCTCATGTTTATAATCTGTAGTTCCCCAGACACCATGCTGGAAGTTTCCAAGAGCTTGTGTTTTCTAAAAGATGTTGAGCTGTTTGTGGGTATTTCCATGGGAAGTTAAAAAGATTATTAGGGACTATTTTTAGCTTGTTATCATCTTATTATAGAGCATGTGTGTGTTTTTAAAATGGAAATGTGAAATGAATATAATAAGATATAGACTTTGTTGCTATACTTGTACTTACAAATCCTCACAGCTAAGAGGAGTAATTACACAAATAAACAAAATATGTTCAGGGTTTAGCATATGACAGAAACATTGCTAAGCCTCAAAATAATTCTTGATACTCTTGCTTAGTAAAATTCAGGACCTGGGAGAAATGAGCCAATACCACCTTCAAGAGTTCCTGGGAATCCATGCTTCTATTAGGTAGAATTACCAACAGATATATAGTAGTAATAATTTTAATTATAGGTTACATAAAAACTTTAGAAATAAACTGCTAAATTGTATGTATGCTTAAATAACCTTTATTTTGAAGCTAATTCTAATTATCATAATTTCATGTAAATTATTAATTCTATAAGTTATTAGTTCTACCTGTTAAAATCTAACTCAAGGGATATTACCTGAGATATTTTTAACATACAAATATCTGAATAATCTAAATAATGTACACACAACTAAAGAAAAGTTGGACTATTTCACACAATGTGTTTCTGTAAAACTTAGAGTAGTAGGGATGGATCACGCACTTTAAAGAGTAAAATCTTCTCAAAGATTGCAGGATAACAGCACTTACTTCAAAGTTCCCAGATGGCCCTAAACTCTCATGTCTAACAACGATAGGAAATGAAAGCATAAGTGATTTGTACCATGAAAATTTGTACCTGGGCTAAAGATGTCTGGTCTGAAAAGGATGTTGATACCAAACAACATGCTTAGCATCTTGCCCTTCTTGGTAGTATTTTGTGTCTTATGTTTTAATCTCAAGCTTTGTAGCCTCCTTCAGTACCTGCCACATGTAATACTAGGGCCTGTGGTTCCGTATAAACACAGGTAAGACTTCATTTCTTCTCTTAGGGATGCACTCCTTAGCACTGGAAGTGGAGATAAACCACAGGGCAGGTGTTTGGCACAGCAGTTTTAATGGTGCTTGAGTTGCCCACATCCCATATCAGAGTACCTGGATTCAAATCCTAGCTCTGCTCCTGATTTCAGGTTTCTGCTAATGTACAAATGATGGCTCAAGTAGCTGAGTACCTGCTACTCATATGGAAGACCTGGATTGAGTTCCTGCTTCCTGGCTTCCACCTGACCCAGTCCCAGCTATTGTGGGTGTTTGGGGCGTTTGGAGAGTGAACTAGCCCATGGTAGATCTCTTCCTCCCTCTCTCTCTCTCTCTCTCTGTATGTGCGTGTGTATGTGCTTTTCAACTAAATAAAATAAATAAGTAAATAAATGAATAAAACAAACAACTCTAAAGTTGCTTAAGACAAATGGTACAATAGAAAAACTTTAGAATTTCATGAAACTCTTGAAAAAGGTGAGAAAAAATTCACCTCAAGGGAACTGAGAAAGAAATTTTTTTTAAATTAGGGCTTGAAGGCTGGGAGGATGTCAAACAGCACAGAACTTTATAGAATATTGTCATTTATTAAATATCTATACCAAGACCCTGTAGCAGGGCTGCAAAGGACACTGAGGGTGCAATGGAATGGTCTTGGGTGCAGTCTATCACAGTGTCCAGTCCAGTGGCCCTGCCTTTCCTAGAAAATGTGCAGTTAATGCCAACTCTGTTTTACCTGGCTACTCCCAGAAGACCAAAAGCACAGTTGCCCTCCAACAAATGGGGTCAACCTTATAGAAAACTATGCATATAAGGGAAGCTCTGCTCCTACTGGGAGATGGATTCCAACAATAGCCAGCTCTTTCTTCCCTTCAAAGACAAGCCATCACTCTGCTTACTTTCTATATAGGATAAAATGCCATATAGATCAAATGCTTTATAGATCAAATGACATCAAGCATGTGTGAAGCTTTTCAAACCATAAATTCCTACGTAAATGTCAGATGCTGATATTACCATAATAATCCTGGGTAAAAGGAGACATAAGATGGAAAGTAGGGAGGTGTTTTCTCACCACCCCCTCAAACACAGCCCTTGTATTTGACTCCTAGAGTCTCAGGGAAAAGAAACATCTTAGTGACCTCATGTCTTTCTACTCCCCTTTCATTCTTGCAAAGACCTCCACTTGCATTGAAAGTAGGAGGTAGGCCCTTAACCCTTTAGAAAATTTGTAAATTTTGAGCTAAGAGAGTGTTTCTCAAACTTCAGTAGTTCACAAACTAACTTCATATTTGCTATCAACTCATATTGTAATAGTATTTTTATTAAATACTCTAACAGTTTTTATTAAATACTCATTCTACTATCTTTTCTAAAAGATGCCTTTATTTAAAGGTAAAATTACATATAGTCACTAAAAATGGGGAAAAATTAGCTATATCAATAAATATGAAGAAAACAAAACAAAACAAAATGTTATAAAAGTCTCATGAAATAAGGTTGTACTTCTGGGAAAGCCCAAATAAAACCAGCAGAAGGATCACCTATTCAGCTTATAGAATTATGAAAATTAGCAGATGGTTGCTGATTTAAGCATTAAGTTTTGAAATACCTTATTACCAATGAAGGTAAACAATCATTCAATGACAGTTCTTCTCAAATTTTTATACACATATGGAACACTTGGGGATCTTGTGAAAAGGCAGAATTTGATTACAAAATCTGATGGAGCCTGAAGTTCTTCAGTTCTTATTAGGTCAGAGATGATACCAATACGGTTGGCCTGTGGATCACACTTTGAGTAGCAACATTTTACAGAACACATATTTTTCATTAATTGAGTATTTTAATTGGGTATTTGAAGTTATTTCATTAGTTTGCTAGGGCTTCCATAACAAAAAGCCACAGAATGGAACAGAAATTTATTTTCTCATGATTTTGGAGGTTACAAATTTAAGAACAAGGTTTCAGCAGGATTAGTTTCTTCTGCGATCTCTCTCCTTAACTGACAGATGTCTGTCTTCTCCATCTTTACATAGTCTTCCCTATGTCCTATCTGTGTCCTAAGCTCCTCTTGTCACAAATGCCCCAATCATATTAGAGCCCACCCTAGTGGTTTTATTTACCTCCCTCCAAATATAAGCACATTCTGAAATACTGGAGGTTAGTACTTTAGCATATGAATTTTGAGAGGACTTATTCAACCTATTGAATTAAAATAGCTATTTAGAAAAGTTTAAAGAGAAAATTATGGCATTTGAACTGGAATTTCAACAATGACTTGGATATTGTAGCAGCCAAGAAAGTTGAGGCTAATTTTAGGACACTGAGGAGACAACTTGAGCTCAAGTTGGTCAATGTGAGTGTCCACACATAAAAAAAAAAAAAAAAAAAAAAGGCAGGAAGCCGTATCTCAGCTTACATGATGCTGTATTGAGCTCTTTGATTTTTTTAAGAAGGCTTCATTATTACCAGATATGCAAAATCCATTTCTCCTACACACGTGCTGGGAATTAATTTCCAACATAAGGAGAGGTTCTGCTCATTAAGAGAGTGTGATTGGCCTGTACAGTTTCAGGGTCTGTCCCTCTTCATCAGTGGCACTAAACTCATCTGTGTTGCTAGAGTGCTCCTGATGCATCTTGCATCTTTTCGGTCAGAGACTGCAGGTGCTACATCCCCCCAGCTGAAATCTATCTAAGCCATAGCACTGTGGAATCCAGGGAAGGAAACAAAAGGCATCTCCTGCTCGTGCTTCTCCCAGGCTGGTAATAAATAATAATACAGGGTATTGACGTAGCACCTTTCTCAAAGGAGTGCAAAGTGCTTTCCAGACATTACCTCACAACATCCTTGTGATTCTAACCTGAGAAGTGGCTCCTAAAAGTATGGCCCTACTCAATCACCACAAGAAATCTAGAAACCATTGGTAATATATATTCTTTTAAGGATAAAAGTGGGACTACTTAAATGCCACTGAGGGGATTTTTTTTTGTTCAGAGTGCTGAGATAATACAGGCAATAAGCATTTTTGACTGGATGATTACATATTCTGAGGACATCACATTTGCCAGGCTGAGAGAGAAAAAAGATGAATGTGTTCTACAAGTCCGACTTGCACAGTGATACTCTTCGGAAAACTACCCAGTAGACCACATATTCCCACTTAACCTTTCAAGTACTTGAAAGAGATCCTGAAGAAATACTGTATTCACAAGGGCCAGGAGCAGTGATGAAAATGGAAGAATGCATTAGCCACAAAATCACCATTGCTTAAGGTGCCTGGGTTGCACTTCTTTCCTTATGCTGTCCAAATCATACACTTTCACTGTGAAGTCATAAGACCAACCTTTTGCTTCCTGATTTATTCTCAAGCTTCTCTAAAGGTGAGGCTTTGTTCATTTGAAGATAGAATCAGTCTCTGAAAGATAGCAGCACTACCTCCTCCAGGCCGTTCATAGGAAACAGTGTGAATTTGAGAATCCCATCAATCCAAGTTCGAATCTCTATTGTCACATACAAGTGTGTGACTTTGTAGTCAGAAATAGTTTTACTCTCGTACATCTCCATTTCTCATCTCTGAAATAGAAATACTAACGATGCCTGTATCAAGAGGCTAGTCAGAGTGTTAACTCAAACCACATAAGTAAAGAAATTTGGATTGTTCCTGACATTTCTTCAATGAATAAACAATAGTAACCACAAAAAATTACTTTTTTTCATTTTATCCATGATATGAGAAAGGAATGAAAGAATAAAGCAGAATATTGGGAAAGAATTTAGGAGTTTTCTCATTACCATATCAGAAAAGAAGGACTATCACATGGACCCACATCCTTCAAGATGGCACAGAATGCTGTTTTGTTCTCTTTTTGTAACATTCACACAAGGCATTGTTCTCTTCCAGTATAGAGAATTAAAAGCAATATGCTCAACTTTAGGCAAAATTTTACTTGAAAAGAAAACTATGGAGAAAAATCACTAAGCTTTACATTATGCTTTAAAATGAGCATTCCTTCTTAGCCACTGATTCTGATCAATTGAGAACTTGAGTTCCCATTTACTCTGACTGCCTGAGTGAGATATTTTTCTATTCCAGGGTCATGCTTGTTCTAAATAACAGAAAGTGGTCTGTATAATAATACATACACATCTGAGTTAGAAACTATTATTTTTTCTGTCTTGAAAACTCTTGATGGTATTTACATTCTAAATTAAACTGAACACTGTTTATTGATTTTAATATGTTAAGATGAAATTCCATTTCATGACTACTACTAACATCACAGTGCATGTAGGATCAATGTGTTTTGCTGATTTCCTGCTTACTACCAATATCTCCCCCAAGGGGTTAGTTACAAGATTTATAAGAATATTGTTTCTGAAGATGTGTGCATAAATATACTATCAAATAAGCTACAATGCATTGTACATTAGATTTGTTTGCCTCATTTTAATCATCCTGGCATAATTGCTGATGTATCCTTGTTCACTGTAATCAGTCCACCTAGTGGAGCTCAATTCCAGTCTCTGGGAGCAGAGCTGGCAGAAGAGGTCTCCCCACACCTGCTGTTAGGATCTACCCTCCTCAAAAAGAGGAAATGCATTTCAGCTAAGATAAAGCTAGGGTGCTCAGGATATGACTGCTGAGATGGCAGAAGGCCCAATGGGCAATTAGGTACCAGTAAGTGTATGTATATGTGTGTTGATGTAGCTCTATAAAGCCTTCCTTTGACAATGGGAGAGGCAACTCTAATGCAGTTTAGGCTTGGAGTTGAACAGCACTGATCCAGGTTATGTCATTTACCAGCTGGATGATGTTGAGCAAATCACTTACCTATGACTCAATGCCCTTTTCTAAAAATAATGGGAAGAAGAATTCGTACCTCATAGAATTGTGAAGATTGAATGAGATAATAATGAAGACCTACCAACAGTATTTGACTGTGAGGAAGATTTCAATAATTGGTAACTATTTTATTAGATAAAATTCTTATTCTAGCCAAACAAAATTTGTATAGAGTCCTCACTGTAAGACATTGTATAGAAACTTAAAGGAATGCAAATATTAATGTAACATATTCTCTGCTTTGAGGATTTTACATACTAATTGGGTAGACAGAGGCACAGAGAACTATAAATAATAATAAGACATGGTGAAGGGACAAAAGAGAGGTACTTGAGAGTCCATAAAGTAAATCAACTTCTTCCAGTTGGGGAGATGGAGGAAGTCCTCTTCAAAAGGATGCCACTGGGTTTTGAGTCTTGAGGAACATAAGGCATCTTAAGGTGCAAAGAGTTGCATATACAAAGAATAAAGCTATGGAAGCAATAATAGAAAAGATAGCTAACAGTTCTGATTGTCAGGAGGTATATGTGACAGTTTAATGAAAAAGAAGTTTGGAAAAAATGTTGAAGGTAGAGAATAGAGATCACAAAGCCAAACTCAAGGGTTTGGCCTTTATGTGGTATGAGGTGAGGAGTTCTTGATGGCTGCTCCGTGGAGGAACAAGCTGGCCTTGCAGTGCAACAGAAAGAGACATGGCAGAGAACACTCATTTTCAACAGAGCAGGCCTGGACCTGCTTGAAATGCTTTACATGTGTTAATCACCTTAGTCTCCATAAAACCATCTGAAGTGAATATAGTCAGCCCTTCATATCCATAAGTTATGCACCCATGCCTTCAACTAGTCATGAGTCAAAAAATATTTGGAAAAAAATTGTATCTGCATTGAATGTGAGAACTTCTTCCTTGTCATAATTCTCTAGGCAGGAGAGGACAACTATTTACATAGAATTCACATTATATTAGGCATTATAAATAATCTAGAGATGGTTTAAAGTATATAGAAGAATATGCATTTGGTTATGTACCAATACTAATTTGTTCTTTTAAGGGAATTGAGCATACAAGGGATTTTAGTATCTCTGAGGGATCCTGAAACCAATTCCTTTCAAATACTAAGAGACAACTGTACCATTGTTGCTGCTGTTCTGCAGATGAGGAATCCAACACAGAAATTAAACCAACAGCCCAAGATCACACAGTAGTAGGAAATGGCAGAAAAGAATTTGAACCCAGGCCATCTGCAAGTTACATCCATGCCATAGGCCACCAATACCACACTCACTGTTCCAGACCAGGTGAGAGTAAGGAGGCTGTCATTAGAGGGCAGCTGAGAGAGCATAAGGACTTAAAGTAGAATCAAGTGCAGGAAGAGAATTGAGAATAATGACAAAGGTAGTATTGATGAAACTAGATTTGTTCCCTTTCATATGTGAGAAAATGAGAAAGAGGACTCAAATGCAGCAGACTTTGTCTCTAGACAGAGGACAATTCTAGGAACTTTTGGTTTAGCAGCACATCATAAATCGACCCATTAGCATGGATATTGCTGTCTCAGGTGATCTTGGAGGTACTAGCTCATCCAGCTACACAAATAAAAATATGGTGGGTTGTTTTAGATTAAACGAGATATATAACATTTACAGAAGTGTCTGGAACATAGACTGTATGCAATAAACTTTAATTTCCTTTCCTGCTGAGATCAGCGAGCATGAATGAAAGGAGGGGGAGGATGAAGGAGGAAGATGCTATTACAAAGGATTCAACCTCTCCAACTTTGGTGCAAGTTGCTGTTTTAGAAACTCCACGTGGGGCTTGCAGAGACTGTGAGGGTTGAGAAGCTGAGATGAGGTTGGAGTCAGCTGTTGGCAATCCTGAATCTTCATCTGTGTGGAGAGGGTAGGTAGAAAGGGAAGGGAAAAGGAAGATGGTTGGAGAGAAAGGGGAGCTTCTTAGGTCCCAGGAAGACACTGCCATTCTGATATTAGAGGCCATATTGAAGGTTTGTTAAATAAGATGATGCCTGTATGACAAGTTTACTTTGCAAACAACAGACAGTAGCAGGGAGATGTCTATGGCCACAAGTCACATTGTGACCATGTAACTTATCTAGCATATAAACTTAAAATTTAGAAAAGTACAAGTGGATTTTATGTCCGTTTGAGAGAATATCTGGAACCTCATCTGTGAGGGTGGCCCTTTCTTATAGGATGTATTCGCTGAGCCATTTGGCCACTTTAATTACTGGGTTCAGGAAGCTGAAGTAGGCACTAAGGAGAAGGGTCATAGAACTGATGAAATTAGAGCAATTCTACAGCCAGATTCCCAGGGAAATGAAATAACCTGTAAAAGAACCAAACCGGAAAAACTATTCCTCAAACTGGTAAATTGGCTAATCCATGGAGATGAGAAAACAAGGGAAACAGATGTTCAAAAATAGGGAAGATTATGAACTTTCTGAAAAAGAGGACGAAATTCGTTTAGAGAAAAGAATGGATAAAGTTTATATAGGATCCATTAATTACTGAATAAAAGGCTACAACCTCAGAACACATAAGAATGACCTCGGGAATATTGAGCAGTGTTTATTCAAGTTTCTGAATGCTCTAAGAGACTAAAAATAATTTTTTTTAAATCTGTAAAACAGAGAGGCTTAAAGGGTCATAAAAGAGAAATGTGCAACAACATTGTCACACTCCTTTCCTGCATGGAAATTTCATCTCCAGTTCCAGCCCTGGATGCTCTTCATTTTGAGTTCCATATCTCCTAATTCTCAGTGATTTCCTTGTGGCCAACCTTGACTATCTGGACAAACTTCATCCTCATGTACGAAGGCTTTTTTGTTGTTATTTTTGACAGGCAAAGTTAGACAGTGAGAGAGAGAGACGGAGAGAGAGAGTGATAGACAGTGAGAGAGAGACAGAGAGAAAGGTCTTCCTTTCATTGGTTCACTCCCCTAATGGTTGACACAGCCAGCACTGCATTCCGATCCGAAGGCAGGAGCCCGGTGCTTCCTCCTGGTCTCCCATGCAGGTGCAGGGACCCAAGCATTTGGGCCATTGTCTACTGCCCTCCCGGGCCACAGCAGAGAGCTGGACTGGAAGAGGAGCAACTGGGACTAGTACCTGCGCCCCAACTGAACTAGAACCCGGGGTGCCGCCGCCGCAGGTAGAGGATTAGCCAAGTGAGCCATAGTGTCAGCCAAGAAATAGAATTTTAAATTGTCATTTTCACTAATAATAATGAAACAAATGCATTTGTCATTTGATGAGTCTGCTATGTGGCCTGCTTCCCATGTGGGATCGTTCTTTCCTTTTTAATTCTTTTTTTTTTTTTTTTTGACAGGCAGAGTGGACAGTGAGAGAGAGAGACAGAGAAAAAGGTCTTCCTTTGCCGTTGGTTCACCCTCCAATGGCCGCCGCGGCCAGCGCACTGCGGCCGGCGCACCGCGCTGATCCAATGGCAGGAGCCAGGTACTTATCCTGGTCTCCCATGGGGTGCAGGGCCCAAGCACTTGGGCCATCCTCCACTGCACTCCCTGGCCACAGCAGAGAGCTGGCCTGAAAGAGGGGCAACTGGGACAGAATCCGGCGCCCCGACCGGGACTAGAACCCGGTGTGCTGGCGCCGCAAGGCGGAGGATTAGCCTAGTGAGCCACGGCGCCGGCCTCCTTTTTAATTCTATCAATCATTATCAGCAGACAGTTGGTCTTATTTATATGATCGCTTTGACACTTAATCCTATATTTATGATCAGTTATGAACTTAAACTGATCACATTAACTAGTAAGATGGCATTGGTACCCGCCCACTTAATGGGATTTGGAGTCATATGGCAAATTTTTAGCTTTACCCTTAGGGGTAACTCCTAAGGGAACATGTGCCAAACTATACATCTCCTCTCTCTCTTGTTCCCATTTTGTTTTTAACAGGGATCAATTTTCAATTGGATTTAAACACCTAAGAATAATTCTGTTTTAAGTAAAGAGTTCAACCAATGGTATTAAGTAGAATAAGAAAATACTAAAAAGAATAAAATAGTAAGCTGTTCCTCAACAGTCAGGACAAGGGCTGATCGAGTTATTGTTTCTCATAGTGTCAGTTTCACTTCTACAGGTTTCCTTTTAGGTGCTCAGTTAGTTGTCACTGATCAGGGTGAACATATGATATTTGTCCCTTTGGGATTGGCTTATTTCACTTATCATGATGTTTTCCTGATTCCTCCATTTTGTTGCAAATGACCGGATTTCATTGTTTTTTTTTCTGCTGTATAGTATTCTGTAGAGTACATGTCCCATGGTTTCTTTATCCAGTCTACTATTGATGGGCATTTAGATTCCAGGTCTTAGCTATTGTGAATTGAGCTGCAATCAATATTGAGGTGCAGAAAGCTCTTTTGTTTGCCAATTTAATTTCCTTTGGGTAAATTCCAAGGAGTGGGATGGTTGAGTCGTATATTCAGATTTCTGAGGTGTCTCCAAATTGTCTTCCATAGTGGCTTTACCAGTTTGCATTCCCACCAACAATGAATTAGTGTGCCTTTTTCCCCACATCCTCTCCAGCATCCATTGTTGGTAGATTTCTGAATATGAGTCATTCTAAATGGGGTGAGGTGAAACCTCATTGTGGTTTTGATTTGCATTTCCCTGATTGCTAGTGATCTTAAACATTTTTTCATGTGTCTATTGGCCATTTGGATTTCCTCTTTTGAAAAATGTGTGTTTAGGTCTTGGCCCATCTCTTAAGTGGGTTGTTTGTTTTGTTGTTGTGGAGTTTCTTGATCTCTTTGTAGATTCTGGTTATTAATCCTTTATCTGTTGCATAGTTTGCAAATATTTTTTCTCATTCTGTTGGTTGCCTATTAACTTTCCTGACTGTTTCTTTTGCTGTATAGTAGCTTCTCAATTTGATGTAATCCCTATTGTTAATTCTGGCTTTGACTGCCTGTGCCTCTGGGATCTTTTCCAAGAAGTCTTTGCCTGTGCCTATATCTTGCAGGGTTTTCCGATTTTGGCTAATAATTTGATGGTGTCAGGTTGTAAATTTAGTTCTTTAATCCATGTTGAGTGGATTTTTGTGTAAGGGGTAAGGTCTTGCTTCATTCTTCTGCATGTGGAAATCCAGTTTTCCCAGCACCATTTGTTGAATAGACTGTCCTTACTCCAGGAATTAGTTTTAGCTCCTTGATCAAATATAAGTTGGTTGTAGATGTTTGGATTGATTTCTGATGTTTCTATTCTGTTCCATCGGTCTAACCACCTAGACAAACTTGAATTTAATTGGAAGTTAATATCAGTAAAAGTAACTCATCCAAAAACACAAAACAAAACAAAACAAAACCTTTTGGAGTCTTCATAGAAAGAAATCTTCAGAAAGTTTGAGATCTATTTAAAAGAATGTCATTGGTTTTGTTTTCCATGTTGACAACATGGCTGTTTAATATTCTTCAGACATTTATTTTACAGAAAACTGCAATCTGGCAATTTATTTTCCAAGTTGACTATCTTTTGGCAAATACTTGTAAATACAATGCCATTTTCCATGTTCTTTAGAACTTTAATTTCAAAATAACAAAAACATAACCACAGTTAATAGAACCTGCAATAAATATATACTTCAAATAGCTACTGAAATTACAGGTTAAGCATTCTTAATTTGAAAATCCAAAATGTCCACAAATAAGAAATTTTTTGACTGCTGATGCGATGAGGGTTTGTTTCATGCACAAAATTATTTAAAACATCATATAAAATTACTTTCAGGCTATGCGTATAGTGTGTCTATGAAGTATAACTTATTTTTGTGTTTAGAATTACGTCCCTTTGCCAAGATATCTCATTATGTATATGCAAATCTTCCAAAATCCAAAACCTGAAATAATTCTGGTTTCACACATTGCAGATAAAGGACACTAGGACACTCATGTGTTCTTTCAACCCATCCTTTTGGGGAGAAAAGGGATGGAATATTAAACTCATGTTAGATCAAGTTTGTAGACTGTCTGAAGAACGAACTCTAGCTCCTTTGGGGTCTGTGACTTGCAAGTGACATTAGAAAAGGCCATATTGGGTGGATTTTTTTCCCTTAGTATATACATCTTTACAGGAGAAATAGAGAGCAAAGCAGAGAAAGCTTCCGAAAACGTACTGGGGAAGAAGAGTTATCTTCAAAATCCTGGGTATGATGGTGGTAATAAAGGCCTTTGATTTGTTTTGAATTATTTATACTTCGCTCATTTTTTAAGTAGGCATCTAATTTATAATAGAAACAGAGACTTGAGAAGGAGACCATCCATTCCTCTCTCCCTGTCAGCTTAGGGTTGCTTCCTGCAGAACATTTCGGAGTGCTCCGTCTTGCAGACACTCTGTCTAAGTCTGCTCCACAAAAAGCCTAATGCAGGAGCGGTGCTTGATCACTGTGCAGGGCCCTGAGAGCAGCCACAGCGTTAAGAGCACAAGCGGGCAGAATCCCAGTGGTGCAACTTTGCCGCTCACTCTGGAAGACAACCTCACATTCATATTGACTTGCTCTGGGAAACTATTTCCGAAGACCTTTTCTACAGTTCTCTTTCCTCCCCCATAATGCCATTACTTGCAGTGCGGGCTTTCTGCTGTTGTTGATGAAATGGTAGGGACACCATCGTTTTCTAAGTGCTCCTGGAAAGTGCTGACTTGGCAACCCTGCAGACAGAGGTTTCCATAGATCCCCAGAAGAGGCAAACTCTAAGCAAAGGGCACGTGGGTTTTCCATTTGCTTCCTAAAAAATTCTTGACTTTGAGTCTTAATGGCCCAGTAGAGGTGATTTGAATTGGAAGGTGCAATGGCCCAGCCAGATGAGTCCAATAATTTCCCATGAGATAAACAACAGCCAGAACTGATTATCTTGATTGCCTAATGCCTAATGTGACTCCTCTTAGCAATTCCCAAATACTCAGTTGATTATTGAAAACACCATCAAGTTATGGTTTTACATTTTAGCTTCTTAAATTAGAGCTAAAATGTATAACTGTAAATTTTATAGAAGCATTTAGTAATAAACAAAAAAATAAAGTATAGGAAAAATTTAAGACCTGTCTCCCCTCATTTCTTGCTTCTCACATCCCTAAGGGTGAATGGAGGTGAGCTACTGAAAGGTTTTCAAAATGTATTACAAAAGTACTTTTGAGACAAAGAATAGCAGAAAAGATAGGCATTGTATCTGATCATCTTGAACTCCCTCCAAAACTGCGTTTTGGGAAACTCCGATTCTTCAGTATTATTCTAATCTCTCCACAACTTGAAACAAGCTTTCTGCTAGGAATAATAGTATTAAATTAAAAGTACAAACAATTATTAGAGATAGATGGTCTTAGCAACCATTAAATTTGTTCCCTAAGCAGGTTTATTACTTTTCTGCATACTTGCATGAAAATTTGTCTTCTACCAATTTGTCATAAAATAGCCAAGATCAGATTTATTCATCTTATCAATAGCATTATTTTGTACTGTCAGGTATTTAGAACATTATCTGGGTAGCAGGTATACTTCCTCAACAAGCAGTCTTTTCTCTTCTCCCCTCCTCCAACTTACCAATGTTGAGCAATTATTTTTTGTTGCTGTTGAAAACTAAGCTTAGTCTTATATCAAAGCTCTGTTGCACCTTTAGTGATTTAGAATTCAAGTGTGGCTAATTTATAAACAACCACATATCACTGTTCACAGCAGAACTCGGATACTCAATACAAACTCCACTCAGAACATAGTTAGCTTCTTTTCATGGCTTTTTGCTTTCAGAAAAATTTCTAGCTAATTTTAAGGAACATTCCCTTTTGTAAGGTATGTGAAAGCTTAGTCACAGGGGCGATGCATTGCAGCATGTGGGGGCACCATTTTGGAGAGCCACAGACCTGGCCAGCATACAGCCATCTGCATTTTAGTTGGCTGAGAGGGCTCTTAGCAGCAGGTAAGGGGTGCAGTTTACCAACACCCCTGTTTTTCCACCTAGTAAGTCTATAAGAATACTGGACCAGGCTGAGGGGCTTGGGGCTGGAAAGCAAGGACATGAGAGGAAAGAGTGCTCACAGTGTGATCTGGTTTAGGGCTCTTGTGTCATGATGAAAGATGAGTGCTGCAATTAGTTCTAAACAAAATGGAAGCCATAGTGCCTACACTGAGGTAGAAAGATTTTCACAGTCAGAGAGAATGAAATACGGAGAATATAAAGAAATTGAGAGGAAGAGATGTTGGAGGGTTGGAGGATGTGACTGAGAAATTTAGCTGTATCAATCACATAACTTGGGGATTTTGTTCAGTTCAAATTTTCCAGTCTTCTATATGCTCACCTAGAAAACAGTGTTGATGATACCAACCAAAAAGGAGCAAAAAAGAAAATCTGTAAATGGGGTTGCTAAAATAAAAAGCACATTTAATTATCAAAACATCATCATCATTCTCTCTTTTTCTTATTATGATTTTACCTGCTTTGTTTTTTTGTAAATTAAGCTAATATTTTTTCCTATCCAAAGTCCTATCTCTGCCTTTGTAACTTTCTTTCTTCAATTAGCAAATGAAATGTACTTTTCCCCTAGACTGCAGCATCCAACTGGTGCCACCCAAATGAACTCCTGTATCTGAAAGAGTTCCAAAACACAGTTTCATTTCTTTAAAATTTCTGATGAGAAATTATTTACCATACTTATATTCACCCCTACACATAAATTTGGAATCTAGCATTTCTCTAAAGAAGAAGAAAAAGGGAAGAAAGGAGGAGACTAAGATGAGAAAAAAGGGAAGTAGAAACCAATGTTGGTAGAACTTTGTCCTGTGTTAATGTCATTTGAATGAATTGTTCATCATGAATAATGTTCCATGAAGAAGTACCTGAGATCCAATGGCTATCAGAGGGTAGTATATGGAAATATTGGTGGGGAGCACAGAAGCAGTCTCTTGCAGACGCTGGTATCAGAACTATTCTTCTCCAAACATCTTTATCTTTCTAATACAGGGGCAGGCAGTGGAGATCAAGAGAAAGGGATGGAATATGGGACACAAGGGTTTATCATTCTCAGTTCCACAAAGAATGACATGAGGGTGGATAGTCTCATAAAATAAAATAAAATTCAGTTATCAAAATGGAAATGAAGGAGATGGAGAGAGGGACTTCAGGAAAAAAAAAAAAAAACATAGATTTCTACTTAATCACACAAATGACTTTCACCTCTGAATTCAACTTGTTGGTCTCTGTCTCCTTTAACAAATAAATTGATTGGTTTATTTTATAACTAGTCCCAATTGTGATCTAACATACCTAAAATGCAATGGGGCTTTATGTCTAAAATTGCATAAATTTTGGCAGCCACTTGACATTATATGTTCATATGACTACAAAGTCAGTCTTTTTCTTATAAAATTATATTATGTCAAGTATTGCTAGCAATCTGACACATGATGATTTCTTAAACTCAATATAGAATTATACATTTATATTTATTAAGTTATATCATTCATTTCAATCAACTAGTGTCTTCAAAATCACAATGCTACCATCTAATAATTTGGCCATTTCTCCAAACACAGAGCCATTGTGGATAGATTCATAAGTTTCTCTATAGAATGCTGGTTTGGAAAGGTAGACTTCATTTGCACTCACAGTTCACTACTTACTTCCTGTGCAAACTTGACAATCACCTTTTCATTTGTAAATCAGGGATAATGACTGACTTGTGGAATCACTTTTGATGGATTAAATGAGTTTATTAGAGTTAAAATCTAAGGATGCCATAATTATTAGTTAATATGACACAACCATGTGCATCTAAATCAGTGATGAAAAGGTATAGGCTAGAATCCTGGAACAGCCCTTCCTTCCATGTGTATATCACTGAAAATGATTGATTCATCTCCTCTGGTTCGTCAACTCAAAATAAAGACAATATTAATATTGTGACATAGTTTCTCAGGTTGGTTCAATAGGATGCTGCTGCAGGTACCCTATTCCATTGTACCCATGAAGGGCTGCTTATAAAGTCCAGTGCCTTGGGGCGGTGCTGTGGCTTGGCAGGTGGGGCAGCTACCTGCACTGCCAACATCCCATGTGGGTGCTGTTCCAAGTTCCAGCTGCTCTGCTTCCAATCTGGCTCTCTGCTTTGGCCTAGGAAAGCAGTAGAAGATCGCCCAAGTCCTTGGGCCCCAGCAGCCACATGAGAGACCCAGAGGAGGCTCCTGGCTTCAGATAGGCACAGCTCTGGCCATTGCAGCTGGTTGGGGAGTGAACCAGCAGATGGAAGACCTCTCTCTCTCTTTCTCTCTCTCTCTCTCTCTGCCTCTCCTTCTCTGTGTAAGTCTGACTTTCAAATAAATGGATAAATCTTTCAAAAAAAGTTAGACGAGTTCTTCCAGTCCTTCTCTTTCAACTATGAGTATTCATGAATGAGTCATTTAAATGCTCTGCCATATCATTTTCTTCATGTGAAAAAAGGGAATAGTTGCATTGTATTTGATTTACTTTTAAGTCCAAGTTACTTTTAAATTTTGTCATGAAATTCCTTCATGTCTGAACCTAGCCCACAATACTCTAAATTCCCATAAATGGGTATCTGTAAGCAATAATGTTCTCTAGGGGGTTTCACCATTGCATAACTCACATTTTTGGGCCACTGGACTTCACCTGAAGCTGAGCAATTCTCCATGGGGAATTTACCCTGAGCCCAAGGACTTAAAAGAGATCGTTAGGGAACCAAAGGTGTTTGTCAACCCCTTTCATGGAAATCAGATTCTTTAATTCCACCACAGATTTTTCTGAATCAGTATTTCAGAGGATAGGGCCTAAAAATTGGTAATTTAATAAACTTCTCAGATAAGTGTTATGCACATCAAAGTTTGGAAACTAGTAACCACACAGGCTAGATACTCCATAGGATATTCACAAAGCTTTTTGAATGAATTCATTCTCTGGTTACAAAAAGGAAATCTGCCAGATTTGTTGCTAGGATTTGGAATTGAAAGTGATGAAATTTATTTTTTGTCTGCTTGCACACAGCCATGTAGTTGATACCGCACAAGTGTCCATTCACTCCTCTCACTCTTTATCTCTAATATCTTCTGCAGAGGCACTCAAACCACAGAATCTACTCTCATAAATTAGCACTGGAAAACACTTTCAAAAATAGTCAGAGATGAACATACCCATCAGGGATTTCCTAAGTCATTTTTGCATTTGAAAATAGATTTTCATTCCCCTGGCTTCTGACAACACATTAGAGACCCCAGAGTTGAAGCAAAGCCATTCTTCCTAAACCTCAATCAAAGCACTCACTGGCTACCACACAGCAGTAGGTCTGCAGCATATTGCATTTGAAAGCAGCCACTCCACAGAAGGAAGGAAGAAGTGAAGAAGGATGAGGGCCTCTTCTCACAGAGCTGGAAGTTTAGTCAGAAAAATGCAAGGAGACTGTATGACAAGATCATCAACATTAAAATGTGCGCTTCTTCCCAAGCCTTATGTCTGCCACTGACTTTTGTTATCCTCAGGTTTATAATTCACATTCACATATCGCAAAGGAATGCAAAGTGTGCTACTACAGGGCTTCCCAGTGCTACGTTTGCTAAGTACTGTTCTTGTTTTGAGTCTTTTGCAGAGATCTCATACTTTCACAGAGGTCAAAATGACATTTCCATTCACAGTGAATCCTGGTTAAAAATCAGCTTAGTAAAATTGTGTGGGTCTCTCCAAAGGGTAGAAAGGGAAAGAATATTTACATTGATTTCTCTCTCTCTTTTGTTTTAAGATTTTATTTATTTATTTGAGAGTTGAGTTACAGACAGTGAAAGGCAGACAGAGTGATTTCTCTCTTAATTCAGTCTTCTCCCTGAATTACAAAAGCTAAGAAGCAATGAAAGAAGTCTGAACTCAGGACACTTTCCTTTATTTGATTTTTAAACATTTATTTATTTATTTAAAAATCAGGGAGACAGAGAGAGATACATAAAGAGGCATTGTGTTCCCATATGCTGGTTCACTTCCCCTAATGCCCCAATGATCAGGGCAGGGGCAAGCTGAAGCCAGGAGTCTGGAATTCAGTTGAGGATTCCCACATAAGTGGCAAGGACCCACTTACTTGAGCCATTACCTGCTGTCTCCCAGGGCCTGTACCAAAAGAAGCTACAATCTGTAACCACCATCAGGACTTGAACCCAACATTCCAGTATGGAATATAGGCACCTGCAACACTATGTCAAACACCTGCCCCTCCATTATGTTTTCATTTCACTGAGTAGTCCTTGTCAACACCTCCAAGGTCTTGAATTCATTTTTATCAGAACAAATTGTGTGTTCTCCACTCAAATTCTATCTTTTTTGCCACCATGGAATCAAGCCATTGAAGGGAAAAAAAAAAGATTTTGTGGACTATATTTGCATAATAGAACTTAGACTCCATATGTTGATTGGTGCAGAGAACTGAAATAATTAGATGAACTGCCTAATCTTAATTATTAACTAAGCTTTTAGAAAAATATTTAGTTTTATTTCTTTCAAGTAGATGTAATAGTTATATTTAAAATTTACATGCATTTAATGAATAGACATTAAATTTTCTATCATTTCTTCCTCTCTTTCAAAAGCTGCTTGTATTCTTAAAAGTGTTTTAAATGCTACCCTCTAATTCTATTTGTACCATTAAATTTCTTCTCCAATATTTTTATTCATTGTTAACATAAAGATAAATATAACACCATGTACAATTGTTATAAGTTTCCAACAATTCAGAGGAAATTTTTGAGAGAAATTCTGGAGATTTTTCATACTTATTGTCTGTCTGAGGATAAAGATTATCACATTAAATTATTATGTAAAGTGTTCCAAAATACTTAGATTTAAACTGTTTTTAAAAAGCTCAGAAATGGTTCACTGACTCTGATCATATTTAGACAAGGCCATGGTCAAAGTGGAAGTTCTCTCCTCCCTTCAGAGAAAGGTACCTCCTTCTTTGATGACCCATTCTTTCCACTGGGATCTCACTCACGGAGATCTTTCATTTAGGTTTTTTTTTTTTTTTTTTTTTCCCCAGAGTGTCTTGGCTTTCCATGCCTGAAATACTCTCATGGGCATTTCAGCCGGATCCGCATGCCTTAAGGGCTGATTATGAGGCCAGAGTTGCTGTTAGGACATTTGCCATTCTATGGGTCTGCTGTGTATCTCACTTCCCATGTTGGATCATTCTCTCCCTTTTTAATTCTATCAGTTAGTATTTGCAGACACTATTCTTGTTTATGTGATCCCTTTGGTTCTTAGTCCTATCATTACGATCAATTGTGAACAGAAATTGATCACTGGGACTAGTGAGATGGCATTGGTACATGCCACCTTTATGGGATTGAGTTCGAATCCCCTAGTATGTTTCCAACTCCACTGTTTGAGGCAAGTCAGCTTGAGCATGTCCCGAATTGCACATCTCTTCCCTCTCTTATTCCCACTCTTATATTTAACAGCGAACACTTTTCAGTTAAGTTTCAGCACTTAAGAAGAATTGTGTATTGATTACAGTATTCAACCAAAAGTATTAAGTAGAACAAACAAAAAAAATACTAAGAGGGATAACATATTAAGCTGCTCATCAACAGTCAGGGTGAGGGCTGATCAAGTCACTGTTTCTCATATTGTTCATTTCACTTTAACAGGTTTCCTTTTTGGTGCTCAGTTAGTTGTCACCTATCAAGGAGAACAAGTGGTATTTGTCCCTTTGGGATTGGCTTATTTCACTCAGCATAATGTTTTCCAAATTCCTAACAGGGATCACTTTTCAGTTAAAATTTAAATACCTAAGAACAATTGTGTGTTAATTACAGAGTTCAACCAATGGTACTAGAACAAATATTTGTCACCTGTCACCAGCAGGTATTTGGCACAGCGTCTGTCCACGTGGTATATCAGATGAAAGCATGCTTGAGGGCCAGCTTTGTTCCCAATTCTAGCTTCTTGTTAAAGTACACCCTGGGAGGAAGCAGATGATGGCTCAAGAAGTTGGTTCCTCGATCCAACATGGGAAGCAGGCCACACAGCAGACTCATAGAATGGCGGATGCCCTAAACACCACTCTGGCCTCAGAATCAGCCCTTTAGGCATTCAGATATGGCTAAAAGGCCCATGAGAGTTTCTCAGGCATGGAAAGCCAAGACACTGTGGCAAAAAATGACCTACATGAAAGATCTTTGTGAGTGAGATCCCAGCGGAAAGTATGGGCCATCAAACAAGGAGGTACTTTTCTCTGAAGGGAGGAGAGAACTTCCACTTTGACTAGACCATGTCTAAATAAGGTTGGAGTTTGTGAACTCAAGAGGCTTCCATAGCCTTGGCAGCTCAGGACAAGTGCCTTGGGTGATTACTGACGTCATAAATAAGAGTGTCAATTGTTAAATCAACAGTGGGAGTCACTGTGTGCTTGCTCCTCATGTAGGATCTCTGTCCTTCTAGTGTTGTACTATGTGAATTAATGGTAAAACTAGTCTTCAAACAGTACTCTATACTTTGTGTGTCTGTGTTGGTGCAAACTGTTGAAATCTTTACTTAGTGTAGAGTTGATCTTCTTTATATAAATATAATTGAAAATGAATCTTGACGAAGAATGGGATGGGAGAGGGAGTGGGAGATGGGATGGTTGCGGGTAGGAGGGAGGTTCTGGGGGGGGAAACCGCTATAATCCAAAAGTGATACTTTCAAAATTTATATTTATATAAATATAAATTTTTAAAAAAGTAGTTGGTTCCTGCCACATATGTGAGAGGCTTAGGTTAGGTACCAAGCACCTGGCTTTAACCTGGCCCAGCTCTAACGGTTGTGGGCATTTGGATGGTGAATCTGTGGACTCAGCATCTCTGTCTGTCCATCCATCTCTGTCTCTACCTTTCAAGAAAATAGAAATAAACCAGTGATAATTTTAGAGCCATTTGATTGTTGTTTCTTTTGACATAATTTAGAGACTGGAAGAGGGAGGAAATTGTAAAGAATATCTTTTTGTAGCTGGCAATAGTTCTTATTTTTGTTTCAAAGGGTTCAATACAATCTGCATCTTTCTTCAGGCCCTACATAAACCTGAGAGACCTTCAATAAGTTTACAGAAAGACACATTATGAAAAAACTTCATAGATTTCAAAATTTTTTGCACTAAAATAAACATCTTTTAATTCCAGTTTTTTTTCTTTTTTTTTTAACTTTTATTTAATGAATATAAATTTCCAAAGTACGGCTTATGGATTACAATGTAATTCCAGTTTTAAACAAACTTTTTGAAGTGTTCTTGCATGTGCTCCACTATAGATGGAATTCCTTAGAGGAAAGATGTTCTACAGATATTTAATGCCTATTTTTCCAATTTCCAACATATGGTCTAACATGTGGTCAAAGAAATGCTGAGGGTGTCTGGTTCCCTGACTCTGGCCAGCTGCTTAAAAGAGAGGGAAACACTGATCTACGTCCCAAGTGACCCAAACCTTTAGAACCTTTTAACTCTTCTTCCAAAAGCCTCAAATGAGAGAGTCCCCATTTACCCTAAATGGGGATAAGGGCCACCTTGTGATCTTACTGGCTTCCCCTGAGGCTGGCACACCGTCTATTCACTAAGAGAAAAAGGGAATAAGTGCTCTCCATCAGCTCTCTTCCCTTTTCTATCAAATGTAAGTGGTGTTATAATATTGATATGATCAAGACTAATGAGCCATTAATTCTAATTCAAAAAAAATGAGGTAACTGAACATGATCTTTTACAGTGCATTGATCTGAGATGCCAGATGAAGGCAAGGTTACATTTCCTCTTGGAAATGCGCCTGCTCTTCACAAGCAGTTTGAAAATGTTCCTCATATGGATGTGCTCTTCTGCATGCCAAAAATAAATCTAATACGAGGAGACAAATATAATGTCTAAGGAGAAAATACGTCTACCTTTTCACATTTCTTCAGCCTACTTCTTCCGCCAATGCACAGGCCTAGCAGCAAGTCACTTTGTGGATCATCAAAATGTGCTTGGAGGAAGGATTAATTTCTTGATGAATGTTAAGTATTTGCAGAGGCCAGAAAATGTGTATATCTGTTATCTCTTTCCCCACACATGTAATAGTGAGCATTGAGAGATCTGAGTTTTAATTAGTGGCCACCAGTACCTCTGTGGCCTGAATTCATATGCATGTGACCTAGGGTAGAGTTGACAACAAAGAAATTTTATTCTACGATGCTTAAGAAAGAACTGACTGTGCCAATGCAGGGCTGCAAAAATGCAACTTGGGATATGTTTTTTTCAGATGGCTGAGTTTAAAAATGTTTGAGGTATATGTTCCATGAAGCATTTTGATTTTCCTTTGTAGGCATTGTCAGAATTATTGTTATTCAAAACAACCCTACATTCTTAGAAACAAACATAAATAAAAATGGGAGAATCACTGTAGACGTTGGTTTAATCACTAAGACAAGTTGTATGCTGAATGCCAGTCCTTAAAACAATTTCAAGATAGCCACATTCTGATCCCCAGGATGTTTTTATAAAACTACCTTTGCACATATTTGAATAGCAATGTGAATATGCACACTGTAGTTTGTTGAATTCTATGTTGCAAAAATTTATGTAAAGGGTTTCTACTCCACATTGAGAAGTTACCAACTGTCATAAAGATATCAGCAGTTTGTTTTTCCCCTGATAAACCTAATTATTTAACACAAACGGTCATCCTAACTACCAGGTAAAGTAAGAATGAATAGTGTGACAAACAGTGCTGTCAAGTTGTCTTACTAGTTGTTCATCTTGAAAATACACATGTAATGGTTAATTTCTGCCTGGCTATATAAAAGTTGACATTTATTCCAGTCTTTACAGTATCTTAGCAGATTACTTATTATGCATATCACATTCTGGTTTAATGTTTATTCAATAATACAACTGTTTTCTTTCTCTAACACCTTTTTTATAGAAAGCTTTTATTTAATAAATATAAATTTCATAAGTACAACTTTTGGATCATAGCAGATCTTCACCCCATACCCACATTCCCACCCCTAAACCATCCCACCTCTTACTCCCTCTCCCATCCCATTCTTCATTAAGATTCATTTTTAATTTTCTTTATATAAAGAAGATCAACTCTACACTAAGTAAAGATTTCAACAGTTTGCACCAACACAGACACACAAAGTATAGAGTACTGTTTGAAGACTAGTTTTACCATTAATTCACATAGTACAACACTAGAAGGACAGAGATCCTACATGGGGAGTAGTTGCACAATGACTCCCGTTGTTAATTTAACAATTGACATTCTTATTTATGACATCAGTAATCACCCAAGGCACTTGTCCTGAGCTGCCAAGGCTATGGAAGCCTCTTGAGTTCACAAACTCCAACCTTATTTAGACATGGTCTAGTCAAAGTGGAAGTTCTCTCCTCCCTTCAGAGAAAAGTACCTCCTTGTTTGATGGCCCATACTTTCCGCTGGGATCTCACTCACAAAGATCTTTCATGTAGGTCATTTTTTGCCACAGTGTCTTGGCTTTCCATGCCTGAGAAACTCTCATGGGCCTTTTAGCCATATCTGAATGCCTAAAGGGCTGATTCTGAGGCCAGAGTGGTGTTTAGGGCATCCGCCATTCTATGAGTCTGCTGTGTGGCCTGCTTCCCATGTTGGATCATTCTCTCCTTTTTAATTCTATCAGTTATTATTAGCAGACACTGGTTTTATTTATGTGATCCCTTTGACAATTCTATCTTTATGATTAGTTATGAACTTAAACTGATCACTTTAACTAGTAAGATGGCATTGGTGCCTGCCAACTTAATGGCAAGTGTTTAGCTTTACCTTTGGGGTAAGTCTGAGGGAACATGTGCTGAACTGTACATCTCCTCCCTTTCTTGTTTGTATTTTATTTTTAATAGGGATAAATTTTAATTGGATTTAAACACCTGAGAATAATTGAGTGTCTCTAACACCTTTGTAGAGAAGGTTTCTGGACTGAGGGATTTTGTTTTTAATTAGATTTTACCACTGTTAGTTTCCAATAAATATCCAAATTACTGACATATTTTGTTTCCCTAAAATCCCCTTTTAAACATTCATGGATGATTTATTTTTGTTGGGTATTTTAAATGACTCTTTGTTCCCCAAATTAGAATTGACGTTTTAAGACTGGATTCTTCCTTTCAGTAATAATTCTTATCACTATATTCATGACATAATGGATTTTTGGCTTTCTAAAGATGTTATACCTACTTTCTAAAAATAGTCACTAAGAGTTTTGGGATCGTGTGCTGGTAAAAATATCAGTTTTTAGTGCCATAACCAATTACCACAAGCAGGATGGTTTAAATGAAACATTATTGTCTCTCAGTTCTGTATGCTAGAACTCTAAGATCCAGGTGTCAGCTGGGTTGGCTTCTTTTGAATACTTTCCTCCTGGTTCATAGATGGCTACCTTCTCCCTGTGCCTTTACAGGTCTGCTCTCTGGATATGTTTGTGTCTTCATCTTCTATTCTTATTTATTTATTCATTGTGAAGATTTATTTAATATATGTGAAAGGCAGAGCCACTGAGAGAGGCAGAGAGACAGAAAAAGAGGTCTTCATCTACTGATTCACTCCCTAAATAACAGAATGACCAGAGCTGGATCAAGGTGAAGACAGGAACCTGGATCTCCATCCAGGTCTCCCATGTGGGTGGCAAGGGCGCAAGCCCTTGGACAATCTTCTGCTGCTTTCCAAGATGCATTAGCTAGATAGCAAGTAGATCAGCTTGGATTCCAAAAGGAACTCATATGGGATGCTAGTGTTGCAGCTCGTGGCTTAACTAGCCATGCCACAATTCTGGCCCCTCATCTTCTCTTCTTACAAGGATACTAGTCATGTAGATTAGGGCCCACTCTAAAAACATCGATTTAAGCTCAGTTACCTCCTCAAAATCCTATCTCCAAACAGAGTCACATTCTGAGATAGTAAGGAGACCTCCATGTTAGGTTACTCCCTTCTGCAAAAACTGTAGACAGGAGCTCTATTGCTCATAATGTTGATATTTCAAGGATGCCTCCCAAGTCCTTGAAAAAAAGATTCCCAGCTCACACCACTGACAAAATGTCAATCTAGTTTTCCAAAGGATTCACATTTGTTTTGAAGACAGGAGAAAGTATGTACATTTTAAGTTTTCTAAAGTAAATGCTAAAAGAAAAGGGAATGGAGGCGGGGTGGAATTTCTTCCCAGGGAGAATTTAGCCTCTTATTTATAATTTGTATTTGTTCTTACACTACTATTTGAAAATGAAAGCAGACATTATTCCTATTTTCATTGGTTCCCAGAAAGCACAATTTTTAATCCTTAGAAATATTTAAACCCTTAATTTAAAAATTTCCTATATGTGTGGCTACTACCCTCTAAACCTAAGCAATACTTACACTTGGGGACTCTATCATTCAAAGAGCCAAGAAATCAACTTCAAAGACAAAGAGAAGGCATGTGCTGGCAGAATTGTCTTCAGCTAGATTGTGCTGATTCACAAAGTTATATTAACAATACAGTAGAAGAGACACTCTGGCTCTGTTAGACAGTGTAGATGTATCTTATTTAGTATTGGTGATTCTTCCAAATTCATAGATGGGTCCCAGTCCCTTAAGATCATTTCTTTATGCTTGTGTTAATTATTTAGGCAGGAATCAGAAAATACCGTCATCTGACACTAAAGCCAGACACTGCAGGATTCTTCCTAGACACATCCTACAAAGAGAGACACAACTTCCGTCTGTCCTTCATCCTTTCTGTAGGAATCAACCCTTCCTTGGAGATCTCATCAAATCTCGTAGCTTTAAATACTACCTATTGCCTATCAGAGTCCAAATATATGTCTTTCAGACACAGCTCTCCCCAAACTTCAGACTTCCAAAGCCAATGGCTTATGTGACATCTTCACTTGGACACCTTATCCTTCACAAGACCACAGCTGAACTCCTGACCCTCCCTCCAAAACTGTTCACTTGCTTTCTTCCCAATCTCAGTGAGTGCCAACCCTAAACTTCCAAATGTTCAAGCCAGAAATTTCAGAATCCTTTTTGACTCCAAACTTTCTCTCATATCAAGGTATTATTCTAACATAGTTAGACTCTGACCACATCTTAGCAGTTACCAGTTCATGCAGGGGGCCTCTTTTTCTCTTCTATGTTGTTTCAGTAGTTTCCTAAATGACAAATGTTAAACCCTTGCTATTCTTGAACCTCTGCAGTCTATTCTCAACAGGAGAGGCAGAATGAGTTTCTCAAAACACAACTATTCCCAAAAAAAGCACTCCTCTACTAAACCCTACACTTTTTTTTCATGCAGATAGAGTCAGAATGTTTATAGTGCCTCCATTAGTGGTACCTTTTCTATTTTCTCCTACTACTCACCACTCATTCACTGTACTCCAGTCACGCCGGCTTTTGCTGTATGCATGCTAAGTTCATTGCTATCATATGGCCTTTGTACTTGCCACTGCAAATACTTAGAAGAAGAGCACTGCACTCAGATCTCCACATAGTCAGTTCCTTTCTCCCTTCAGATTTCAGTTCACAAGTAATCCTTAGGTGAGAATTTCCTTGACTACTCTGTGTGTTTTAGCCTAGTATTTACACTTCACCACACTGCCTCTCTTATGTTCTGTATAGCACATCTCTAAGCAACGGTTTTCTTGGTTATTGTCATATTCTCCTTCATCTGCTCTTTTATTTCCAAGAGAGTAAAAAACATTTGTTGAGATTTGTTACATTTATTACATACATTTTCTCTCTGATATAAGATAGCATAATAAGTGTTATGTGGTAAGCAGTATGAAAGTGCTTGCTACCACTCTTTTTCTTATCTTATGAGGAAACTATAGTCTAAGGACACATATCTGGTAGGTGACAGATCTAAAATTTGGAATAGGACCATGTGACTATAAAATCGGGGCTCTTTTCACTAACTCAGCTGAAGATCCACTCTTAACTAGTAACGTAACTCCATGAGGTCAGAGACCTTGTCTGTCTTTTTCACACTGTATCTAATATGCCATCAATACTCACTAAACACTTATTCAAGTGCTCCATGATGCCCCATTGTGCAACTAATCTGAATCACTTGTTCTTATGGCATAACTAGTTTGGGGCATCATAATAAGGAAAACTGGTCACCTATTTATAACTGCAAAGTGTTATAGTTCATATAACAATCTATCTAATTTACTATGTCTATTTCTCCTAATGATCAAACTTGAGAAAATTCCCAAGTGGGTCATCAACCCTCAGTAACACTCTCAGAATTCAAAATTGTACAACTTTACTCAGGATCTCACTTACGAAGGCATACAGGTATCAGGCTCATGGCCCAGCTTGCCAGAGAGCAGGAAGCCTCAGTTGCAATGAATCTCTGCCTGTTCCCACCAGGAGACTTATGCAAGCCACCTTTCTCCTGTGCGGTTTAAGTTTCCCACTAGAGAAAGTCAAATTAAAGTACCTGCCCCTGCTATGTACCTAAGTAGTTTAAACAATTCAGTCAATAAAAGATAAATTTAAAGGAAGTTATCATTGCTCTTATTCCCAACATGTTCTCGTTAACCCAGATTATAAATCCCTTGAAGGCACAAACTTTTTTCACTCAGACTATATACTTCTACAATGGAATCTCCAATTACACTGATATATTCAATTGGATTCCAGAAGTGGGCTGTTATTTGCTAAAAACACACTGCTCTTAAGGTAGTTAAATCTTTACAAACTCTATGAAGGGCAGTGGAGCAACAGTTCTCCTTGGGACAGTCTAATATATGAAATTTAACAAGGAATGATAGTAACACAGAAATGCTTTCCGTGTTCTAATTAATGTTGTTTGGAAACAAGAGACTAGAGGGCTAGAGTAAAGGAGGCTATCTCAGTTGTAGTGGTGACGGTGGCCATAGTCCAGGAGATTGTAACAAAACTGCATAATATCAATCTTTTATATCAAATAAAATAATTTAAGTCATTATATTTGGTGAAGAGAAACTTGCAATGCGTCATATACTAACAGTGGGAACATGGTGGGCTTTGGAATCAAATCCATACATAAATCAAAGTTTTGCTACTCACTAGCTGTGTGACCTAGGCCAAATTATTTGATATCTCTGACCTCTTGAATTTTTCATTAGTTGCATGTAGATACTGGCATTGTATCTGCTATGGATTGAATACTTGTATTCTCCATACCAAATTTCACAGGTTGAAATCAGGAGTGTCAATGTGGAGCTTTCAGAAGGAAAGTCATGAGGATGGAGCCCTCACAAAGTGGTCAGTGCCATGATACAAAGAGATGGGAGAGCTGCTTCTGTCTCTGCTCTCCACCATGTGAGAACAGTGAGAAGATCACCCATGCAAGCCAGGAGAGTCCTCACCAGGAAGCAAATATACTGGCACCTTGATCTTGGAATTCCTTGCCTTCAGTACTGTGGGAACAAATGTCTGTTGTTTAAGCCAAGTCTACATTAATCTCTTATTGCCATCCAAACTGATCAGATAGTACTTGATAATACACATGAATGAAGTAAGGACTCCAAAGTTACAAATCACCTCTACTGGTGAGAAAGGGATAATTATACCTGGGTAACAATAAATAGGCGATGATAGTCCATGACCAATACCATGTGACTGTTTATATTGCATTGTCTTAAAACGGCCAGTCTGAGGCAGTCCCAGGGAGGCATGGCACAGGCTGTGTGTGTGTGTATGTGTGTGCATGCACGTGCACCCAAACAGCTGAAAATGCCATCTTTTTAATAATTTATTAAAATTATTTTAGCTTTATTTATGCTTTCATTTGTTTTACTTTGGAGGTGGTTTTAAAGGATTTACTCTGAGAGGAAGTCATTGCGGTATAGCAGGTTAAGCCACTGCTAGAGTTGCTGGTATCCCATATTGGAGCGCAGGTTCCAGTCCTGCCCACACTACTACTTCTGATCAAGTTCCCTGCTAATGTTCCTAGGAAGACAGCAGAAGATGGCCCAAGTACTTGGATCTCTGTCACACGTGTGGGCAACAAGGATGGCGATTCTAGCTTCAGGCTTCAGCTTTGCCTAGCCAAGGCTGTTGTAGCAATCTGGGAAGTGAAGCATCAGATGGAAGGGGTGTGTGTGTGAGAGTGTGTGTGTATCCTTATCTCTCTGTTACTTTGCCTTTCAAATAAATAAATCTTTTTTAAAAGGCTTTGGGCTAGCATTGTGTCAGAGCATGTTACACTGCCACTTGTGATGCCTGTACCCATATGAGCACTTATTGGGGTCCAGGCTACTGCATATCGGATCCAGCTCTCTGTTAATGCACCTGGGAAAGCAGCAGAAAATGACCCAAGTGCTTGAATCTCTGATAACCATTTGGGAGCCCAGACGGAAGCTCCTGGCTTTAATCCCCAGCCATTATGGCCATTTGAGGAGTGAACCAGCAGTTGGAAGACCTCTCTCTCTCTCTCTCTTTTTCTCTGCCATTCAAATAAATAAATAAATACGTCCTTTTTTTAACTTTTATTTAATGAATATAAATTTCCAAAGTACGATTTATGGATTACAATGGCTTCCCCCCCATACCGTCCCTCCCACCCACAACCCTCCCCTTTCCCACTCCCTCTCCCCTTCCATTCACATCAAGATTCATTTTCGATTATCTTAATATACAGAAGATCAGCTTAGTATACATCAAGTATGGATTTCAGCAGTTTGCTCCCACACAGAAACATAAAGTGAAAAATAATAGATGATTTTTTTTTAAATGATGATGAAATCAGATCAGACCTATTGTCATGTTTAATCCCAGTGAGAGTCAAGTTGGGAGTTGATAATTTCTTTCTTTCTTTCTTTCTTTCTTTCTTTCTTTCTTTCTTTCTTTCTTTTTTTTTTTTACAGAGGATCAGTTTAGTATACATTAAGTAGAGATTTCAACAGTTTGCACCCCCATAGAAACACAAAGTGAAATATATTGTTTGAGTACTCGTTATAGCATTAAATCTCAATGTACAGCACATTAAGAATAGAGATCCTACATGAGGAGTAAGTGCACAGTGACTCCTGTTGTTGACTTTACCAATTGACACTCCTGTCTATGGCATCAGTAATCTCCCTATGCTCCAGTCATGAGTTTCCAAGGCTATGGAAGCCCTCTGAGTTCTCCGATTCTTATCTTGTTTAGACAAGGTCATAGTCAAAGTGGAGGTTCTCTCCTCCCTTCAGAGAAAGGTACCTCCTTCTTTGATGACCTGTTCTTTCCACTGGGATCTCACTCGCAGAGATCTTTTGCCAGAGTGTCTTGGCTTTCCATGCCCAAAATAATCTCATGGGCTCTTCAGCCAGATCCGAATGCCTTTAGGGCTGATTCTGAGGCCAGAGTGCTATTTAGGACATATGCCCTTCTATGAGTCTGCTGAGTATCTCGCTTCCCATGTTGGATCACTCTCCCCTTTATTTATTCTATTGGTTAGTGTTAGCAGGTACTAAACTTGTTTATGTGATCCCTTTGACTCTTAGTCCTTTCATTATGATCAATTGTGAACTGAAATTGATCACTTGGAATAGTGAGCTGGCATTGGTACATGCCACTTTGATGGGATTGAATTGGAATCCCCTGGTATGTTTCTAACTCTACCATTTGGGGCAAGTCAGCTTGAGCATGTCCCAAATTATACATCTCTTCCCTCTCTTATTCCCACTCTTATGTTTAACAGGGATACATTTCAGTTAATTTTCAACACTTAAGAATAACTGTGTATTAATTACAGAATTAAACCAGTCATACTAAGTAGAACATATAAAAAAAAAACTACTAAGAGGGATAATGTATTAAGTTGTTCATTAACAGTCAGGGCTATGCTGATCAAGTCACTGTTTCCCATAGTGTCCATTTCACTTCAGGAGGTTTCCTTTTTGGTGTTCAGTCAGTTGTCACCGATCAGGGAGAACATATGGTATTTGTCCCTTTGGGATTGGCTTATTTCACCCAGCATGATGTGTTCCAGATTCCTCCATTTTGTTGCAAATGACTGGATTTCCTTGTTTCTTACTGCGGTATAGTATTCTAAAGAGTACATATCCCATAATTTCTTTATCCAGTCTATCGTTGATGGGCATTTAGGTTGGTTCCAGGTCTTAGCTATTGTGAATTGAGCTGCAATAAACATTAGGGTGCAGACCGCTATTTTGTTTGCCAATTTAAATTCCTTTGGGTAAATTCCAAGGAGTGGGATGGCTGGGTCGAACGGTAGGGTTATCTTCAGGTTTCTGAGGAATCTCCAGACTGACATCCATAGTGGCTTGACCAGATTGCATTCCCACCAACAGTGGGTTAGTGTCCCTTTTTCCCCACATCCTCGCCAGCATCTGTTGTTGGTAGATTTCTGAATGTGAGCCATTCTAACCGGGGTGAGGTGAAACCTCATTGTGGTTTTGATTTGCATTTCCCTGATTGCTAATGACCTTGAACATTTTTTCATGTGCCTGTTGGCCATTTGGATTTCCTCTTTTGAAAAATGTCTATTGAGGTCCTTGGCCCATCTCTTAATTGGGTTGTTGGTTTTGTTTTTGTGGAGTTTCTTGATCTCTTTGTAGATTCTGGTTATTAACCCTTTATCTGTTGCATAGTTTGCAAATATTTTTTCCCATTCTGTCGGTTTTCTCTTCACTCTCCTGACTGTTTCTTTTGCAGTACAGAAACTTCTCAATTTGATGCAATCCCAATAGTTGATTTTGGCTTTGACTGCCTGTGCCTCCCAGGTCTTTTCCAGACATTCTTTGCCTGTGCCAATATCTTGAAGGGTTTCGCCAATGTTCTCTAATAACTTGATGGTGTCAGGTCGTAGATTTAGGTCTTTAATCCATGTTGAGTGGATTTTTGTGTAAGGTGTAAGGTAGGGGTCTTGCTTCATGATTCTGCACGTGGAAATCCAATTTTCCCAGAACCATTTATTGAATAGACTGTCCTTGCTCCAGGAATTAGTTTTAGATCCTTGATCAAATATAAGTTGGCTGTAGATGTTTGGGTTGATTTCTGGTGTTTCAATTCTGTTCCATTGGTCTATCATCTGTTTCTGTACCAGTACCATGCTGTTTTGATTACAACTGCCCTGTAGTATGTCCTGAAATCTGGTATTGTGATGCCTCCAGCTTTGTTTTTGTTGTACAAGATTGCTTTAGCTATTCGAGGTCTCCTATGCCTCCATATAAATTTCAGCACCATTTTTTCCAGATCTGAGAAGAAGGTCTTTGGTATCTTCATTGGTATTGCATTGAATCTATTAATTGCTTTTGGGAGAATGGACATTTTGATGATATTGATTCTTCCAATCCATGAGCATGGAAGATTTTTCCATTTCTTGGTATCCTCTTCTATTTCTTTATTTAAGGTTTTGTAATTTTCATCGTAGAGATCTTTAACGTCCTTAGTTAAGTTTATTCCAAGGTATTTGATTGTTTTTGTAGCTATTGTGAATGGGATTGATCTTAGAAGTTCTTCCTCAGCCATGGCATTGTCTGTGTATACAAAGGCTGTTGATTTTTGTGCATTGATTTTATACCCTGCTACTTTGCCAAACTCTTCTATGAGTTCCAATAGTCTCTTAGTAGAGTTCTTTGGGTCCCCTAAATAAAGAATCATGTCATCTGCAAAGAGGGATAGTTTGAGTTCTTCCTTCCCAATTTGTATCCCTTTAATTTCTTTTTCTTGCCTAATAGCTCTGGCTAGAACCTCCAGAACTATATTGAATAGAAGTGGTGAGAGTGGACATCCCTGTCTGGTACCAGATCTCAGTGGAAATGCTTCCAACTTTTCCCCATTCAATAGGATGTTGGCCGTGGGTTTTTCATATATTACTTTGATTGTATTGAGGAATGTTCCTTCCATACCCAGTTTGCTTAGAGTTTTCATCATGAAAGGGTGTTGCATTTTATCAAATGCTTTCTCTGCATCTATTGAGATAATCATATGGCTTTTCTTCTGCAGGCTGTTAATGTGGTGTATCACATTGATTGTCTTGCACACATTAAACCATCCCTGCATACCAGGGATAAATCCCACTTGGTCTGGGTGGATGATCTTTCTGATGTGTTGTTGCATTCTATTGGTGAGAATTTTATTGAGGATTTTTGCATCTATGTTCATCAGGGATATTGGTCTGTAATTCTCTTTCAGTGCTGCATCTTTTTCCGGCTTAGGAATTAAGGTGATGCTGGCTTCATAGAAAGAATTTGGGAGGATTCCCTCTTCTTCGATTGTTCTGAATAGTTTGAGAAGAATTGGAGTTAGTTCTTCTTTAAATGTCTGGTAGAATTCAGCAGTGAATCCATCTGGTCCTGGGCTTTTCTTTGTTGGGAGGGCCTTTATTACTGTTTCAATTTCTGTCTCAGTTATGGGTCTGTGTAGGTTTTCGATGTCTTCCTGGTTCAATTTAGGTAGGTTGCATGTGTCCAGGAATCTATCCATTTCTGATAGGTTTCCCTGTTTGCTGGCATACAAGTCCTTGTAGTAATTTCTGATGATTCTTTTTATTTCTGTGGTGTCTGTTGTTACATTTCCTTTTTCATCTCTGATTTTAATGATTTGGGTCTTTTCTCTTCTTTTTTTAGTTAGTTGGGCCAATGGGGTGTCAATTTTGTTTATTTTTTCAAAAAACCAGCTCTCGTTTGGCTGATTTTTTGGAATGTTTTTCTTGATTCAATCCTGTTGATTTCTTCTCTGATTTTAATTATTTCTCTTCTCCTACTAGATTTGGGTCTGGTTTGCTGTAGGTTTTCTAGATCCTTGAGGTGAATTGAAAGCTCATCTATTTGGTGCCTTTCCAATTTCTTGATGTAGGCACCTATTGATATAAACTTTCCTCTTAACACTGCTTTTGCTGTATCCCATAAATTTTGGCTCCTGCCATCGGATCAGTGTGGTGCGCCGGCCGCAGCGCGCTGGCCGCGGCGGCCATTGGAGGGTGAACCAACGGCAAAAGGAAGACCTTTCTCTCTGTCTCACTCTCTCACTGTCCACTCTGCCTGTCAAAAAAAAAAAAAAAAGAATACGTCCTTTTTAAAAATGAAAATGCATCAATTACATGCCAGGGGATTCCAATTCAATCCCATCGAGGTGGCATGTACCAATGCCATCTCACTGTTCCAGGTGATCAGTTTCAGTTCACAGTTGGTCATGGTGGAGGGACTGGGAGTCAAAGGGAGCACATAGACAAGTCTAGTACCTGCTAACGCTAACCGATGGAGTAAATAAAGGGGAGAGTGATCCAACATGGGAAGTGAGATACTCAGCAGACTCATAGAAGGGCAGATGTCCTAAATAGCACTCTGGCCTCAGAATCAGCCCTAAAGGCATTCGGAGCTGGCTGAAAAGCTCATGAGAGTATTTCAGGCATGGAAAGCCAAGACACTCTGGCAAAAGATCTCTGCGAGTGAGATCCCAGTGGAAAGAACAGGTCATCAAAGAAGGAGGTACCTTTCTCTGAAGGGAGGAGAGAACCTCCACTTTGACTATGACCTTGTCTAAACAAGATAAGAGTCGGAGAACTCAGAGGGCTTCCATAGCCTTGGAAACTCATGACTGGAGCATAGGGAGATTACTGATGCCATAGACAGGAGTGTCAATTGGTAAAGTCAACAACAGGAGTCACTGTACACTTACTCCTCATGTAGGATCTCTATCCTTAATGTGCTGTACATTGAGATTTAATGCTATAACGAGTACTCAAACAATATATTTCACTTTGTGTTTCTATGGGGGTGCAAACTGTTGAAATCTCTACTTAATGTATACTAAACTGATCCTCTGTAAAAAAAAAAAGAAATTATCAATTCCCAACTTGACTCTCACTGGGATTAAACATGACATAGGTCTGCTCTGATTTCATCATCATTTAAAAAAAATCATCTATTATTTTTCACTTTATGTTTCTGTGTGGGAGCAAACTGCTGAAATCCATACTTGATGTATACTAAGCTGATCTTCTGTATATTAAGATAATCGAAAATGAATCTTGATGTGAATGGAAGGGGAGAGGGAGTGGGAAAGGGGAGGGTTGTGGGTGGGAGGGACGGTATGGGGGGGAAGCCATTGTAATCCATAAGTCGTACTTTGGAAATTTATATTCATTAAATAAAAGTTCAAAAAAAATGGAAATGCAACCTAATGGATGGGAGAAAATATTTTTTAGAAAGCTTTCAATGAGGTATAATAAAAAATAATAGAGAGGGGCAGGTGCTGTGGTGCAGCAGTTTAAAGCCCTGACCTGCAGTGCCAGCATCCCATGTGGGCGCTGCTTCGCATTCCAGCTCCTCCACTTCTGATCCAGCTTCCTGCTAATGTGTTTGGGAAAGTAGTGGAGGGTGGCCCAAGTCCTTGGGTCTCTGCACTTACTTGGGAGACCCAGAAGAAGCTCCTGACTCCTGGCTTCAGATCAGCTCAGCTCCAGCCATTGTAGCCATTTGGGGAGTGAACCAGCAGATGGAAGACCTCTCTCTGTCACTACCTTTCTCTGTAACTTTGCCTTTCAAATAAATAAAATAAATATTTAAAAAATAGAGAGTACATAATTAAAATTTGATGTTTAGTATAGCTCTACACCCATGAAACCATAACTACAACCAAGTTAGATACCTCCCAGAAATTTCCTTATGAATCTGTTTTTTTTTTTTTGACAGGCTCTGTTGTAATCCTTCCCCTAGCACCAAGCAAAAATTGATCTGTTACTATAAATCAGATGCAATTTCCAAAGTGTTTAAGAAATGGAGTCATATGCTAGGCGTTATGTAGAATCATACATTACACACTCTTTTTTATTTGGTTTCTTTCAGTGAGCATAATTGCTTCAAGATCTATTCATTTTGTTGCATGTATCAATAGTTTATTCCTATTTTTCACTGACACTATCAACCCTCAGTATCTACAGGTTCTGTCTACATCCTTGAATTCAACCAACCTAAGATAAAAATATTTAAAAAGAAAATGTATCTGTGCTGAATATGTAAAGACTTTTTTTCTTGTCATTATTTACAGCAAAGTACACACAGCAACTATTGTATGATTAGGTAATGTATAAATGATTACAAGTTTAGGGCATGATTGTATGGGTCATTTGCAAATACTAATGCCATTTTATATAAAAGACTTCAGCCTTTGCCATTACTTTTATAATGCTAACATAGCCCTGATAATAAAACTACCCAAATATATTATATGACATGGAGATAACAGATCATTATTCCTGGTGAACAGAAATGCTAAGTTTACAAACAAGATATTAACAAATTGAATTCTATAATATAAATAAAGATAATAGCATTATGACTAAGGGGTTTAACTGAGAAAGTAAGATTTGGTTTAACTTCTGAAAACCAAGCAATGCAGTTCTTCAAATTAATAAATTAAAAACAAAAATGGCAACATAGAATCATCTCATGATTTGGCAGAAAGACACTGAACAAAATTCTTTACTTATTCTAACAATTCTCAGAAAACCAAGAATAGAAATAACATTTTAAATTTGATTCGGGCCGGCGCCGTGGCTCAATAGGCTAATCCTCCACCTGTGGCACCGCCACCCCCGGTTCTAGTCCTGATCGGGGAGCCAGATTCTATCCTGGTTGCCCCTCTTCTAGTCCAGCTCTCTGCTGTGGCCCGGGAGTGCAGTGGAGGATGGCCCAAGTCCTTGAGCCCTGCACTAGTATGGGAGACCAGGAGAAGCACCTGGCTCCTGGCTTCAGATCAGCACGGTGCTCCGGCCGTGGTGGCCACTGAAGGGTGAACCAACAGTAAAGGAAGACCTCTCCCTCTCTCTCTCTCACTGTTCACTCTGCCTGTCAAAAAAAAAAAAAATCTTATTGGCTGGCGCCACGACTCACTAGGTGCCGGCACACGGGGTTCAGGTCCCGGTCGGGGCGCCAGATTCTGTCCCGGTTGCCCCTCTTCCAGGCCAGCTCTCTGCTGTGGCCAGGGAGTGCAGTGGAGGATGGCCCAAGTGCTTGGGCCCTGCACCCCATGGGAGACCAGGAGAAGCACCTGGCTCCTGCCTTCGGATCAGCACAGTGCGCCGGCTGCAGCGCGCCGGCTGCGGCAGCCATTGGGGCGTGAACCAATGGCAAAGGAAGACCTTTCTCTCTTTCTCTCTCTCTCACTGTCTACTCTGCCTGTCAAAAAAAAAATTTTGATTCGGGCATCTACAAGAAGATATTAAATCAATACTAAAATTGAGGAAGGAAACTGAGTGTTTTCTCCAAAGACTGAAAAAAAGGCAAAAGTTTGCTCTTACCACTTCTGCTCAACACTGAATAGGAGCCTGGAGAAGTACATTAAGCAATAGAAAAAATAAATTTCCTATTCAAAAGAAAATATAAACTGTCTTTTTTCACAGATGACATGATTGTATATGTAGAAAATTCAACAGAATCTAAAATAAAGCTACTGGAACTAATAATGGCAATATTGTATCATGCATGGTTGAATCAAAATATTGTGTTTCAATAGACTAGTTAGAACTACTAGGAGCTGGAATAAAAATGTAATTTATAATAAGCATCACAAATATGAAATACTTAGGTTAAGTCTGAAAAAATGTGCACAGCCTGTATAAAAAGGCATAAAATACTGCTGAGAAATTAAAGACTTAAATAAATAGAATCATGCCCTGCTCATGGGTTGTAAGACTCAATAAAGAATTGGCAAAAGAAACAGGAAAGTGAAGAGGCAACCGACAGAATAGGAAAAAAATTTGCAAACTATGCAACAGATAAAGGGTTAATAACCAGAATCTACAAAGAAATCAAGAAACTCCACAAGATCAAAACAAACAACCCACTTAAGAGATGGGCCAAGGACCTCAATAGACATATTTCAAAAGAGGACACCAAATAGCTAAATAACATGAAAATATGTTCAGGATCACCAGCAATCAGGGAAATGCAAATCAATACCACAATGAGGTTTCACCTCACCCTGGTTAGAATGGCTCACATTCAGAAATCTACCAACAATAGATGCTGGAGAGGATGTTGGGAGAAAGGGACACTAACCCACTGTTGGTGGGAATGCAAACTGGTTAAGCCACTATGAAGTCAGTCTGGAGATTCCTCAGAAACCTGAATACACCCCTACCATACAACCCAGCAATCCTGCTCCTTGGAATTTATCCCCCAAAAATTAAATTGTCAAATAAAAGAGCTGTCTGCCCCTCAATATTGATTGCAGCTCAATTCACAATAGCTAAAACCTGGAATCAACCTAAACTCCCATCAACAGTAGACTGGATAAAGAAATTATGGGATATGTAATCTATAGAATACTATACAGCAGTAAAAAACAATGAAATCTGGTCATTTGCAACAAAATGGAGAAATCTGGAAAACATCATGCTGAGTGAAATAAGCCAATCCCAAAGGGACAAATATCATATGTTCTCCCTGATCAGTGACAACTAACTGAGCACCAAAAAGGAAACCTGTTGAAGTGAAATGGACACCATGAGAAATAGTGACTTGATTAGACCTTGTCTTGACTGTTGAGGAACAACTTAATACTTTATCCCTTTTAGTATTTTTTTTGTTCTACTTAATACCTTGGTTGAACTCTTTAATTAACACACAATTATTCTTAGGTGTTTAAATTTAACTGAAAAGTAATCCCCATTAAATATGAGTGGGAATAAGAGAAGTAGGAGATGTACAGTTCAGCACATGCTCAATCAGACTTACCCCTAATGGTAGAGTTAGAAACGTGCCAGGGGATTCCAATTCAATCCCATCAAGGTGGCATGTACCAATGCCAATTTGCTAGTCCAAGTGCTCCATTTCAGCTCACAAATGATCATAATGATAAGTTTAATAGTCAAAGGGATCACACAAACAAGACTAGTGTCTGCTAATAATAATTGATAGAATTAAAAAGGGGAGAACGATCCAACATAGGAAGTGGGATACACAGCAGACTCATAAAATGGCAGATGTCCTAAACAGCACTCTGGCCTCAGAATCAGCCCTTAAGGCAATCAGATCTGGCTGAAGAGCCCATGAGAGTATTTTAGGCATGGAAAGCCAAGACACTCTGGCTAAAACAAAAATGACCTAAATGAAAGATCTCTGCGAGTGAGATCCCAGTGGAAAGAATGGGCCATCAAAGAAGGAGGTACCTTTCTCTGAAGGGAGGAGAGAACTTCCACTTTGGCTATGACCTTGTCTAAATAAGATTGGAGTTGGCGAACTCAAGAGGCTTCCATAGCCTTGGCAGCTCATGACAAGAGCCTCAGGTGATTATTGACATCATAAATAAGAGTGTCAATTGTTAAATCAACAACAGGAGTCACTGTGCACTTACTCCCCATGTAGGATCTCTGTCCTTAATGTGTTGTACCATGCGAATTAACAGTATAACTAGTACTCAAACAGTACTTTATACTTTGTGTTTCTGTGCGGGTTCAAACTGTTGAAATCTTTACTTAATATATGCTAAATTGATCTTCTTTATATAAAGAGAATTGAAAATGAAAAAAAAAATGTAATTTCTTGTGGAACTTTGAAATCTTTGTCAAACAAATTATTAAGAATGATATACTAATACAGTTTTAATGAACTGTGGCAATTTTAAAATTTACTACATGTGAGTAATTTGATTACTGTTTATAAAAATAATCCATTTTGTTGCAAGGAATTGGAAATCTATGCTTTTTTGCATAATAGGCATTTGCCATGAACTTCCTAGAGATTCTTTATATATGTGTAACTGCAATTCCCCAATGAAAGGAAAGCTGGAGTAAAATAAATATTTGAAGAAATAATGGCCAATATTTAACCTCCCACCTAAAAACAAATAAGTCAGGCAAAATATTTGAAATAATAAGGGATTGTGATCCCTGGGAGACATGAAATATGTGAGATCTACAATTGTGCTCCAGTTAACTGCATGGAGACAGTGTTCAGGATGTGGCCCAAGAAAAGAACCAAGGCTGTTACTGGGCTAACTTCATAAACTGAAATGTAAAAAAATCATGAGCCCACAAGTCCAATAAGTTCACCAAACACCACGCATGAGAAATTTGAAGAAAATTATATAAGACATATTATGACCAACTTGCTCAAAACACAGGAGAAAATGCTAAATAAAATTTCTTTTAATCACTTAGAGAAAAACGGTTCTGTTGCATATGGAGAAACAAAAATAAAAATAACAGCAGTGTATTCTTGAGAAATAATAAATATGAAGGAAGCGGAGACATACCTTTAAAGTACCAAGAAGAAACACCTATCAACTTAGAATTCTGTACTGAGTGAAAATATTCTTCATAAGTTTAAGTAAAATAAAGACATTTTCCATCATAGAACCTCTGAAAGAAATCACCACCAAGAGGCTTATACCAAAAGAAATATTAGAAGAGGTCTTCGAAACAGATGAAAAATGATACAAGATGGATCAAAGGAACACTAGACATGTGTTCTTCTCAAGCGCTCTTCACCTGAATTATGCAATTTAACCCTCACATTACTTCTGGGAAGTAGGAACTAAACCTCATAATGAAGTGAGTAACCATTGGCCACATCCCTAGTCAACAGAGCAATACCCAGCAAAATAGGAAACAAAATAGAAATAACTAAAATCTGTATGGTAATAAGATTGATAAAACTATAAGCCTGTAGCCAAAATGATTAGGCAGAAAAGAGAAAATAAATGAATATCCAATAGCAGAAATGATAAAAGGAACATCACTACAGATGCTACAGATATTAAAATGATAAAAGAACCATTTTATTCCAATTAAAAATTCTACAACTGATGAAATGAGCTCATTCTTTAAGGTTACTAACTACTAAATCTTACTCAGAGATAGATAACTTAATAAACTCTGTGTCTACTAAAGAAATTGATTTATGTCACAAACATTTCCACAAGGTTAACTAGGTTTCATTGTGAATTTTATAAATAATTTAATTAGAAATAATACCGATTCTACAGACTTCTTGAGAAAATTTAAGTGAGGAAATACATTCCCATTACTTTTATTTTATTTATTTTTAACTGTTATTTATTAAATATAAATTACCAAAGTACAACTTTCAGATTATAGCGGCTTTCCCCCACCCCAAACCTCCCTCCCACCCGCAACCATCCAATCTCCCATTCTCTCTCCCATCTATTTCACATCAAGATTCATTTTCAATTATCTTTATATACAGAAGATCAATTTAGCATATATTAAGTAAAGATTTCAACAGTTTGAACCCGCACAGAAACATAAAGTATAAAGTACTGTTTGAGTACTAGTTATACTGTTAATTCGCATGGTACAACACATTAAGGACAGAGATCCTACATGGGGAGTAAGTGCACAGTGACTCCTGTTGTTGATTTAACAATTGACACTCTTATTTATGATGTCAATAATCACCTGAGGCTCTTGTCATGAGCTGCCAAGGCTATGGAAGCCTCTTGAGTTCGCCAACTCCAATCTTATTTAGACAAGGTCATAGCCAAAGTGGAAGTTCTCTCCTCCCTTCAGAGAAAGGTACCTCCTTCTTTGATGGCCCATTCTTTCCACTGGGATCTCACTCGCAGAGATCTTTCATTTAGGTCATTTTTGTTTTAGCCAGAGTGTCTTGGTTTTCCATGCCTAAAATACTCTCATGGGCTCTTCAGCCAGATCTGATTGCCTTAAGGGCTGATTCTGAGGCCAGAGTGCTGTTTAGGACATCTGCCATTTTATGAGTCTGCTGTGTATCCCACTTCCTATGTTGGATTGTTCTCCCCTTTTTAATTCTATCAATTATTATTAGCAGACACTAGTCTTGTTTGTGTGATCCCTTTGACTATTAAACTTATCATTATGATCATTTGTGAGCTGAAATGGAGCACTTGGACTAGCAAATTGGCATTGGTACATGCCACCTTGATGGGATTGAATTGGAATCCCCTGGCACGTTTCTAACTCTACCATTAGGGGTAAGTCTGATTGAGCATGTGCTGAACTGTACATCTCCTACTTCTCTTATTCCCACTCATATTTAATGGGGATTACTTTTCAGTTAAATTTAAACACCTAAGAATAATTGTGTGTTAATTAAAGAGTTCAACCAAGGTATTAAGTAGAACAAAAAAAATACTAAAAGGGATAAAGTATTAAGTTGTTCCTCAACAGTCAAGACAAGGTCTAATCAAGTCACTATTTCTCATGGTGTCCATTTCACTTCAACAGGTTTCCTTTTTGGTGCTCAGTTAGTTGTCACTGATCAGGGAGAACATATGATATTTGTCCCTTTGGGATTGGCTTATTTCACTCAGCATGATGTTTTCCAGATTTCTCCATTTTGTTGCAAATGACCAGATTTCATCCTTGACTCGATGCTAGACATTATGAATTTTACTTCATTGGACAATGGTTATTTTGTATTCTTATAAATATTAAATACT
This sequence comes from Oryctolagus cuniculus, assembly GCF_051225735.1. NCBI lineage: Eukaryota > Metazoa > Chordata > Mammalia > Lagomorpha > Leporidae > Oryctolagus > Oryctolagus cuniculus. The sequence continues at coordinate 33,568,967 of NC_142875.1, forward strand.
TTTGAGCTTTGTTCTAGGATGCAATTAAGTCACCAGAAAATAGTCTGATCTTTCCAGATCTTATTTTTAACATTGTTAGTTGGGATCACAGCTTTATTTAATGTGAGCTAATTATTTCTATACTAAGGTAAATCCATTCTGGGTAATCTACCAAATGTCCCATGAATTATAATATTTTCCAGTTTAGCTGATGGAACAGCTACGATTTCCAGCCCTGTGTGGATCCAAGACAATCTTCCTTCCATTCCTTTCAGATTGCCCTTCCCTGAATTCTAAGTAGCTTCCTCATATGCAGTACTCAAATGAATACTCAAGGAATCCTTCAGATCTCTGGGGTTCTTTCTCAAGTACCCTGTTCTGTGAACATCTGCCTAGATCCTCCCACACTCACAATTCCTCGCCTCAAGTTTAAGAAGTTAGCCAGGAATAGCCTGGGTTCCTTTCTCTAAGCAGTTAACTGGAGCAATTGTAGATCTCATTTATTTCTTGACTCCCAGGGATCACTATCCCTTGTTATTTCAAATACTTTGCCTGGTTTATTTGTTTTTAGCTGGGAGGTTAAATATGATCCCTGCTACTCCGTATTGGCTGGAAACAGAAGTATTTTCTGGTTATATAACATATCCTAATTATAGGTGATCAGTACAAGCATGGAGCTAGGAATGAACCATGGAGACAGCAAGTCTCCCCAAAGAGCTAAATTTCTCTTGTGGAATAGGATACATACAGTAAAAACACAGGAAGATTTGCTCTATTCAGCTGGACTGTAAATACCATGATGATAAGGATTTTGTCTTTCATTCTCCATGAATTCTTCCATTTTCCCTAGCATGTACCCTGCAGGAATAGCCTAAGTGCCTGTAATTACTAATTTCCGTTTTCCTTTCACAGCATAAGTCTGTTTCATTTGCCTTAACTAAGACGGTGTACCATCACAAATGCTCACTAATCTACATTGCAATGTAGCTTCTGAAAGCCTTTCACCCTTAGTATTTTAAAATGTTGTTATTTGTTTGAGAGAGACAGAGAGAGAGAAAGAGATCCCCTTTCCTGGTTTACTCCACAGATACCTGCAGTAGGAATGACTGGGCCTGCCAAAGCCAGGAGCTAGGAATTGAACACTGGTCTACCACATGCGCGGCAGGAGCCCAATCATGTGAGTCATCACCTCTGCCTCTCAGGAGCCAGAGCCTAGTACCAAATCTAAGAACTTTGATATAGGATGCAGACATTTTAACCAGCATCTTAACTGCTAGGCTAAATGCCTCCCCCATAACATTTTTATAATAGGCACAAATAAATTTTCAAAATATTCCAAATCTGCATCTTTTTTTTAACTATATGGAAGGACAGGGGCTATTTTGTATACCTTTAATAATTCTTAACTGTTGATCAGAGAAGTATTAGTATATAAAGGCTGACTGGATGAATTAAGCTTGGCTAATACCTGGTAAGTTTCTTTTTGGAATCAATGGAAAGGACACAGAGGCTGCACAGATTTGAATGCAGATCTTGGGATCAGGTGTGCATCAGTACCAATCCTGGTACCACAAACTGTGCAGTATTGGACAAGGTTCTTGATTTCACTAAGCTTTGAACTGAATATCTCTAAATGAGCACAGCAGAACTGGTGTGAAAATCACAGGCAATAACAACAATGCAAAAGATGCATTTTATATTCTACTTAAAACTATTGGTTGAGCTCTGTAATTAATACACAATTACTCTTAGGTGTTTAATTAATGCTATAACTAGTACTCAAATAGTATTTTACACTTTATGTTTCTGTGTGGGAGCAAAATGTGGTAATCTTTACTTAACATACGCTAAATTGATCTTCTGTATATAAAGATAATTGAAAATTAATTGTGATGTGAAGGGGAAGGGAAGAGGGAGTGGGAGAGGGGAGCATTGTGGATGGGAGGGAAGACACGGGCGGGGGGGGGGGGGAGGAGGCTATTGTGGTCCATAAGCTGTACTTTGGAAATTTATGCTCATTAAATAAATTAAAAAAAAAAAAAGAAAATCACAGGCAATATTTACAAAATACTTAGCAAAGTCAGTGCTTCCTAATAAAAGTCATTTGTGAACTTGAACTGGCTCTTTTGTTAGTAAGTCAAGGAGTTCATGGTTAATCATTTTAAGGTGACTTTCAGCTCCGACTTCAGAATGATGTGAGGATTTTATTGGACAACCCATGTGCGGCTCATTTGGCTAATCCTCCGCCTGCGGGGCCGGTACCCCGGGTTCTAGTCCCGGTTGGGGTGCCGGATTCTGTCATGGTTGCTCCTCTTCCAGTCCAGCTCTTTGCTGTGGCCCGGGAGTGCAGTGGAGGATGGTTCAAGTGCTTGGGCCCTACACCCGCATGGGAGACCAGGAGGAAGCACCTGGCTCCTGCCTTCAGATCAGCGCAGCACGCCCGCAGCGCACTGGCCATAGCAGCCATTTGGAGGGTGAACCAATGGAAGGAAGACCTTTCTCTCTGTCTCTCTCTCTCACTGTCTAACTCTGCCTGTCAAAAAAAAAAAAAAAAAAAAAAAAAAACCTTGTTAAAGTATTTGTAATTAATATTTTCTAATTGATATATGCCTACTAACACAACTTCCACTGCTCACATCTGTGAGAATCTCAAAAAAAATTTTAAACTTAAGGGTGAAGGGGACATTTGCTATTTTAGTCTTCTTCAATCAAGTCTTCATTGCTTCCAAATCAACAAAGCACTCTCCTCAGAATCAAAACACAGTTATTCAAAGACTGTCAAGACAAACATCCCACTGTTTATCAGACCTAATTAATTTTTGCATTATTATTTTTTAAATATTTTATGCATTTTCAGTACAAATTGACACAATAAAAGCCAAGCAAGCATATGGCATTTTGCATTATTATTTTATCAGGTCTCATATTTTGGCACTAAGTAATGATATAAATCAACCAGAAAACAGCATGAAAACAAATATTTTCTTAACTTTCTTTTGTTGTTATCTTATGTCTCCTGCTAGAAGTGGTTAGGAAGAAAGAAAACTACTTAAAATGGCTCCTACCATAAATATTTAAATTTTGATGCTGTTTAAGCTATACAAAAAAAAATCTAGTAAAGGAAAATGCAATACTGTCTTCAGTAGTGATATAGAAATAAAAAATAATAATAGCAGTAATGCACCACATAATACATAGAGGAATAAAATTGACAAAGAATCAGCAAATAAAATCTCTCAAGAAACCTTTTCATGGAGCATATATAAACAGGAATTCTGGAGCAGTTAGAAATCTTCTTTTATTTAGTCCCATGCTGACTATACTAAGGATTGTCACGAATATGATAGTACAAATCATTTTTCCCTTACAATAGTGCTCACAGGAAAATACCCAAATACACTAAATATTACAGGTACCAATTTCCAAATGTAATTCTAAGATCTGAAGATAGTCTGCTATTCTTTTTTTTTTTTGTAAGATTTATTTATTTATTTTAAAGTCATGGTTACACAGAGAGAAGGAGAGAGAGAGAGAGAGAGAGAGAGAGAGAAAGAGAGAGGGAGAGAGAGGTCTTCCATCTGCTGGTTCACTCCCCATCTGGCTGCAATGGCCGGAGCTGCAGCAATCCAAAGTCAGGAGCCAGGAGCTTCTTCTGGGTCTCCCACACAGGTGCAGGGGCCCAAGCACTTGGGCCATCTTCTACTGATTTCCCAGGCCATAGCAGAGAGTTGGATCAGAAGTGAAGCAGCCAGGACTTGAACCGGCACCCATATGGGATGTCAGCAATGCAGGCGGTGGCTTTACCAGCTAGACCACAGCGCTGGCCCCAAGTCTGCTATTCTTGAAAAAAAAAAAAGCCTCTGGGTTCAGCGCTATGGCACAGCAGTCTAAACTGCCCCCTGCAGTGCTAGCACCTAATATGTGCGCCAGTTCAAGTCCTGGATGTTCCACTTCCAATCCAGCTCCCTGCTAATGTGCCTGGGAAAACAGTAGAAGATGGCCCAAGGGCGGGAGACTTGGAAGAAGCTCTAAGCTCCTGGCTTCTGCCTGGCCCAGCCTTGGTCATTGCTGTCATTTGAGGAGTGAACCAGAGGATGGAAGATTCTCTCTCTGCCTTTCAAATAAATAAAATAAATCTATTTTAAAAAAGAAACAAAGGTTCTGACACACAGCAAAAAGTAGTTAGATGAAGCTAAATTCATTCAGATCTTAAATAAGAAAATGATTATTATTCAGTAAAGTATGAAATATTAAAACATTTATCTTAAAAATACATACACACCAACATTTCTAGCTCTTATCATTTCAGTTCTAGTTCTCCATGGAGGTGGGGGAATAGGGGAAGGGATGTCAGAATTGTTTGGGTTTGGGATGGTCAAAGGTAAGTGATTTGGAAAAGTTGTTTGTGCAAATTCTGACGAGTGTCCAAACACTGAGCAGTTTTCCCCAAGTTTCTACCTTTTAAAGAAAAAAAAAAAAACTGTTAGGTTCTAATTTCCATCTGCATAAATTTTGGCTTTAAGTGACTACTGATTAATTACTTCAGCTGAGTTAATTACTCACACTTTAGTCTTGAAGGATTCTAAGTTTAAAAAGGACCCTCCGCTGTCAAGAAAACAGCAATGCACGTGGACCCACGGCAAGTGCTGGAGGGTCTGAACCAAGGTGAGCAGAAATCCTAGGGGAGCCAAGCTCAAGTCAAAGACAAAAGACAGTGTTCCCAGCATCTGAGTGTCTTAAAGCAAAAACAACAACAAACACCAGGCAAGAGCAAAGCAAAGGGCAAGGTGAGGAGGATCAGTCAGAAGGGACATTCTTCTAACTCCAGAATCCTTTCTCTCTGTTCTTCTCTTCCTTCCCCATCCCATTCATCTGTACCAAAAACAATGAAGTCCAGCAATAGGATCTATCCAGGCTCATAATGAATCTCTGTTTAGTTAAATGGCGGCTGTCAGGCAAGTCTTTAAATATATGAAGAAACAAAAGGGGAAACTATCACAGGACAAAGTACTTTGAAGTTAGGGAACTAAGGATAACAGAAAAAAATATTCAATAAACACTTAAAGGCTTACTTACTTACTATATCCAGCCACAAGGTTTGAGTTTTGTTTAACTGGATTTTTTGGCTAACATCTATAAAACATAGTAGCATGTGCCAGAAATTGTCCTTGAAGTTCTTCATGAAACACTTGATTTAATTTTCACAACCTCCCTATGATGATGACTCTGCCATTACACCCATTTTATATACAGGAAAACTGAGGTTTGGGAAATATAAGCAACTTAAGTGTCACAGATTTCTTAATGACAGAAAGCATATTTATACTCTGGCACTCTCACTCTAGAGCCATGTTCTTATCTACTAGGCTCTGTTGCAAACTGATGCTTTTCTGGAAGGGTTGAGTAGGTAGTAATGATATCATCCATCATTCAGTCAACCACATACCTTACTGTGGTTCTTGTGATGCTCTTATGGCTTCCAATAATTTAATAAATTAAATGTAGGTTCAATGTTTTATTAATTTTTTCTCTCAGTTGACATACATTCTTTGAATGTTAACACAATTGCCAAGGCAATTCAAAAAAAGAGATTTGAGTGTGTTGTGCAATGCTAACATGGGTAGACTTTTCTTCCTATTATATATATATAATAGAATATATTATATTCTATATATATATATTCTATATATATATAATGGAATATATATAGAGAATATAATATATTCCTCATATTATTGGTAAAAAGAACATGACCCCCAAGCCCATAACAAGTGAATAGTGGGGAAGCTGCATGAGAATGTCTCTGGGCAGCAGAGAGGAATCAAAATTGGACTTCATGAAGGTAGCTAGGATGTATTGGGTTGAATTTCAACTCTGCCTTTAGTTCCTAGATGATCGCCAAAAAGCCATAAACCTCCTTCAGTTTATTTGCCCATCTTCATAACAGAAGACATGTACCTCCATAATAGTACTGTGGGAAATAAAAGGGAAAATATGTATACAGGACCCTCGCACCACACCTAACAGCTAATGATGATTTATGCATGTTAATTTGGATATCATTTGTGCTAATCTGACATTTCCATATTTGACTGCCTGTTGACCAATCAAGTTCTTTCTTAAATTAAATGCAAAATCCATTATCATTGTGAAAATCCTATACTGGCAGATTTCAAATTTTACTATGTAACTGTCACTAGGGATATTGTTAAGAAATACAAATTATGTAAGCTGTATCCAGAGATTCTGATTCAGAAAATCTAGGGTGCAGCTCAGGTATTTGCACTTTTGGTAAGTCTATTCAGCAAAGCACACTTTGAATATTGTGTGTGCTCATTCTTTCTTTCTCCCTATCCTTTTACCCTTCCTTCCCCATCTCATTAAAGTCCTCTATATGAAATGTTCTTGGTGCATGCCAGGCCCCAAATTCATTGACTCTACTGAAGCCTCCTAAGGCTCTTATTAAGACTAAACCATTAATGTATTCATGACAATTGAGAAGGAAGTTCATGGCACCAATATAAAGTGCAAATATATACTAACAAAAGATTTCTGGAAGTTAATCTTGAATCCGTATATGATGAAATGATGAAAGTATAGTTAAGAATCTCTAAATGTATAGGAGTTGATTAAGAAGAAGCTGTTCACTTCAATGCAGCCACTGTGGGAAACTGTAAAATAAATTAAAAGTGCAACTACTATAGGGTCTAGCAATCCCTTCTTTGGATGTATACCCAAAGGAAAACGAAATTACCACTGCACTCCTTTGTTCATTGCAGCAATATTCATGATAGCCAAGATGTAAAAATAACCAGCGTGTTCATCAATGGATAAATAGATAAAGAAAATGTGGTATGTACATGTGTATACATACATACTTACACACACATGTATATAATGGAATATTGCTTGGCATTGAGAAAGGAGATCATGCCATTTGCATCAATAAAGATAAGCCTAGAAGACATTATGTTAAGTGAAATAAACCAGATACAGATAGGAAAATGTTGCATGAACTCATTTATATGTGGAAACTAAAAAGGTAAAATAAAAGTATATAAATATAGAATAAAAAAGTTGTCACTAGCAATGGGAAATAGGGAGAAATTTATGGATATAGGTAAAGTGATGCAAAAACCACAAATATGTATGATGAATAAAACTAAAGACATAATGTACAACATGAGGACTATAGTAAATAATATTGTTATCAATTTCAAGATTTTTGCTAGGAGAGATTTTCTTGCCATAAACACATACAAAAGAGTAACTATGTTAATTTATTTGACAACAGTAACCACTTCACTATGTAAATCAAAACATCATTTTACACACCTTAAGTACACATATACAAAGGTAAAAACTTTTAAAGAAGGTGCCCAGATTGTCATACTATTTTTTTTCCTTGAGTATTATTTGGAAAAAAAATGGATGTAGGAGAAAATTAACTCTGAAGATTCTGAAGGAAGTTTAAATGAAGAAACCAATGAATTTTAAATTTAATTATTTAGTTATTTATTTATTTATTTAAGAGACAAAGAGAGAGACAGAGAGAGAAAGGGAGAACACCCATGCTATCTGGATCATTTCCCAAATACCTGCAACACCTGACACAGGACTGGGTGCAAGATAGGATCTGAGAACTCAATCTAGTTGCCCTACATGGGAGGCAGGAAGCTAACTACTTAAGCCATTATCACTGCCTTCCAGGATCTGTATTAGAAGGAACATGGAATTGAGAGCTGACCCTGGGTATTGAACCCATAAACTCTGTTGTGGATATGAGCATCCTAACTAGCAGCTTATCTGCTTGGCCAAACACCTGCTACTCAAAAAAAAAAATTTTTTTTCAATGAAAGTTCAAATGGAAGACCAAAGAACCAGTTACCTTAAAGAAAGTCTCAGTCTATAACCATATATGCAAGTTTAAAAAAAAAAAAAAAAAAACAGAACCTTCATCTATAAGAAGTATTGCCAGAAGTATTGCTGGCATGTCCTTTGCTGTTTTCCTGGAATGCTTTAGTGTACTTCAATGTTCCTTGGACTGTGAAAGGATACACGTTTCTAGGAAGTCACTAGTGCTCATCAGATTTTACTTTGGCCAAAGGAAATTATATTCAGTAAACAATGGAGAAACTCAAGTCTCTTAGCTGAATTTGCTTGAATGAAGCCAAATGCATAAGCAATACTTCTAGATGAATTTGGCAATGAACAGAAACTGTCTTAAAACTGCAAAACAATTTGAAACTTAAATGAGGTCAATACAAGTGAGTTGTTCATTTCCTTGGCCTGGAAAAATCAGACTCCAGCTCATCTGTACCAATTTCAATATTCTTACAGGAATTATGTTTTGCAAATATGTACACACTAAAATGTTATCACTAAATCACCCTTTAAATTACTGAGTAGTTAGATATTCTTCACTTGTTCCTGAAAAATGCTCCAATAAAATGCTTCCATCACATCCACACTTTAACTCCACCATCGTATCCTGGAAGTTGACGCTCCTGTGCAGTAATTTCACTTGAAACCTGGCCAGATATCCCTGCCCAAGTTGACCAAGTTGATGTCTTACAACCATAGATGTCTGTGCCACTCACTCAGAACCTGGCAATATTTTTGCCTACACCTTATCTTTTTATGGTATTTGATTTGAATAAAATTGTAAGCTCCTCTGAGGTCAGAAACAAAGCCTATATTTCAGTGGAAACTCTACAGTGCCCAGCCCACAACTTCACAGAATAAATATTCACTTATAGAAGCTGCACAAAAATTTCAAGAATTTCTCCCAAAGAGCTCTGCTATTCTGAAAGCCACAACAAAACATGCTTGCTGAGGAGCCCACAGAACCGCCAGCCCCTTCCGCTAGTATTGAGATCCACCATGATGCCATCTATCCCCTTATAAACTCTGGATAGTGTTTTGGCATTGTGGCATTCCCATATTCTGCGTGACAGATAGCCAAACCTGGGTCTGGACTTACTTATATCCATCTATATTTGCATCTCTAAGTAGTTTAGGCAAGTGAGAGAAATATCCTACAGTCATCACTGGTCTTTATTTTCTTTGGCTTGACTCCCATTAGGTATAGGCCAGTAGCACTGGCAAGCAGACAGATACCTGTATTTTCAATACATTAAAAATATCATCAGGGGGCCAGCGCCATGGCGCAGTAGGTTAATCCTCCACCTGAGGTGCCAGCATCCCATGTGGGCGCTGGTTCTAGTCTAGGCTGCTCCTCTTCCAATCCAACTCTCTGCTGTGGTGTGGGAAAGCAGTAGAAGATGGCCCAAGTATTTGGGCCCCTGCACCTACATGGGAGACCAGGAAGAAGCACCTAGCTCCTGGCTTCGGATCAGCACAGCTCCAGCCTCCGCGGGCATTTGAGGAGTGAACCAACAGAAGGAAGACCTTTCTCTCTGTCTCTCACTCTCACTATCTGTAACTCTACCTCTCAAATAAATAAATGAAATCTTTAAATATATATATCACCAAAAAATCATGCTCCAATATCACTAAAATTTTAAATAAAAATAAGGAAACTCTCTCAAATGTGAAATATTATTGCATCTACTCATGATTAGTGGACCTCATACTGGCTTTGCAATATGAAAATCAGTGTGACAAATATGGGAGCAAACTTCTCCTCCTTTCTCATGGTTTCATGATGTCTACATGCTCTCACCAATACAATCACAAGAGAATTTCATATTAATTTTCATCATTTACTATAGTGTGACATTATTTGAAAAATAATAACATTTTTCTTGGCCCCTATTCAAAAGGATTGATTACTTAACAGCTTGAGTAGACTTATTAAAAAGTTGTTTTGCCAACCAAGGAAATCACAGGAAAAAAAAATCTCTGAGAAAAGTGCCTATTTTATAAAATCAAAAGTTGCTTTCTAGTCAGCATCTCAGACTTTCAAAGACATAAACTTGCTTGAGTCCATGTGAGAAAAAGAGTTAAAAAGAACAGTAAGACAGAGCTTTCCTGCATCCTGCAGTGGAGTCTTGAAACAAATAAGTTCCCTGATAGCATCAATCAAGTTGAGGACTCCTGTTTTTGTTTCGTTTTGTTTTTTTACTAAACACTGAGACAGTGCTTGGAATAATGAGAAACAATGCTGAAAAACAATAGAGTTGCTGGCTTTTTTCCCCCTCTCCGATACCACTTTCAAATGATAGCTATAATTCAGTAAAAGATCATAGAGGCTGGCATTTATGCTGAACATCACTTCCTACCAGCCTTTTATTTACTAAATTCCTCCTAAATGAATATCTAGCTGAGGGGAGTAAATTGCATGTGAACACCCCTATCAATAGCAAGCTAAAATATATTGGCATGATATCAAATAAATAGAGTAGATAAATATATTAGTCTGGCACAGGATCTCACATGGTGAGCTGTTTTATAGGTTTGTGGCAAAGAACTAGAAGACATACTACAAATAAATGTACTGTACTTAATATTATTGTCTCGTGAGAAGGCTCAAGCTTGCTAAATCAAATAAGAATTTCAGGGAAGGATTTGAGCCACCCTCTTAAGTTTTGAAATCAGAATAGAGGTCTGTTGTAATGGGTGCAAATATTTTCATATCTGAATGAAGATGTTAAAACTGACTGAAAGAAAAAAAGCTGAATCCAAGAGAATGAGTAGTAGATTCTCTATTGAATGAGAAATAGAAATATTTGTTGATGAATAAATTTAAATTCATTATTGAAAAGTGAAATAGCACAACATTTGTTAAAATTAACCTTTAAATATGGGGAAAACTTTGTTCTATAATGGAAAAGTGCCAATTTGTTGATTATTGATATTTTAGCTCTTTCTTACATAATATATCTTCAAAATCCACAATAGAAATGTAACTCTTGTTTGTAAAGACCAGAATAAAGGAAAATATTTCATCCTCAAGTAAGAAAGGTTTTAAGTCTTTTTTTGCCTGAATTTCATTAATGCCTCATTTTGAAAAATCAATCACGTTGTTTTATTATTGTATTAAAATGTACTTTAATAACAAATGCTTGAAATCTGAAGTGACATTTTTCCTAAGAGGCATTACTAATAAAGTAACACGCATTTTCATCCTGTGTGAAACAGCTGGACCATGACGAGATCACATTAGCACTAATTAAAATGATATTTTTTGTGCAGTTTTTGCTAACCCAGCTTCATTGGACTCAAAAGGATTTTTGAAATCCATAATAAAGGCTATTATGTAATCTTACCATGATTCTCTTGAATCAGGCTACTGTCTAATTTCTCTATAACGATATTTTCTTAAAACTCTCACTCAATAAAATCAATATTAAGTTTTTACTCATACAGCTCTTTTTTCAATATATGATCCTCATTTAATTTAAAAAAATTAAAGCTTTAATTTATTTTGCTTGATGAACAGAAAAATATAATATTAAAGGCAACATTTTGTAATGTTTCTCTTTTTCCTCACTTTACTGGGTCCCTGTTGTTCCCAATGTATAATTTGCAAAACATATTGCTTCAATACTTACAATGAGAGAGGCGGCCCAGCTGTGGGAGGGAGAGGACAACAGACTCCAATATTACCATAATAATCTGCCTGGAGTCCCATGAGTCCTCTGGTATATACAATTCTCTGTACTGCAGGCCCCAGCTGGAGAACATTCTCTTGACATGTATGCCAACCTTTGCCTGCAGGCAAAATAAAAAAAAAGGCAGAGAAGTAATCATGAAAATAAAAAATCTTGTCAACGGCATTAGGATGCAGTTCCCATGTTTTTGCTCACGTAGGCAGGCATTGTGCTAACAAAATGATATGAGACTTTAAAAGACTGCAGCTGGTATGTATTTAGATCTAAAAAAAAATAGTGTGAGATGTTAATTCTGTAATCCTAAAATTTAGGGAAGGGAGGGAGGCCTGTGGGCAGTGATAGTTTAGTTATTACTGTCAATACATATGACAACTTTATTTACCAATGAGTGCTTGGAAGATTGCTTATTATAGGACTTGAATAAAAAGGAGCAACATTATAGTATGGAGGTTAATCATGGGTGAAACTTCCAAGCAAATATGATTTACACTCCTTGTCAAATCAATGTAAGAGGAACTCGAGAAGTTGCTGATTAACAGACTTTTTAAATAATCTTGCAAACCTAATATATCAGCCGCCAAGAGCTCAATCTAAAGAAATTATATGCACCGTTAAAATAATAAAATATTGAAGGCATTTCTTGAAAAGAACATGTGTGTTTTGAAACTGAAAGTCTACAATGGGTTATCTTAAAGGCTAATAAAACCCAATGGACTTAAAATATTCACAACTGATGTTGAAAATCTGATAACTTCATTATAGAACTTAAAGTTCCCAAACTTCGTTTATAGAAATGAGATATTTCTCAGAAAAAAAATTGATTCAAAACATATCTGTATTCATACACATTTTAAGGACTTTAACCTATGTAGCCTCCCACTGGATCAATGTTCTAAAAGGGTAACAAAATGACTTTATATGTCGTGGGTATTAACTTACTTTTCCAATTAATTTTCCAGGTACTAGACAGACTGGAAGAGGTGGTATCGTGTTATATTATTCTTAAGCAGTTCCAGGAAATGTTTAATTTTAATGTATACAAATCTGGTGATAATAAATCTCCTTATAAATTAAAAAAAAGATTTACACAATTTACAGTACATAGGGCAAAGGTGAGTACTTGTTATTGATTACTTACATGGACATGAGATAAAAATAGAGTTTGTAATTACATATTGATGTGGCTAGTTAATGTTAGTCTCTCCTACAAAGTGCAAGCTCCATGAGGGCAGAATCGTTTTATTTTATTTGTTTATTCATTTAGGAACTTCTGTGTACCATTTTATACCAACTGGACGGCACACACCACGTATTTGTTGAAAGAATAAATGAGTACATTTAGTCATTCATTCTTTCAACAAATTTTTACTGGAGCTCTGGGAACATAGCAATGAATAAAGTTTGTGTTCGGGGCTGGGGTTAAGCTGCTACCTCCAACACAGGCATCCCATAAGGACACCAGTTTGAGTCCTGGCTGCTCCACTACTTCCAATCCAGCTCCCTGCTAATGCATCTAGGAAAGCAGGGGAAGGTAGATCAAGTGCCTGGAGCCCTGCCACTCACTTGGGAGAAAGGGATAGAGTTCCTGTCTCCTGTTTTCAGCCTTACCCAGCCCAGCCATTGCAAGCACTTGGGGAGTGAAGCAGTGGATGGAAGATTCTCATTCTCTCTGTCTCTCTCTCTAACTCTGCCTTTCAAATAAATTCTAAAAACAAATATTTAAAAACAAAAAAGTAAAAATAAGAAAGCGGGAGAGAGAATGGAAGGGAAGGAAGGAAGGTAGGGTAGGAAGTATCATTATGTTCTTAAACTGAGTATATGAAATTCATAAAATTTATTCCCTTTATATAAATTAAAAAAACTAAAAAGAAAAACTTGTTTTCATGTCATAGAAGAAGAAAGATAACAGATAAGAAGATAAGCACAATTGTGTACTGTGTGAGATGATGATAAATACTAAAATGAATAGTTTAGCTGGGAACGGTGACAAAGCATTTGTAAGGACAGGAGGCTTCAATTTTAGAAAGAATGGGCAGGAGAGGTGTCCCTGTAATGAACGTGTGAAATGAACTAGTCTTTCACTGGGTAAAAGTGAATAGACTCTCAGAGAAAATCCAATGAAAAGGCAAAGCAAGAATTCAAAATGCTCACCCTTTCATTATTTATGTAAATAGCCATATTCCCCAAGAAATTATAAGCTCCTCTAAAACAGAGAGAGAAACCCGTTTTGGATATTATCTCTAGCACTGTGCGTTCATGTAGATGCTCTACTTATTATGCTGAATTTACTTGGAATCATATGAAAATAAGGACAAGAGCAGGAAGATCTCCATCCCCAGGGATAGTAAAATATCCAAGGATGGAGGAGAACCACACAGCACACTCTACTTAACTAGAGAGTAGTGCAATGAGTTTGGGCATACACTATTGTGTAGTGCTAGGCTTGATACTGCTCAAAGCTCCCAGGCCCCTACTAAGGTACCCAGCTCAGAAATTACTACCTTGGATCAAAGTAAGTCTACATAAAGAACTGTGCATATGTACCATTACAAGTAGCCCTTGCCTTACTAATGGAGACTCAGATTCATCTAAGGAGAGAACACACATGATTCTTTAAAAAGTGGACTTGAAGGAAGTTCATACCCATTGGTATCCAAATCTGTTTGTGGAGCTGGACACCTGTGAATAGTAAATCAGCCGGCGCCGTGGCTCAACAGGCTAATCCTCCACCTTGCGGTGCCAGCACACCGGGTTCTAGTCCTGGTCGGGGAGCCGGATTCTGTCCCGGTTGCCCCTCCTCCAGGCCAGATCTCTGCTGTGGCCCGGGAGTACAGTGGAGGATGGCCCAAGTGCTTGGGCCCTGCACCCACATGGGAGACCAGGAGAAGCACCTGGCTCCTGCCATCAGATCAGCGAGGTGCGCCGGCCGCAGCGTGTGGGCCGCGGCGGCCATTGGAGGGTGAACCAACGGCAAAGGAAGACCTTTCTCTCTCTCTCTCTCTCTCTCTCTCTCTCTCACACTGTCCACTCTGCCTGCCCCCCCCCCAAAAATAGTAAATCACATGAGTTACTTGGACAGATGTTGCCTAAGAGGTCAAATCCTGCTGTGTCATGCAGCACCAACAAAAGGAAATTGCACTTTCCACAGGAGTGGGAAAATGTAGAGGAGATAGTAGAGGAGACAGTATAGGGGCTCTGGATAAAATTACTGAGTAATAGTACAAGACAAAGACAAAAAGCACTAGCATGGAAAGTCATTGACCTAAGTACAGCCCAAAGCTGTAGAAGAAGGTACAGATAGCAAAGCAGGAGAAAATGTCAGCTGACACAGCCTAATGAAAGAAATCTGTTAGATCACATTCTTCTTGCACTTCTAGCTGAATGCACATATTCTCCTGCAGCCCATTACATATGCTCCCATTGTCCCCTCTTCTGCTGCCTCATACTGGAAGTCCCAGCTTTCTCTTTACTGCTTACACGTAAAGACTACAGCTCTATGCTGCTGAATCTCTGAGTCCTGGCAGCAAGTATTTGTTACTGGGAGCAAAATCTTTGATTACACTGGGCATTGATCTATTAAATCACAATGCTGGGACTGGTGCTGTGGTGTAGCAAGTAAGTTACCGACTGCAGCGCCAGCATCCCATATGGGCACTGGTTCAAGTCCTGGCTCTTCCACTTTCAGTCTAGCATCCTGCTGATGGCCTGGTAAAAGCAGCAGAAGATGGCCCAAGTCCTTGGGCCCCACGTGGGATATCTGAAGGAAGTTCCAGGCTCCTGGCTTCAGCATGGCCTAGTCCCAACCATTGTGGCCATTTGGGGAGTGAATCAATGCATGCAAAATCTCTCTCTCTCTCTCTCTCTAACTCTGCTTTTCAAATAAATACATAAATCTTCAAAAAAATCACAATGCTCACAATTTTTAACATCCTTATTGAAGCATAATTGACAAATATGAATTATATACATATATATATACATATTTTAAAGATTTTTATTTATTTATTTGAAAGGCAGAGTTACAGAGAGGCAGAGGCAGAGGCAGAGAGAGAAAGGTCTTCCTTCCACTGGTTCACTCCCCAAATGGCCACAATGGCTGGAGCTGGGCTGATCTGAAGCCAGGAGCCAGGAGCTTCTTCCAGGTCTCCCATGTTGGTTCAGGGGCTCAAGTAGTTGAGCCATCTTTTACTGCTTTCCCAGGCCATAGTGGAGAGCTGGATCGGAAGTGAAGCAGCCAGTACTTGAACTGGCATCCATATGGGATGCCAGCACTGCAGGCGGTGGCTTTACCTGCTGCCACAGTGCCAGCCACAATAAATTTTATATATATATATATATGTATATATATACACACACACATATATATATTTAAGGTATACAAAAACATACAATGACTGAAGATATTCATTGTGTCTATATTGTGAAATGATCACCAAAATCAAGCTAATTAACAAATTTATCACTTACATAGCTACCATTTTATTTTCTGTGTATGTATGTGTGAGTGGTAAGAACACAGGTGAAATACATTAAATTTTCAAGTACACAGTAAAGCATTGTTAATTATAGTCACAGTAGTATACATTAGATTCCAAGAATTTATTCATTTTATATAACTCAAACTTTGTAGTATTTGGCCAACACTGTTCATTTCTCTTTCTCCACTCCCTGGTAGACCTCTGCTTCTATGAGTTTGATTAGCTATTTTAGATTTCATATATTAGTAATGTTATGCAGTATTCATTTCTTTATGTATCTGGCTTACTTCAGATAACATAATTTCTTCCAGGTTCCTTTATGCTGTTATATATGACAGGATTCCCTTCCATTTTTAATCGGAAAAATTTTCTATTGTGTGTATATAGTGAATTTGATGAATGTATAGTGTATATTATATATCATTAATAAACATTATTTTATTATATCGCTATATAAATATTGAAAATAAGTAAACTTGAAAAGTAAATGTTAGGGGCTAGCATCGTGGCATAGTGGGTTAAGACACAGCTTATTAACCTTAACAACCCATGTTGGATTCCAGTTGGAGTCCCAGCTACTCCACTTCTGATCTAGCTTCCTTCTAAAGTGCCTGGGGAGGTAGTTGAAGATGGTCACAAATACGTGGGTCCCTGACACCCAAGTGGGAGACCTAGAAGAGTTCTTGGTTCCTGGCTTTTGCCTGACTCAGATCTGGCTGTTGGGGCCAGTTGGGGAGTGAAGCAGAAAATGGAAGGTATTTCTCTCTCTCCCTCTCTGTCGCTCTGCCCTTCAAGCAAATAAGTAAAATCTCTCTTTAAAAAAAAAATGGAAATGTTAGTTGTGAAGAGAAGCTAATTCAATTATATCTGCTTTACTATATATCAATAGGCCCTATCATTTCAGAGAATATTACAGAATAGAGTAAAGGCATTCAAATGTAATGAATAATTACATAATTAATTTAAAATATCAGAAGTTTGTTGGGTTGTTATTCTAAGGAAGCTAAAATATTCACGCATGCCACCAACACTCCATTCCTAGTAAATTATTACATAACTAACAAGTAACCCACTGTCTATATGGATGTCTCAGCTCTCAAGTTTTCCTTATGTTTTTCCAGTGTCTCCACCACACCCATGATCCAAATAGTTTCTCTCTAGTGATGCTCCCCCAACTTTTTCTAGCTCACCTTACCTGGACTACACATAAATTGCCTCCTGGTTATCTCAATATGCTCCATACACCTTCAAATTCAACATACTCATAATTTTGTTCCCTAATTTCTTTTCTTCCATATTTTACCTTAGTAACTGGCATCACTAGCTAGCCAAGGCATGAAACTGGAAGAATTCTTCATTCCACCATCACTCAAATTCTTTCTCCACAATATTATCAGCTACTAAGTCCCATATAATCTTCCTCCTAAATCACTCTTACACCTATTTCTTTATCTATATCTTATTGTTACTACCTTGGCTCAAAAAATTCATACATCAGCTGGTTATCTCCTGAGTGATCTCATCAAGGGAATCAACACATACTAATCAAAGTTATCTGAGTTAACTTTTCTAAAATGCAAGTGTCTTCTTACTCAGCAGCTTAAACTATTTCAATGCTCATCTACATCTACACATCTCCTTTATATTCAGGTTACAGTCAACATCCTTTTGCATAGCATGCAAAGCTAATGTGATGACTCCTTTCTTATTTAAAAAATTAACAATATATATATTTTAAAAAACCATACATGTTAATGGAGTACTATGTGATGTTAATTGTATATGTACATTGTGTAATGTCCAGTTAGGGTAAATGTATGTATCTTTTTCAGCATCCTATCTTTTAATAGTTTTTTAACAGAAAAAATGTACAGTAAATTATCTATCTTCATCCAACTATACAATAGAACCCAGGAATGTCTTTGTTTTTATTTATTTATTTATTTAAAAGGCAAGTTACACAAAGAAAGGGAGAGACAGAAAGAGAGAGAGAAAAAGAGATCTTCCTTTGGCTGGTTCACTCCCCAAAATGGCCACAATACCCAGGGCTGAGCCAGACTAAAGCCAGGAGCCTGAAAGTCCATCTGAGTGTCCCAGGTAGGTGACAGTTCTGTTGCTTTTCCAGGCGCATTAGCAGGGATCTGGACCTGAAGTGAAACAGCTGGGCCTTTAACTTGTGCTCATACAGGATGCCTATGTTGGAAGCTGCAGCCTAACCAGGTATGCCACAACACCAGCTCCAAATTCCAGAACTTGATTCTCCTACCTAGCTATAATGTAGTAACTGTCAATCAACAGTGGCCAATCCCTTTCTGATCAGAGGTTATTACAGCCTCTGGGAACCACACTTCTATTTTTAACTTCTGTGAGATCATCTATTCGTTTCCAACTTCACATGTGAATGAGATCATGTGATATTTGTTTCTGTGTTTGGCTTACTTCAAAATTCAACATAATGAAACATAATGATCTCCAGTTCCAACCATATTGCAAATGATGGATCCTCTCTATTTCATCTTCCCTACCCCCACTCTCTGCTAGTGCTTCAGCCATATACAAAGACTTGCCTCAAAATACTTGCCTCTCCTCCTTTGCTGATGCTCTACTATTGACCAAAAACATCTTATCAATGCTTCATCTTACTTAAACTCACAAACTCCTCAAGAACTCTACTTAGGGGCAGACATTTGGCATCTTGGGATTCCACTTGGGACACCTGCATCCCATTTAAGAGTTCATAGTTTGAGTCTGTGTTCCTCCACTTTCAACCCAGCTTTCTGCTAATGCACACCCTGGGAGGCAACAGGTGATGGCTTAAGTACTTGGTCCCTGCCACCCATGTGGGAAACCCCAGTTGAGTTCCTGGCTCCTGGCTTTGGCCTGGCATCACTGGATGTTGCAGTCACTTGGGGTAGTGAACAACCTGATGGAAGTAGTTTCGTACTCTCTCTGCTTTTCAAATAAAATGAAAATTAACAACAACAACAACAACAACAAAAAGCTTAATCATGACCTCTTTTCCAATTTCCTGCCTTAACTAAGTTATAAGCCTCTTCCCTGTGTTCATAATGTTCCCTGTGTATGTGTCCAGCACAGCATTTACCTTACTGAGTTGTAATTTCCAGCTTACTATCTAGATCCTCCATTTGACCATGAGGTCCACAAATACAACAGGTATTTTTCATATCTGCACACCCTATGCAAAGCACAGTGCTTATTGTAGAGGTCAATTAATGGTTGGTTAGCATATGAATAAAAGAATAAGTTTCCAGTGATGACAGGATTTACAGAAGGAAAATACACCATCTATTTCTACATCGAAATTTGTAAGGAAAGGTAAGAAAACTGCTATTTCCTTTGTAGCTGTTTAAACCCAACACTTGGGTCTGTTGGTTGAGAACTGAGAAGAGGCAGAATCAGAGACAGAAAATCTACTTGTGCCTAACCATTTATTTACTTGCTCCAGAAGACTTTTGCCCAAGATAAGAGGGTTATAAACAGATCTGGCAGATGACAGCTTCATGGGGATAGGGATTCTTGGAATTCTAAAACTAGCAGATGTTAAAGTTGAACAAAAATCTATGCTTAAGAAGGAAACTGAACTGGATGCCAAAGAAAATTCCCTAAAGATTAATATGCATTTGTTGAAATTATCTGGTTTTGTTTCAATGTTACAAGATAGATATTCAAGGTAGTATTTAAAAATAATTTCACTTTTTCAATAATAAAATATTCAGTCACACCATTCTAAAGGAAAATATAAGCCGAGTTAAAATATTACTCATTTAATAAAAGCAACATATAACATCTGAGGGTACTTCAAATTCCATTTTGTGGAAAAATGGAATTAAAAGAGAAATTCCCTTTGAACCAAAAAATGTGAAATTCATGTACAATTTTTTATAATATGAATTTTTTTATTTTTTGACAGGCAGAGTTAGAAAGTGAGAGAGACAGAGAGAGAGAGAGTTATAGACAGTGAGAGAGAAACAGAGAGAAAGGTCTTCCTTCCATTGGTTCACTCGCCTAATGGCCACTTCGGCTGGCGCTGTGCCGATCCGAAGCCAGGAGCCAGGTGCTTCCTCCCGGTCTCCCATGCAGGTGCAGGCGCCCAAGCACTTGGGCCATCCTCCACTGCCCTCCCTGGTCACAGCAGAGAGCTAGACTGGAAGAGGAGCAACCGTGACTAGTATTTGGTGCCCCAACTGGGACTAGAACCCGGGGAGACAGTGCCACAGGTGGAGGATTAGACAAGTGAGCCATGGCACTGGCCTATAATATGAATTTTTTACAAATTTTTGAATTTCCTTTGTATGTGTTGTAACAGATTAACTTTTAAGTCTTTGAAAAGTCTAAAATGCACAATTCAAACTGTTGGAGTCAAAATTTTTTAGCCAAGGCTTTTACTCACTGCTTTCCGATCTTTCAGCAACCCTTAACCTTTCGGAAATTCGCCTAATAAAACTTTTTTTAAAAAATATTTTATTTATTTGAAAGACTCAGAAAGAGGGACAGACACATACATCTATACATACATACATACACACACACACACACACACACACACAGAGTTTACTCCTCAAATGGCAGCAACATCTGGGGCTAGGTCAGGATGAAGTCAGGAGCCAGGAACTTCATTTGGGTCTGCCACGTGGGTAGCAGGGGTTCAAGTATTTGGGTCATCTCCCACTGCTTTCCTAGGTGCATTACCAGAGAGCTGGATGGAAAGTAGAGCAGCCAGGACTTGAACCCATACTCCTATAGCATGCCAGCATTAAAATAGCTGGCTCCACCTAACAGAGCTTTATGTTCATGTGCTACTAACTGCCTTTCACAATGATACAATTTTGCCTTGCCTTCTAGCACTCTCTAGTTCAGATCTCAAGATTACCATCAAGACCTACCATGTTTCAGAATCACAAGCTAAAAGGAGTTCCAAAGAATGGCTCCTAACAAAAATCCAATGAACTTCAACTCACAATCTAAAAGTAGCAGCTCCTACCACACTTTTTAACTTATTAATGATTAAGCTAGTTTCGTTCTTTCAAGTTATTACAAGGGACATTCTTTTCTAACCCAACTTGTTCTCAATTCATCCAGAAATGGCACTATTGCATGACCACATTTATCCTTTGTCCACAATGTTCCTGGTTGTTCTATTTAACCTGGGATATTCCTGTATCACAGGGCTAAGAACTCATATTTCTGTCTGATTTGAACCATTTGAGCACAGAAATGGTAGAAAAATGAGCAGAGTAAGAAAGTATTAATGCAAAAACCAACTAGCTGAGTCTAGTGGGAATACCTAAACTTAATGACACTGTATACATATAAAAGTTACTACTTTCTAAATTTTAAATCTCTGGATCATTTTATCCCTCAAACATAGAAATTGTAAATGTTAAGTGATATTAATAATCCGAAGCCTTACTATTTGTAGATTTCTTCGATTTTCTCAGAATAGTGAATGGATGGTCTTTTTGCTCTGTTTTGATTTTGTTTTCTAAGTGAAGGAAAGAAAATATTTCTTAACATTTTTCTTTCTGATCACTTTCCTAAGAAATCTTTAGAAAGCTATTATTATTATATACCATGAAAACTTGGGATTTGTAAAAAGTTGACTTAAAAGGAAACTCTCAGGATTTCTTTTTAAATATCTCTAGAAGGAAAAGATCACCAGTAGGGTTGGCTTGATGGATATAATCATTTACTTAAGAAAATGGATGCTCTGAACTCTATTTAAATTTTAAGATTCAGGGGCTGGCGCTGTGGCATAGCTGGTAAAGCTGCCACTGGCAGTGCTAGCATCCCATATTGGCAGCAGTTCTAGTCCCAGCTGCTCTACTTCTGATCCAGCCCTCTGCCATGGCCTGGGGAAGCAGTAGAAGACCCGGAAGAAGCTCCTGACTCCTGGCTTCGGATCATCCCAGCTCTGGCAGTTGTGTCCATTTGGGGAGTGAACCAGCAGATGGAAAACATCTCTCTCTCTCTCTCTCTCTCTCTCTCTCTCTCTCTTTCTCTCTGTCAATGCCTATCTGTAACTCTGCCTTTCAAATAAATATATAACTCTTAAAAAAATTAACATTCAGTTAGTTTCCAAGTATCTCAAGCCCAAAGGGTTGGCAGCTCATGGACTCAGCCCAGAGACTTTGGAATAGCAATGAAAAGCATTGAGTAAGAGAGGAAGAACAAAACGGGAAGATTCCATAAAGGGTTTCAGTTTTCTACTTAAATTTTTTTTAAACATACACTGCCCACAATTTTATTTGTTTTTATTTTGTGCATATATGTATTTAATAATGGTTCTCATTTTGTTTTGTTTAAATACTTATTGTATTTATATGAATCCCATATTCATATTTTATTATCCAAAGAAAAAGTGGTCATGAATATATTTTGAGTTCAATTAAATGGGCCTGTATTACAATGTGTTGAGAAATACACTTGTCCCAAATTAGACTAACTCAACTATATTGGCCTTTTACTATCAGTATCTAAATATTTCATATTACTTCTGAATAAGAACTCAAAATTGTAATATATGATCTTTCTATATTTTCTTCATCTTCTATCTTCTACCAAAAACAAAATGAACTTTAAAAAAAAAAAAGCCCTAAAATGAAAGAGGAAATATGTGAAAGGAAAACTAAATTAAAAAGCTAATAAAGCTTAACATTTAGAAATCTGCATGCTTTCAATAATTTGTAATTCAAAAGAAAAAATAGATTTCCCTCTTTGTGGGTCTCCTGTATCTGGATTATAATGCTAAAATCTAAATAAATTCTAGTGGCCCTGGCAGCCAAAATCATCAATACCTCTCAGTTTCCCTATGGGCAACAATTTCTCTGCAGGCTTCATGGCTGCACAGTTTTGGAAGTTTACAGAATCCTCCTGGGCAAGCAGCTGCAAAGGGAAATTTAAGCTGGAGAAGATTCAATCTTTCTACAACCAGGGGAAAACATAACAAAGGCGCTTATAACTGTATTTACGAATGCAGGAGCTCCTTTCCTGCCCCAATTTCTCATCATATCTTAGTCTTTTTGTAAATTCTTCACAAAATATATTAAAGTGTTTATATTACTTTGTTTTTTAAAAAGATTTATTTATTTATTTATTTGAAAAGCAGAACCCAAGAGAGAGAGAGAGAGAGAGAGAATCTTCCTATGACTAGTTCACTCCCCAAATGGCCATAACAGCCAAATCTGGATTAGGGGGAAGCCAGGAGCCAGGAATTCCATCCTCGTCTTCCACAGTGAGATCAAGGGTCCAAGTGCTTCAGCCATCTTTTGCCTTCCCAGGCACACTAGCAGGAAGCTCAATCAGAAGCAGAGCAGCCAGAAGTCAAATTGGAATTCCAATATGGAATGCTGGTGTCCCAAGTGTAGGCTTTAACTCACTGTGCCACATGTAAGCTCCAAAGTGTTTATATTATTATATCGCAAGACTAAGATACCTTGTGTTTACAAAATGATCTGGAAGAATATTGAGGGAAATGTGTTAGTAATTGTGTAAACAAATCACTGAAGCCAATTAGCCAATTAGCACTCATTCATTCATTCTACAAATAGGCCAGAATTTCATGCATTTGACTATGTTCTGAATTTATGTTTATTATTATTAATATCATTATTCTTTATTTGAAAGGCAGAGTTACAGAGAAAGAGAGAGAGGCAGAAAGAGAGAGAAAGAGAGAGATCTTCCAACCACTGGTTCATTCTTCAGATGGTCACAATGGCCAGTGCTGGGCCAGGCCGAAGCCAGGAGCCAGGAGTTTCTTCTAGATCTCTCATGTGTGTGCATGGGCCCAGGGAGTTGGGCCATCTTCCACTGCATTCCCAAGAGCATTATCAGGGAGCTGGATTGGAAGCAGGGCAGCTTGGACACAACCCATGCCCATATGGAATGTAGGCATGGCAGACATGGCAACTTAACCAGCTATGTCATAGTGCTGTCCCCAGAAGGCTAATTTTTAAGTTGATAATTTTATATGGCCAGTGAATGATGTTAAAAAAAAAAAACATCTAAATGACCCTTGGCAAGGAAAAGACTCCTTACTTAGGGAGAGATTGACAATTAAAAAAATTTTTTAACAATAAGGTATGATGAGACACTACCAAATAAGCCTCCCTACCAAAAAAATAAAAAATCCAGAACTATAAAGGAAAAGACCTGGGTCACACAATATTATCACCAGAGACGATGCAAAACAAAGAATCAAATGATACAAAGCAAAGATTCCCTCTTAATATTTTCAAAATCTTAAGTCTTATAAGAAATCCTTCCAATTCCACATACTATAAATATCTCAGCAAACTTCCTGCTGCACTTTAATGTATGTTCTCTGCAAAGCAAACAGGTGACACAGCAACAATATGTAAATGAGCCAAGAGAAATGGAGTACAAAGGCTATATTTGAAATTCTATGTGCAGAGCTGGTCTCCCAGTGACCTTACTGTAGAAAAGCAAACATTTCTGCCTCAGAGAAGGAGCAATGCACAAACCAAAATAATCTGTACTACTCCATGTTTTTTTTTGATCTAGAAGAAAGCCCTCTGAGGGAGAGATGCTACAGTAAATGCTGTATCAGAAAGTCAAAGTGGCATAGCGAATGGGAACATCAAAGTGTTATGATGTTGTGTAAAGATAACCTGCCCTTCACATTCTAGATTACACAAAATGACGACTATGAAATGCTTTCATTCTTTAATAAGGAAACTCCTTGTGAGTATATGACAGGGCCATTTTCATCCTTTTCAATCATTGACTTTTCCAGGGGTCCAAACCTACCTATTATTATATTTTATGTATTGTACTATTTCTACACCTTTAGTAATGTTCTAAATCAGCTATAGGAGTTGAAGGGAAGGAAATAAGAGTGTTCTTTCTTCCCTCTGCTATAAGGGTTGACACACATTTTACCATCCCAGTCAATGCAGAAATGAAAAAAAGAATAAGAGAAAGAAAATGGGCTTTGTAGTTAGAAAGACAAGGGTTTAAAGCCAGGTTCTACCAGTTATTACCATATGATCTTGCAATACTGCAGTTCCCCAATCTATAAAGTGAGGTGAACAATAGCTTCAAAACTGAGTAGTTGCAAGAGTCAAGTGAGATACTGCTCATCCCGGGAATATACCAAACATAGGGCATGGAGGTAAGCATACATTCACTAGTGTGATGAGCACTTCCCCGATGCTGCTGCCAGAATTCCTTTTTAAATAATTTATTTATATATTTGTTTTATTTAAAAGGGAGAGAAAAAAAGAGAGAGAGGGAGAGGGAGGGAGTGAGAGAGAGAGAGAGAGAGAGAGAGAGAAAGTGCTTCCATTCAAAGGTATACTCCCCAAATATGCCAGCAACAGCCTGTGCTGGGCCAGATCAAAGGGAGGAGCCAGGAACTCAATCAGTCTACCACGTGGGCAGAAAGGACCCAAATACTTGGGTCTTTGCCTGATGCCTCTCAGGGAGCAAATTCACAAGAAGCCGACATTAAAAATGGAGCCAAGACTCAAATCCAAGCACTCTGATAGAGGATGCAGATGTCTCAAGGGCATCTTACTTGTTAAGCCAAATGCCCACTCCCAGAATTTTTCCTCTATTCCTCTTTGGTTTACCACTTCTTCCTTTTTTAAGGCTGTTTTTGCTTGTTCCATTATTATCATTGGATGATTGGGTTTCACAATCTAACTACCCAGCTGAATTTCTTTTGAAAAAAGTGAAGCTGAGTAAACTTTTTAACATTTTATCAAGTTCATTTTAAAAGGTCTAAGTTCTCTGTAAAGAGGATAACATAGTATCACCTAAGAGACTAAATTTAAATTCAGATTTTGTCAAAATCCAGCAAAACAAGAGATAAAATAGCTGAAATTCCCAGGAAAAATTTATCAAAATGACCAGGTGGCCCAGCAATTAATCAATCATTTAATACTTAGAGTTTGCCTCCTCTGTGGGAGACTGGGTGGGATCATGTTTTGAATGGGTTTTATCAGGTTCCCTGGACAGGGAGGAAACTAAATGAGAGAGGCTACTGAATTTGGCAGCAGAAGGATATAGTAAGATTCTGGTTAATCCCCCAATTTCCTAACAATATATCTGAGGGGAATTCAGATAGTATGATTGACATTTAGTTAGGCAATTGAGAAAAATATTCCTACAAAAGGGGGTTTCCATTTAAAAAGAGCAATCTCAAGAACTAAAAATCTATAGATCTATATAAACCAATGAAGCTGCCATTACATTTAATTCCCCAGTCATTAAATCTTGTTCAAAATTCAAATGACAATGAGTTTTACCATGTCAGTCACATCTCCATCATTTTCCAAAATCCAATTATTTGTTTTGTTTACCAAATTTTACCCAGATTTAATTTTTAAAGAATTTGGCTATTTCCAGACATCAAAACTGCTTGAAAAGACATAGGATGAGGTTCCACTGAAAATGTATGAATACAACAGAGTCAAGAAATATCTCAAGAGAAGTTAGAAAGACATGAAAATTCTACGGGGATGATAACTTTAGGAGCACCACTCTGGATTATGTGTGCTCTGGTGTATTTCTTCAAAATAAAAAATAACACTGTCCCATGAACTTCCCTCATGATGTTATCCCGCATCTCCTCCCTAGACCTGCACATGAGAAGAAAATTTATCTTGTGATAAATGATTCCTTTTCTGCCCAGCATCAGGCTTGCTCTTCCTCAGGCATCTCAGTTACACTGTAGTTTCTGTGGTTCTGTGGTTGTGGAGCCAAGTCGGCTTTCAGAGAGAACAGCAGCCAGCGGAGAGGCAGAGGTAGCCATCTGCAAAAGCTTATCTGTCTGGGGGAATGACTATTTATTGTCAGCCGAATTGAGAGTCAAGAGCAGCATCCATCAGTGGTGGTGCAACGGTCTTCATATAATATTTAATAAGTTGATGTAATTGGACAGGTTTCATTAGTACTTGTTGCAATAAATCCACAAATATTTCTCAAAAAGCAGGGCATCCAGCTGGAGGGTGGGAACTGTTTATTTAACGTTGGTGAATACACAGCCACAGGCATCTAGAAACCAGATCAAAATTAAGCAGGAGCAGTAAACGTGTAGCCGCCAAAATAAGAGGCTAAGTAGGCAACAGCAACACAAAAAAGGCAGAGGAGGGGATGGAATCTAGGAAAAGCTCATTTCTATTCAGTTGTTCAATTCACAGAGGTCCACCTAGCAACCACTGTTACAAAGCAATTGTACTGATCATCTATTGTTTTTTCATTAATTGTGTGTGTCTTAGCCTTGATTTTTGTTTCTCAAAATATGCGCCTAGAATGCAAAAAAGACCAGATCACAACAATATTTACTTTGCATGACACCATTTGGCACAGTGCCTTATATTCCAGTTTCTATCAGTTCTTTTGAGATTAATTGCAAATGTCAGAATATAACATAGTGAAAAGAGTGGTATACCTTCAGGAAAGAGAGGCTGCAAATATTAAATTTGTACTTCAATGAAAATTTGGATAAAGTAAGCATTCCAAACTAAGCCACTCACTTCTAATGTGAGTATAAATCAGCAAAATATACCAAAACCAACCAATTTAAAGAAACAATGAGAAAAGAAGATATCAAAATGTTAAATAAACATATTAAATACTAAGAAATAATCCAATTCAAATATATGAGATCCTTATGGATAAAAAAACATTAGAATTTATCAAGGATTATAAAAACTAAGAAAAATTAAGAGAATATATGTTTCAAACATCTATTTTGCAAATTATTTTGTGGAACAGTAAAATTCGAAAAGATTCTCCATGAATATTTAGGAGACCTTAATAAAATTGTCTTAAAAGTTCAATTAAAGAATAAATAAGGGTGTTCAGTGCTGTGGCATAGGAGGCTAAACCTTTGTTTGCCATGCCAGCATCACATATGGGCAACAGTTCATGTCCCCACTTTTCTTCTTCTAATCCAATTCTCTGCTTATGGCCTCGGATAGCAGTAGAAGATGGCCTGAGTACTTGGGTCTATGCACCCATGTGGGAGGTAGAGTTACAGACAGTAAGAGGGAGAGACAGAGAAAGGTTTTCCATCCACTGGTTCACTCCCCAAATGGCTGCAACAGCCAGAGCTGGTCTGATCCAAGGCCAGGAGTCAGGAGCTTCTTCTGGATCTCCCACATGGGTAGAGGGGCCCAAGTGCTTGGACCATCCTCTACTGCTTCCCAGGCCATAGCAGAGGGCTGGATTAGAAGAAGAGCAGCTGGGAGTAGAACCAGAACCCATATGGGATACCAATGCCGCAGGCAGAGGATTAACCTACTGCACCACAGAGCTGGACCCTAGAATGGCTTTCACACAGAAGTAAACAAACAACAAATGTTCACTAGGATGTGGGGGAAAGTACTGTAATCTGCTATTGGTGGGAATGTAAACTGGTATATCCACTGTGGAAGACAATATGTAGATACTTCAGAAATACTAATATAGACCTACCACATGATCCAGCCAACCCACTCCTGGGAATTTACCAAACTAAAAGAAATCAGCATATGAAAGAGTTATCTGTATCCCATGTTTATTACAGCTCAATTTACAATAGATAAGATGGAATCAATCCAGATGTCCACCAACTGTTGACAGGATTAAAGAAAATATAGTATGTATACACTATGGAATATTA
This sequence comes from Oryctolagus cuniculus, assembly GCF_051225735.1. NCBI lineage: Eukaryota > Metazoa > Chordata > Mammalia > Lagomorpha > Leporidae > Oryctolagus > Oryctolagus cuniculus. The sequence continues at coordinate 33,597,649 of NC_142875.1, forward strand.
CTCAGTGTAAAATAAAATAAAATCCTGTATTTTGGAACAAAATGGATGCAATTGGAAACCATTATACTTAATGAAACAATCCAGAACCAAAGATAGATATCATATGTTTTCCCTGATCCAAGATAACTAAAATGTAGTGTATTGGAGTGTAATAGACATTTTGAGATCTGATGATTATAGCCTTGTATCTTCTGTTGAGGAAAAGTGTTTTGTTTTGTTTTGTTTTTTCCATACCATTTGTTGAACTCTTTTACTTAGCGTAGGGTTAACTTTATGATCATTAAGTAAACTGAAACTAGATCTTTGTAAAAATTAAGAATGGAAATGTCAGAGGGAGGAGGAAGAAGAGTTGGAGTATGGGTGGGAGGGAGGGTAGGGTGGGAAGAATCACTATGTTCTCAAATCTGTATATATGAAACACATGAAACTTGTATAACTTATAAATTTTTTAAAAAATGGATGAGAAACTTTCAGAAATAAATTGATGTGAAAGTTTCCCTACTAGCTATAAGGAAATATTATAAAGCAAAAATCAATAAAATGACTTTGGATCAACATAAATCTTAAAAATGTTAATTATTATTCATTCTCCGTGGTAGAAATATGGATTAATTCTATATTATTCTTGCCTTTTTATATTTAATTTTCTTAAAAATAATTTAAAGAACCAATAGGGGCCGGTGCTTTGGCATAGCAAGTAAAGACACCGCTTGCTGTGTCAGCATCCCATATGGGTATTGGTTCAAGTCCTGGCTGCTCCATTTTTGATCCAGCTCTCTGCTATGGCCTGGGAAAGCAGTGGAAGATGGCCCAAGTCCTTGGGCCCCTGCACCCCTGTGGTAGACCCAGATGAAGCTCTTAGCTCCTAGCTTTGGATTGGTACAGCTCTAGCTGTTGAGGCCAATTGGGAAGTGAACCATCAGATGGAAGACCTCTCTCTCTCTCTCTCTCTCTCTCTCTCTCTCTCTGCCTCTCCTTATCTCTCTGTGTAACTCTGACTTTCAAATAAATAAATAAATAAATCTTTAAAAAAAAAACAGTAAAAACGACGTACATCATTTAAAGAATAAATGGATATATATTGCTCATTTAAAATACAGTATACATAAAAATTTGTGATGTGATGTACTGAATGTTTGTATCTCCCCAAAATTCATAAGTTAAAATCCTACCCTTAATGTGGGGTCATTAGGACTTAGATGAGGTCATGAGGTTGGAAGTCACATGAGTGGGATTACATCTGTTTTGGGAATCCTGAGAGAGCTTGCTTCTTCCCTTCCCTACCTCCTTACACCTGTGAAAATACAATAAGAAGTCTGTAACTTGAAAACAGGTCCTCACCAGAATCCAAAATTGCTGATCAAAGCCTCCAGAACTGTGAAAAGTAAATGTTTGTTGTTTAAGCCACCCTATCTATGGTACTTTGATACGCAGCCCAAATTAACTTAAGATGTGATAAAGTAAACATCAAAAAGCAATGGGAAAGGGATGAAATATTCGAATTATGTCTCTGAGAAAGTCAGCTATGTATTTGAAAATAATTCTTTAAATTCCTCATAACATACATTGAAAAATATTTTAAGATTCTTTCAAAAATCAATTATTAAAATAACAATTTTGAAATACAAAAATTAAAAGTATCTTATTTTTAACAGAAATAATTCTTTCTAATCCTGAAATTATAGAAGAACTAGAAAATGTCAATATATTATAGTTTTATGTTTCGGATTTACATTTATCAAAAATATCATAAAATTAGTGAAAGGAGTTGGTTAGAACAGAGATAATAAAAAGGTAGAAAGAACAAAGGGGCCACTCTGGTAATGGGGAACATTTTCTTAACTTACCTGGGACACTGGTCTGAGCTAGAAAACAAGCATGATCAAGAAAAAGATATAAAGAGTTTGTTGATTAGTTGAGAGAAAAATGGGCTCTGGCACCAAGGCCAGGTAGAAGGCCAGGTAGCTGGAGTTGTCTATGATCAGTCTGGAGTAGAGCGAAAACAAACAGCGCTCCCAATGGACAGGCCCTAAGATAGGACCTTTTCTCTGCCCTGTAAGAGTCACAACAAAATGGCAGAAATGGGAGATAAGAAGGCAGAAAAAGCTCACCACATACACACACACAAAACAACATTTTTTTAAAGGACCTTGTACAAATTTGCCAATAGGTAGAAAAGCCTGATTATTTCCTATCTGTGGCTTTTTCCTATGGAAGAAGGCCCTGCTTTCCTGGGAGCTTTCCCTCAATTCTTTCAATGCCTCTGCTCTTCAATAAAACTCCTTTGCTAAAAATTGCCTTTTTGGTTTGTCCATGTGCCTCATACTTCAATATCAGTACAGTAAGCTCCCAGGGTTCATATCAGCTGTAACATTAGAAGACAGGACAATTAGGAAAGTGTAAGGTATACTTTATAACAAATGTATAGTCTCTCTATGAAAAGAATTAATGGACATTCTATAATAAATGTATTTTCTAAAATCTACAGTAATATGAGAAACGAATATGAATAACCAATTCGAAGAAGATGAATTTCATGTGTCTGATAAACAGGAATAAAGCAATTCAACTTAGTCATTTAAAAATACTAATTGAAATGAAACTAAAGTGTTTGCACATATCTAAATAGCAAAAACATTTTAAAGTAGTATTATCATCAAAGAAGTCAGGAAAATATACATTCTGGCTCCAAGATGGCGGAATAGTGACAGGACAGTCCGACTCATGAGGGGCAAAATTAATATTAAAAAGGGCTGAAGGCCCCTTGTGTGGGGAGCAACTCGGACTAGACTAAGTTACTGGAATTAAGACTTATTCTATGCATCTGCTCTCCCACAATATGGTGCTGGGAGAGGAGTAAACAACTTCTACACAGCTGCCTCCAGTTCGACCAATAACCTGCAGGAGCTGATCCTGCTCCTGATTGGAGGAGAGCAGCGTACTCAGCGTGTGGGTAGCAGAGTTGGGATTGGTGGAAGAGGACTATAAAGGAGGAGAGAGACAACATGCACCAGGAACATCCGGATAACATCTGAGCAGCCCCCGAGAGAGCCAGCCGGCGGTGTGCCGCTCCCCCGCAGAAGTGGGGAAAGTGGCAGGGGGAGCCGCCCTTCCACGGAGGTGGAGGGGATAGTAGCCAACCCGGGAAGAACCAGCAGCAAACCCGGGGAGGGCCGAGCAGACAAAAGAACAGCGCAGGGTCCTGTGTCGTTCCTCCACGAAGAGGGGGAGCGACACCCTCGCAAGATAAAGTCATGGAAAATCCTCAGTGGGAGACCCAGAGAAAACAATAGAGATGGTCCTGATCAGTGCAAGAAAGAGCAAATACCAAAAAAAAAAAAAAAAAAACCAAAACCAACAACAACAACAAAAGCCTGGACCTGGGAAGAAGGACACCTGCCCAGGCAGAACAGGTGAGAGGTGAGAGGGGACTCCATGGGTCCATGGCACTGCTGATAATAGTGGGAGGGGGAGCTAGGTAAACTGCTTTTGAAGTTCCATGTGAGCCCCCTGGGACACAGAGGTGGGAAGAGAAAAAACAAATAAATAAATGAGATGGCATGCCTCTCTCCCTCCCCCTCCCCCACCCTGCCTCAGCAAAGACCTGCAGCTAGCTGGGAGAAGGGTCATGCCACTTTTTGAAGGGAGGGGATGCAGGCATGTGGTTGTTGCCCAGAGCTCCTAGGTGCATGCCCAGCGATAGCAGGGGTCACCCCCAACCCAAACAGCAAGGGCCACATAATTCAGAAGGATCCTTTCTCCCTCCATGTAAGCTGTATGTGCCTGTTGCCTGGCAATGGGAGGGGAAGGGAAGCTCTGCCTATGAGACTCTTCTACCTGCCCAGTATCATCTAGAATTGATGAGGGCTGCAGTGGGTGGGGGCTCTGTACCCCCATGACCCACAGACCTAACCAGAGGAAAAAACCCACCCACCTACCCACCCCTGATGCTGATGCTGGTTGGGAGGACCACACAAAGACAGCAGCTCTGGGAACACCTTAGTTTCATTATAGATAGGACTTAGTAGCAGGGCAGAGTGGTCCCACTGACAGTCTATAACCCAGAGTGCCCAGGGAGCTGAGTCTGAGAAAACCATGACTGCACAAGAGGAGACAGAGTATGGCTAGGCCCTGGGCAACTAAAAAGTGCTTCTTCATACCCCATGAGCTCTTCGGTTACCTCTGGAAGTTCATAAGAGAGGGAACTGTGTTCACAGGAAAGATTCCACAGATCAAATGTGCAGCTCACTATGCAGTGCAGATGAGTGCTGAGCACACCAGAGACCAGTAGCACTGGGGCATCCCACAGCTGTGAGAAGGGTGGATCACATCAACAAAGGTGACTGCTCCTCTCCATCCAGTTAACCATAGTAGAGCTACCAAGCCCAATGGGGGTCTTACCTTGGATACTTGCCCTACCCTGGAATAAAATATAGATGCCCCACTAGGCCACAAGGACACAGACCAAAGAAAAAATCATCAAATGTCGCTCCCCCATTCGCGGAGGAACGACACAGGACCCTGCGCTGTTCTTTTGTCTGCTCGGCCCTTCCCAGGTTTGCTGCTGGTCCTTCCCGGGTTGGCTGCCAACCCCTCCACCTCCGTGGAAGGGCGGTTCCCCCTGCCACTTTCCCCACTGCTGCGGGGGAGCGGCACACCGCCGGCCGGCTCTCTTGGGGGCTGCTCAGATGTTATCCGGATGTTCCCCTTAGATGTTCCTGGTGCATGTTGTCTCTCTCCTCCTTTATAGTCCTCTTCCACCAATCCCAACTCTGCTACCCACACACCGAGTACGCTGCTCTCCTCCAATCAGGAGCAGGATCAGCTCCTGCAGGTTATTGGTCAAACTGGAGGCAGCTGTGTAGAAGTTGTTTACTCCTCTCCCAGCGCCATATTGTGGGAGAGCAGATGCATAGAATAAGTCTTAATTCCAGTAACTTAGTCTAGTCCGAGTTGCTCCCCACAATCAAACAATAAAAAAAAAAACTACATAAATGCTGAAAAACAAAGGAAAAAATTTAAGAAATAAGAATAAGGGAGACACTGTGACCCCCTCAAAAAGAATAGTACAACATTTCAGGCCGGCACCGTGTCTCAACAAGCTAATCCTCCACCTAGCGGTGCTGGCACACTGGGTTCTAGTCCCGGTCAGGGCACCGGATTCTTTCCTGGTTGCCCCTCTTCCAGGCCAGCTCTCTGCTGTGACCCAGGAAGGCAGTGGAGGATGGCCCAAGTGGTTGGGCCCTGCACCCCATGGGAGACCAGGAGAAGCACCTGGCTCCTGCCTTCAGATCCTCGCAGTGCGCCGGCCGCAGCGCGCCAGCCATGGCAGTCATTGGAGAACTCACTATCCACTCCACCTGTCAAAAAAAAAAAAAAAAAAAAAAAGAATAGTACAACATTTCAATATTAGAAGGTGAAGGTGAAGGTGAAGAGACTGAGGAAATGTCAGAAATGGAATTCAGAAAACTAATCATCAGAATACTTAGAGGTAATCAGAAGCAAATTCAAGAACTAAAAAAAATATACATGATACAAATGGAAAATTTTTCCCATGAAATTGAAATATTAAAGAGAAATCAGAATGAAATACTAGAAATGAAGAATTCAATAGATCAAATAAAAATGCAGTGGAAAGTCATAACAACACAATAGGTGAGGCAGAAGAAAAAATATCTGAACTAGAAGGAAAACCTCATGAATTTTACAGTCAGACCAAAAAAAAAAAAAAAAAAGAAGAAGAAGAAATTAGAAAACTAAAAAACACTGTTGGAGATCTACAAGATACTATCAAACGACCCAACATACAAGTCCTAGTAGTTCCTGAAGGCATGGAAAGAGAGAAAGGATTAGAAGGCCTTTTTAGTGAAATAATAACAGAAATACTCCCCAAATTGAAAAAAAGAAAGGGACATTCAGATACAGAAAGCACAAAAAACTCCCTATGGACACAACCAGAACAGATCTTTACCATGACACATTGTAGTAAAACTCTCCACAGTAAAACATAAAGAAAAGATTCTAAAATGGACATGAGAGAAATGCCAGATTACATTCAGAGGATCTCCTATTAGATTAACAATGGATGTCTCATCAGAAATCCTACCAGCTAGGAAAGAATGGTGAAATATACTGCAAGTCTTGAGAGAAAAAACCTGTCAACCCAGAATACTGTACCCTGATAGCTCTCATTTATGAGTGAAAGTGAAATAAAGATATTCCATAACAAACAGAAATTGAAAGAATTTGTCACTACCTGCACAGCCCTACAAAAGATGCTCGAGGATATGCTACAAACAGAAACAGAGGACATCACAACGAAAGCAGGTGAAGGCAGAAAATCACCTACTAAAAATACAAAGGAAACCCAAAGTAAAAGTAGGGCTATTAGTGGAAATATGGCAGGTCAAAGTTGTTACTTATCAATAGTCACCCTGAATGGAAATGGCTTCAACTACCCAGTTAAAATACAGACTGGCTGAATGCATTAAAAAAACAAAACCATCTATTTGCAGCCTACAAGAAACACATCTCACCAATGATAATCACAGCAGAAAGTGAAAGGATGGAAAAAGATAATCCATGCTAACAGAAACCACAAAAGATTTGAAGTAACCATCCTAATAACAAACAAAATAGACTTCAACACAAAACTGTTAAGAGACAAAGAAGAGAACTATATAATGAATAAAGATCAATTCAACAGGAAGAGCTGACTATTATAAACATATATGCACATAACTAAAATGTACCTAGCTATTTAAAAGAAATATTCATGGATTTAAAGGGAGACATAGACTCAAATACAATAGTAATAGAGGACACAAATACCCAAATTTCACCAAAGGACAGATCAACCACACAGAAAATCAACAAGGAAGAAACAGTCAATCAACACTATACACCAAATGGACGTAATGGATATCTACAGAGCTTTCCATTCCTATAGCCACAGAAGACACATTCTTCTCACCAGTATATGGAACATTCTCTAGTATTGACCCCATGCCAGATCATAAAGCAGGTCTCAGAAAATTCAAAAAATACAAAATCATATCAAGCATCTTCTCTGATCACAATGGAATGAAGTTCATAATCAACAACTCAGGAATCCCCAGAACATATGCAAACACATGGAGACTGAAAAACATGCTCCTAAATGAACAGTGAGTCATTGAAGAAATCAAAAGGGAAATCAAAAAATTTCTGGAAATAAATGAAGATGACAATACAACATATCAAAACTTATGGGATGATTGATCAAGATGGCAGAATAGGAAGGGAGCACACTGATAGTCCGGGGAGAGATAGTTTAATAAAAGTGGAGATACTGCAGGTTCAAGGAAGACTAGGGGAGGAAACAGCAGAAGAAACTCTTCCGGAACGCGTGATTCACAGCGGACCTGCATGGAGAGCGTGGGAGCCCACAGTTCGGGACACCAGCAGCAGACTCAACACACCAGCGCTGGAACGCGAGGTGAGCCGAACCTCAATAGCCCGAGACACCGGCAGGCCAGCGGAGAGAGGAGACTAGAGGGAACGACCCCCGGGGGGGAAAAGTTCACCAGGCTAACTGGAAGAGAGAGAGAGAGAGAAAAAAAAAAAAAGGTGACTGGTACGGACACGGGTTTCTCTCTCTCCGCTCACCTCTCAAGGGCGAGCAAGACAAAGAGCAGGCGCCATCTTGGACATACGTCATAAGCAGAGCGACCTCAGGTCTGCACCGGCCCTGAGCCTAGCAGAAAAACCTGACTCTGGGTGGGGCGAATTAACAGGAGATTAGGACCTAGTAAATTTGTGGTGCTACTGAACTGAGACTGTGAAAAAAGAGACGGTGGGGGAGAGAACTCACGGAATTCACGTGAGCACTCTCCAGAGACGCTACAATTCCGTAACTTTGGCAACCCAGTGGGAGACTGAAGGAAAATTTGAGCCCACTCTGAGGGCCGAACAGATTCCCTGTGTGGTCCTTGGGAAAGAGCTTCCGATCTCTGGCTCCTGTGGGTATATCATTTGCCTGCTAACTACCTCCAACTTCGTTCAGCTGTGTGGAATTACTTCCCTTTTGAATCAAAAAAAGAGAGATTTACCACTCCTAACCTGGGAGTGTCACCTTTGGCACACCAAACAGAGCTCTCAGGCCACACCCATCTCAAGCCCTAAGGCTCCATCAAAAACAGATAGTCCACTTAATCTAGAGTCATAGTATAACAAGAAAAAGCACCACAGTGAAGAAACCAAATATCTCCAATATGCCAAATAACAAACGCAAAAACCGAGGTAATAAAAACAAGGAAGTCACCATGACGCTCTCAAATGAAAAAGACACCCCAATTCAAGATTATGAAGATGATGACATAGAAGAAATGCAAGAAGCAGATCTCAAAAAATTGATAAGAACATTAAGAAATTCTCAAAAACAAATTCTTGAACTACATAAAGCCTTAATAGACAAGATAGAAAATCTCTCTCGTGAAAATGAAATATTAAGGAGGAATCAAAATGAAATGAAACAATTAGTACAACAGGAAACTGTGATAGTGACTGAAGTGAAGAATTCAATAGATCAAATGACAAACACAATAGAGAGCCTTACAAACAGAATGGGTGAAGCAGAAGAGAGAATATCGGACTTAGAAGACAGAGAACAGGAAAGGATACAGTCAGATCAAAGAAAAGAAGAAGAAATTAGAAATTTAAAACATATTGTCAGGAATCTGCAGGATACTATTAAAAAACCCAACATTCGGGTTCTAGGAGTTCCTGAAGGCATGGAGAGGGAGAAAGGATTAGAAGGCCTTTTTAGTGAGATATTAGCAGAAAATTTCCCAGGTTTGCAGAAGGACAGAGAAATCCTAGTACAGGAAGCTCACAGAACCCCTAATAAACACGACCAAAAGAGATCCTCACCACGACACGTTGTAATTAAACTCTCCACAGTGAAACATAAAGAAAAGATCCTAAAATGTGCAAGAGAGAAACGTCAGATTACTCTCAGAGGATCACCAATCAGACTCACTGCTGACTTCTCATCAGAAACTCTACAAGCTAGGAGGGAATGGCGAGATATAGCCCAGGTACTAAGAGAGAAAAACTGCCAGCCCAGAATATTATATCCTACAAAGCTATCATTTGTGAATGAAGGTGAAATAAAGACTTTTCATAACAAACAGAAATTGAAAGAATTTGTCGCCACTCGTCCAGCCCTGCAACAGATGCTTAAAGATGTGTTACACACAGAAACACAGAAACACGGTCATCAGTATGAAAGAAGATAAAGGAAGGAAACCTCACAGCAAAAGATCACAGGGAATTCAAAGCATATATTAGAACTTATCTTTGGCAAATGGCAGGGCAAAGTTACCACTTTTCATTAGTCACATTGAACGTTAATGGCCTGAACTGTCCAGTTAAAAGACACCGATTGGGATTTGCTTCTTAACCTGATGCAATTTTAAATGATGCTTAATTTTGTTTTTAAATTTCAAATCCTAGCTCTTACCCATACATGGAACAACAATGAAATTGTACATGTAATTCGCCACTTTGCTACACTAACATTGTTTCAGGGGTACTTATGATGTACTTTTGAATTTTCTATACATGCAATAATGACATTTGCTAGCAGTTTTATGTTTTCCTTCCCAATATGTATGCATTTTGTATCCTTTCTTTGTGTTACTGCACTGTCTAGTAATTCCACCATAATATTGAAAAGTAGTGGTGAGAAAAAGACACTTCCCCCTTTCTCCAACTTAAGGGAAAACTGTCCAATTTCACTATTAAAGCTGGTTTTGGTAGATATTCTTTATCTAGATGAGGAATTTCTCTTCTGTTCCTTGTTTGCTCAGTTTTTTTATGCCAAATATCTTCTACAAAAGTTGATGTAATCATTTAACATTTTTGCAGTTTGTGTAGTATGTCCAATTTATTGATTTTTTTAAATGCTGACAGCCTTGCTTACGTGGGATAAATACCACTTGCTTGTACTACATAAAATCGTTGGATTTTACCTATTATTATTTTGCTTTCTATTTTTATTTTGCATCTTTGTTCATGTGAAATGTTTTTCTATAGTTTTCCTTTCTTAGAAGTTTAACAAGTTTTTTATTAAGGTAATGCTGATTTCACCAACTGAGTTATAAATTATTATCTACACTTCAGATCTCAAGAGGAAATGGTAGAGAGTTGTCCTTTTTTGTACTTGGAATGTATGGTAGAATTCAACTATGAGTTACCCTTGCCTGATATTTTCATTCCTTTTTTTTGGTGGTGGTGGGAAGAAGTATGCATCTTTTATTCAATTCTTTTGAAGGAAATGGGCCTTGACTGATTATATTTCTTTTTGTGTAAGTATTGGCAATTTGTGTTTCAAGCAATTGTTCTGTTCATTTAAGTTATCAAATTTTTGTGCATAGTGATTTTAGTAGCCCCTTATTATCCTTAAGTTTCCATGGAACATTAATGTTCATTTCCAATGATGGCCACTCTTTGATTTCTGATACTGGTAATTTCTGTCTTTCTCTTTTCTTAATGAGCATGGAGAGAGGTTTATGAATTTGTTATTTCACTGAAGTATCTTTTGGTTTTGCTGATTTTCATATATTATTTTCCTATTTTTCAATATTATTCATTTATACTTCAATTTTCATTCATTTTCTTTTTCATGCTTCAATTGTTCTTCTTGCTACAGTTTCTTAAAATTTATTATCTGGGAACATTCTTCATGTGTTTTGTGAACATTCACAGTTTCAGGTGTATTTTGTTGTCCAGACTGTGGTCCATCCATGGAAGCTTGATCTTGTTGGACAAAGAATTCTGTAAATATTATTAGACCAAAGTAATTGATAAGACTATTAAAGCCAAATTTATGCTTCTGGTTTTTTGCATTTTTGAACAGCCAGTTAATGGAAGATTGATGTTCCCAAATATAATAGTGGAACTTTCTCTCTCTCCTTGAAATTTTGTCAATTTTTAAAAAATATTTATTTATTTGAAAGTTAGGGTGTCTGGGTAGAGCAGGAGTGGGGAGAGACAGAGAGAGCACATGCGTGCGTGCAAGAGAGAGAGAGAGAGAAAGAGAGAGAGAAACAGAAAGAGAGAGAGATCTTCCATTCACTGTTTCACACTTGAAATGACTGCAATACCTGGAGCTGGGCAGGCTTAAGCCAGGAATTCCATCCTGGTCAACCATACAGCAGAAAGACAGAGAGATGGATTGAGAGGGGAGCATCTAGAATTCCAAACAGCACTCCAAAATGGAATACAGGTGTCCCAAGCAGTGGCGTACCCTGCTTTGCCAGAATGCCAACCCTCATTCTGTAGGTTTTTGAAGTGTATTTTGCAGTTCTGAATTTAGGTGTATACACAAATTTGCTAGGTTTTAAAGCAATGGCTGCCTAATCATTAAGTAATCTTCCTGTTTGTCTCTGATAATTTTCCTTGTTCTGAATTCCATTTATCTGAAATTAGTGTAGTACCTCCAGCTTTCTTTCAATTAGTTTTAACATATCTTTTGCTATCGCTTTATTTGAACTTGTCTGAATCAGTATATTTAGTGAATGTCCAAAAGACAAGAGGTAGCCGAACATTGTTATTATACTCACTTTGTCCATCTTTATCTTTTAATGAATATATTTAAAAGATTCGCATTTAAGCCTTTAAATAAGAAGATGGTTTTCATCCTATTTCACAATGATTACTGTTCCTCTTCCCTGTCATAGCTAATAAATGATGTTTCTAAGCCCTCTACTGTGAAAAGTTGGTGGGATTCCTCAAGATAAAGCAAAGTATTGGATCCCTAAGTCCATGTTGCCTGGGAGTTTCCCATTCATGGTAGGAATGGCCTCCAGCCACTGGGTAAAATTGCCTTCACACAAAGTTACCTTCTAAGTGCTTCAGCCAGGGCTCTGTTCCAGATAAGCAGGTCCCAGCTGTGATTCCAGCTTTACGACCTTTGATGATTCCTGGGTGCTCATTGCATTGTAACTGCAACTCCTTAGTGTGCCCAGAGAAGCTGTTGATATTTGTTTTGTTTAGCTTATTCTTGTTGTAATGAGGAGAGTAATGACTTTCAAGTCTTTTCATTTCGGAAATGATACTTGAAAGAACTTCCACTTTGACTATGACATTATCTAAATAAGATCGGCGTTGGAGCCTCGGGTGATTACTGACGCCATAAGTAACAGTGTCAATTGTTATATCAACAACAGGAGTCACTGTGCATCTACTCCCCATGTAGGATCTCTGTCCTTAATGTGTTGTACTATGTGAATTAGCGGCATAACTAATACTCAAACAGTACTTTACACTTTGTATTTCTGTGTGGGTGCAAACTGTTGAAAACCTTACTTAGTATATACTAAATTGATCTTCTGTATATAAAGATAATTAAAAATGAATTTTGATGTGAATGGGATGGGAGAGGGAGAGGGAGATGGGATGGTTGCGGGTGGGAGGGAGGTTATGGGGAGAAAAAGCTGCTATAATCCAAAAGCTGTACTTTGGAAATTTATATTTATTAAATACAAGTTAAAAAAATAAAAAAAGAAAAAAATACAGAGTGGGAATAAGAGAGGTAAGAGATGTGCAATTTGGGACATGTTCAAGCTGATTTACCTCAAACGGTAGAGTTAGAAACATACCAGGGGATTCCAATTCAATCCCATCAAGGTGGCATGTACCAATACCATCTCACTAGTCCCAGTGATCAATTTCTGTTCACAATTGATCATAATGATAGGACTAAGAACCAAAGGGATCACATAAACAAGACTAGTGTCTGCAAATACTAGCTGATAGAATAAAAAAGGGAGAGAACGATCCAACATGGGAAGTGAGATACACAACAGACTCATAGAATGGCAGATGCCCTAAACAGCACTGTGGCCTCAGAATCAGCCCTTAAGGCATGCAGATCCGGCTGAAAAGCCCATGAGAGTATTTCAGGCATGGAAAGCCAAGACACTCTGGGGGAAAAAAAATAACCTAAATGAAAGATCTCTGCAAGTGAGATCCCAGTGGAAAGAACGGGTCATCAAAGAAGGAGGTACCTTTCTCTGAAGGGAGGAGAGAACTTCCACTTTGACCATGGCCTTGTCTAAATATGATCAGAGTTGGTGAACTCAGGGGGCTTCCATAGCCTTGGCAGCTCATGACAAGAGCCTAGGGTGATTACTGATGCCATAAACAAGAGTGTCAATTTGTTAAGTCAACAACAGGAGTCACTGTGCACTTACTCCTCATGTAGGATCTCTGTCCTTAGTGTGCTGTACATTGAGATTTAATGCTATAACTAGTACTCAAACAGTATTTTTCACTTTATGTTTCTGTGTGGGAGCAAACTGTTGAAATCTTTGCTTAATGTATGCTAAACTGATCTTCTGTATATAAAGAGAATCGAAAATGAATCTTGATGTGAATGGAAGGGGAGAGGGAGTGGGAAAAGGGAGGGTTGTGGGTGGGAGGGACGTTATGGGGGGAAGCCATTGTAATCCATAAGCTGTACTTTGGAAATTTATATGCATTAAATAAAAGTTTTAAAAAAAAACTTATGGGATACAGAAAAAGCAGTGGAAAGTGGAAACTTTATAGCAATTTGTACCTACATCAAAAAATTGGAAAGGCACCAAATAAATGAGCTATCAATGCATCTCAAGGACCTAGAGAAACAATATCAAAACAAACTCAAAACTAGTAGGAGAAAATAAATAATTAAAATTAGAGAAGAAATCAACAAAATTAAAACCAATAAAACAATAAAAAAAATCAGCAGAATGAAGAGCTGGTTTTTCAAAAATAAATGAAATTAAACACCATTGGCCCAACTAACCAAAAAAAGGAAGAAGACCCAAATTAATAAAATTAGAGATGAAAAAGGAAAGGTAACAACAGACACCACAGAAATAAAAGGAATCATCAGATATTACTACAAAGAGCTGTATGAAATCAAAACAGGAAACCTTGAAGAAATGGATAGATTTCTGGATACATATAACACACACAGAATGAGCCATAAAGACACAGAAAACTTAAGGAGAGCCATAACTGAGACAGAACTCGAATCAGTAACAAAGAACTTTTCAACAAAGGAAATCTCAAGACCAGATGGCTTCACTGCTGAACTCTACCAAACATTTAAAGAAAAACTAACGCCAATTTTTCTCAAGCTATTCAAAGCAATCAAAAGGGAAGGAATTCTTCCAAATTCTTTCTATGAATCCAGCATCACCTTCATTCCTAAATCTGAAAAAGATACAACAGCGAAAGAGAACTACAGACCAGTTTCCCTGATGAACATAAATGCAAAAATCCTCAACAAAATACAAGCTAATCAAATCCAACAACACATCAGAAAGATCATTCACCTGGACCAAGTGGGATTTATCCCTGGTATGCAGGGATGGTTCAACATTCACAAAACAATCAATGTGATTCATCACATTAACAAACTAAAGAACAAAAACAATAAGATTATTTCAATAGATGCAGAAAAAGATTTGACAAATTACAACACCCTTTCATGATGCAAACTTTAAGCAAACTGTGTATAGAAGGAACATTTCTCAAAACAATTGAGGCAATTTATGACAAACTCATAGCCAATGTACTATTAAATGGGCAATAGTTGGAAGTATTCTGACAGAGATCCAGAACCAGACAAAGATGGCCACTCTCAGTGTTACTTTTCACTGTAGTCTTGGAAGTTTTAGTCAGAGCCATAAGGCAAGAAAAATAAATCAAAAGGATACAAATTGGGAAGGAGGAAATGAAACTATCCCTATTTGCAGATGACATGATCCTTATATAGGGGCTCCAAAAGACTCCACTAAGAGACTATGGGAACTCATAGAAAAGTGTGGAAATGTAGCAGGATATAAAATCAATACACAAAAATCAACAGCCCTTGTATACACAGACAATGCCAAGGCTGAGAAAGAACTTCTAAGATCAAACCCATTCACAATAACTACCAAAAGAGTCAAATACTTTGGAATAAATTAAGCCAAAGATGTCAAAGATATTTGCAATATAACTAAAAAATATTAAAGAAGGCAATAGAAGATACAGAAAAATGGAAAAATCTTCCATGTTCATGGATTGGAAGAATCAATATCATCAAAATGTCAATTCTTCCAAAAGCAATTTACAGATTCAATGCAATCCCAATCAAAATATCAAAGACATTCTTCTCAAATATAGAAAAAGTGATGCTGAAATTCATATGGAAACACAGGAGACCTGGAATAGCTAAAGCAACCTTATACAACAAAAACAAAGTCAGAGGTATCATAATACCAGATATCAAGAGATTCTATCGAGTACTTATAATCAAAACAGACTGGTACTGGTACACAAACAGATGGATAGACCAATGGAACAAAATAGCAACACCATAAATCAATCAAATCATCTACAACCAACTTATATTTTACCAAAGAGCCAAAAACAATCCCTGGAGCAAGAACAATCTCTTCAACAAATTGTGTTGGGAAAACTGGATGCAGAAGCATGAAGCAAGACCCCTACTTTACACCTTTCACTAAAATCCACTCAAAATGAATTAAAAACCTAAATTTATGACCCAGTATTATCAAATTATTACAGAACATTGGGGAAACCCTGTAAGACATTGGCACAGGCAGAGTTCTTGGAAAAGACCCCCAAGGTATATACAGTCAAAGCCAGAATTAACAAATGGGATTACATCAAATTGAGAAGCTGCTGTACTGCAAAAGAAACACTCAGGAAAGTGAAGAGGCAAATGACAGAATGAGAGAAGTTATTTGCAAACTATGCAACTGATAAAGGATTAATAAACAGAATATACAAAGAGATAATCCTTTATTAGTGGGAATGTAAACTGGTACAGCCACCATGGAAGATATTATGGGGATACCTCAAAAATCTGAATACAGGCTTACCACATGATCCAGCCCTTCCACTCCTGGGATTTACCAAGGGAAATGAAATCAGTAAATAAAAGAGTTATCTGCACTGCCATGTTTACTGCAGCTCAATTCACAATAGCAAAGAAATGGAGTCAATCTAAATGCCTGTCAACCAAAGACTGGATAAAGAAATTATGGGATATGTACACTATGGAATACAACACATCATTAAAAAATAATTAAATGTGATCATTTGCAACAAAATGGATGAATCTAGAAAACATACTCAGTGAAATAAGCCAGTCCTAAAGGGACAAATACCATATGTTCTCCCTGATCTGTGAGTACTAATAGAGCATCTGAAACAAAATCTGTAAAAAGTGAAATTGACACTTACAGAAGGATGAATTGAGCTGCCTTTTCTTGACTGTCAAGGAACAGTCTCTTTTTTTGTTTTGTTTTGTTTTTTCATTTCTTTTCTTCATGCTATTTGTTGAACACTGTTCTTAACATAGAGTTAATCATATGTGTGTAAATCAATTGAGGATGTATTTCAGTAAAAAATTAGAGTAGAAATAAGAGAGGGAGGAGGAAATTTGTAACTGTAAATTTGTATAGTTCTGTGTACATTCCTATGGGCTTATTTCTATTTTCAAAATAATTATTTATTTTTATTTGAAAGAGTTACAGAGAGAGATAGAGCCAGAGAGAGGTCTTCCATTACACTTGTTCACTCCCCAAATGACTGCAATGGCCAGAGCTGAACTGATTCGAAGCCAGGAGCCAGAAGCTTCTTCTAGGTCTCCTATGCGGGTGCAAGGGCCCAAAGACTTGGGCCATCTTCTACTGCTTTCCCAGGACATAGCAGAGAGCCGGATCAGAAGAGGATCCTCCGGGACTCAAACTGGTGCCCATGTGGGATATGGGGCTTTAACCTACTGTGCCACAGCACCAGCCCCTGGACTTACTTCTAAGGATACAGTTTAAAAACTTGTCATAACAAGAGCCTCAGGTGACTACTGACGTCATAAAAGAGTGTCAATTGTTAAATCAACAACGGGAGTCACTGTGCACCTACTCCCCATGTAGGACCTCTGTCCTTAACATGTTGTACTAGGCGAATTAACAGTAAAACTACTACCCAAACAGTACTCTATACTTTGTGTTTCTTTGTGGGCGCAGTCTGTTGAAATCTTTACTTCGTATATACTAAGTTGATCTTCTATATGTAAAGATAATTGAAAATTAATTGTGATGAATAATAGGATGGGAGAGGGAGTGGGAGATGGGATAGTTATGGGTAGGAGGGAGGTTATGGGGGCAAAAGCCACTATAATTCAAAAGTTGACTTTGGAAATTTATGTTTATTAAATAAAAGTTGAAAAAAAGAAAAAAGCTAAAAAGTTAAGTACTGTGTTTATAAACCTTTTGCACATAAAAGATCTTTCAGCCTTTGAAAATAAGGTCATTTTCAGAAATGACAGAAAGCTAACTGCGCAATAATAAAAGAATTGTTGCTTATTCAAAAAAATAAAATAAAAACTTGTCATGAGACCCCAAATCCCCTTAAACTGGGTGGTAAAAATACCACCTTAAGTGTTAAAATGATCATATTAAGTGTTAAAGTGAAAATATACATAGGATTAAGTGTTAACATGATCATATAAATAGGATCAAATGCCTAGTAATAATGATAGATAGAATTAAAAAGGAAAGAATGTTCCAACATGGAAAGCATTCAACACAGCAGACTCATAGAATGATGATTGCTTTCAGTAGCATTTTGACCTCAGAATCAGCGCTTAAGGCATTCTGGTCTAGCTGAAAAGCCCATGGGAGCATTTCAAGCGTGGAAAGCAAGGACACTGTGGCAAAAACTGTTCTACATGAAAGATCTCTGTGAGTGAGACTCCAGCCAAAACAAGGGGCCATCAAAGAAGGATGTACTTTTCTCTAAAGGGAGGAGAGAACTCCCACTTTGCTTATTTCTTTGTCTAAATACTGACAGTGTTTAGATTCAAAAGGCTTCTGTAGTCTAGGCAGCTCATGTCAAGAGCTTCTGGTGGTCACTGACATCATATATAAGAGTGTTAATCATTAAATTAACAACAGGAGTCACTGAGAACAAACTCCCCATGCAGGACCCCTGTCTTCAATGAGTTGTATTATGAGAGTTAACTGTAAAACTAGTTCTCAAACAGTTTTTGTATATGTGTGTGTGCATGTGTGTGCAAATTGTTGAAATCTTTATTTAATATAGAGTTGGTCTTATGTATACAAAGTTAATTGGAAATGAATCTTAATGGAGAATGAGACTGGGAAGGGGAGAAGGAGAAGGAGGAAGGGTGGGTGTGTGGGTGGGAGGGTCGATATGGTAGGAAGAATAACTATATTCCTAAAGTTGTATATATGAAATTTGTATTTTTTAAACATAAATTAATTTTAAAAAATAAATTAATTAAAATACAAAAAAAGGTAATTTAATCTCATTTGCCCAGGAAATCTTTATAAATTTCATCAACTTTTCTTTGTGAATTTTGTCCTTCATGATACATTCAATCCTACCCCATGGAGTTATATTCCTGGTAATGATAGGACTCCACCTTCATTTTCCAAGAACCTTAATGCAAGGTTCTTTCTAGTTAGTGGCCTGGCAAATAGGACATCAGGAAATACCTATGAAGACATTTTGAAAAGTAAAATGATATTTCCTTCCTTTAGGGTACTCACAGTAGCAAACCTCTTATTCTTATTATAACTGGAATGTCTGACAAAAATAGTTATCCTTTCTCAGCTTGAGAACACAGCTATCAACTGACACTTATAGAGGCAGAAGAGAATTACATCTCAATTTTGAGTTGGTAAGTTAATCAAATTCTAGGTCATAAGACACAATAAGATGTAATCTGTGATATTTTTATAAAATTAACATTCTTCAATAAATAATCATACAAAATTATGGTTTTAATTTTTCCTCTACAAAGATTATGATGTAATTATATAGATACATATATCTACAACTATCATTTTTATAATATTGATATTTGGAATTAAATGGCTGTACATGGCTAAAGAGGGTCCAAAAATGGAATTCTCACTAATTTAATTACTTTGAAGTGTATAGCTACCATTTGTTTGCAGTTTTGTTCTGAAAGTTTTACAAATGATTCTGTTCAGGCATTTTATTATCCTTTTAACTTTAGTTTGCATGCATTTTCTTGTGTAGATTTGAAAATCGCATACCAATTTTTTTTGAATACTCTAAGATAAACTACATTTTTCTAAGAAAATAATTAAAGATGAAAAAATATATATTGTTGGCTGGCACCATGGCTCACTTGGCTAATCCTCCGCCTGCGGTACCATCACCCCAGGTTCTAGTACCGATTGGGGTGCCGGATTCTGTCCCAGTTGCTTCTCTTCCAGTCTAGCTCTCTGCTGTGGCCAGGGAAGGCAATGGAGGGTGGCCCAAGTGCTTGGGCCCTGCACCCGTGTGGGAGACCAGGAGGAAGCACCTGGCTCCTGGCTTTAGATTGGCACAGCGCACCAGCCACAGCGTGTTGGCCATGGTGGCTATTTGGGGGGTGAACCAACAGAAAAGGAAGACCTCTCTCTCTCTCTCTCTCTCTCTCACTGTCTAACTGCCTGCCAAAAAAAAAAAAAAAGAAAGAAAGAAATATATATTGCAAAGAAGGTTACAAAGAAACTTAGATAAGACCTTGAAAAAGATGGGTATATGTTATTAGCAAAATGCCCTTATGTTAGGAGGCTGTAATGTGTTCTCTATTGAATAAGGACATCATTGAGTGTTTTCCACAGATGTACAGATAATATCCTATTCATTTATAGATAATTTGGGGGAATTGAGAAGTAGATACATGGAATATTATTATTAGAATAGTCACTTATGTTAACAGTATTTCTGTCCTTTTATATAGAGGCTGATATATACTGTGGTAAAATAAATGTAAATTGCTAAAGCTATACAGTGAAAAATGTCACTACATCTGCCTATTTAACAGTTTTCTGTATATCAAGTATAGACTTCTAGATCAAATCTTTGAATTTTGAAAATCAAAGAATCTGTCTTAAATAAATTCTTGCAAGTTAATAAATAAAATAAAATAAAATAAAATTTATATGAAACGACAGGAATGCTAGAACAGCCAATTCATTCTGTTAATTCTGGATCAAATCTTTGAATTTTGAAAATCAAAGAAACTGTCCTAATAAATTAATTCTTGCAAATTAATAATAAATAAATAAAATAAATTTTTATGAAAAGACAGGGGTTCTAGAATAGCCAATTCATTCTGTTAAAATAAGAATAAAATGGAAGTAATCATTCAGTTTGATACCATTTTGGTGGTTTATAGCCACCAAAATCGAGAGTAGTATTGGTGAAGGGACAGACACATAGAGAAAATGGAACAGAATATAGAACTCAGAAACAGAATCACATATATATGCCCAGCTGACTTTTAATAAATATGCAAAAGCAATTCAATGGGGGAAAGAAAGACTTTTCAATAAATGGTGTTAGAACAATCCACAGACCAAAAAAACAAAAGCTAAAAAAAAAAACTCAAATGTAACAAAACCTCATGTCTTATGCAAAAAATTAATTCCAAATGAATCACATTTAATTACAGAAGGACAGAAGGTAAAACCATAAAACTTCAGAACAAAATACAGGATAAAATATTCGGGAATCCAAGGCTAGGCAACTTGACACAAATAAGGCTCTTAAAAATTAAAAAATTAAGTCTCATTAAAATTCAAGATTTTTGCTGTAAAAGACGCCATTTAGAAGATGAAAATGCAAACTGAAAAATGGGTGAAAATATAGGATCTAGGATACATAAAAAGCCATCAAAACTCAGTAAAAAATCTAATTACAAAATGGGTAAAGGACATAAACAAACATTTAATCAACAAAGACACATAATGACAAAAAGACACATGGAAAGAAGTTTCACATCATTTGCTTTTTGTTTAGTCCATTAGAGAAGAACAAATGAAGCCAGCGCTGCGGCTCACTAGGCTAATCCTCTGCCTTGCGGCGCCAGCACACCGGGTTCTAGTCCTGGTCGGGGCGCCGGATTCTGTCCCAGTTGCCCCTCTTCCAGGCCAGCTCTCTGCTGTGGCCAGGGAGTGCAGTGGAGGATGGCCCAAGTCCTTGGGTCCTGCACCCCATGGGAGACCAGGAGAAGCACCTGGCTCCTGCCATCGGATCAGCGTGGTGGGCCGGCCGCAGCGTGTGGGCCGCGGCGGCCATTGGAGGGTGAACCAACAGCAAAAAGAAGACCTTTCTCTCTGCCTCTCTCTCTCTCACTGTCCACTCTGCCAGTCAAAAAAAAAAAAAAAAAAAAGAGAGAGAGAGAGAGAAGTACAAATGAAAACTAGAGGCTTGTGACTTATTGGATAAAGCTACCACCTGTGATGCTGGCATCCCATATGAATGCTGGTTCAAGTCCCAGCTGCTCCACTTCTGATTGAGTTCCTGCTAGTGACCTGGGAAAAGCAGTACAAGATGGCCCAAATACTTGCGCCTCTGCACCCATGAGGGAGACCCAGATGAAGCTCCTGGTTCCTGGCCTGGGCCTGGCCTACCGTTGGCTGTTGTAGCCATCTGAGGAGCACCTGAACCAACAGATGGAAGATCTCTCTGTCTCTCTCTCTCTCCCTCTGTGTCTGTAACTTTGACTTTCAAAATAAGTAAACAAAGCTTCAAAAAATGTATTGAAAACTGTAAGTCATGGTCTGGAATTGCAGCAACAATACTATTGTGGGGAGCAACTCGGACTAGACTAAGTTAATGGAATTAAGACTTATTCTATGCATCTGCTCTCCCACAATATGGCGCTGAGAAGGGAGAGACGGCTTCTACACAGCTGCCTCCAGTTCAACCAATAAACTGTAGGACTTACTCCTGATTGGAGGAGAGCAGCGTACTCGGCGTGTGGGTAGCAGAGTTGGGATTGGTGGAAGAGGACTATAAAGGAGGAGAGAGACAACATGCACCAGGGAACATCTATCTGAAGGAACACCTGTGCAGCCCCCGAGAGAGCCGGCCGGCGGTGTGCCGCTCCCCCGCGGAAGTGGGGAATGTGGCAGGGGGAACCGCCCTTCCACGGAGGTGGAAGGGACGGTAGCCAACCCGGGAAGGACCAGCAGCCAACCCGGGAAGAACCAGCAGCAAACCCGGGGAGGGCCGAGCAGACAAAAGAACAGCGCAGGGTCCTGTGTCGTTCCTCCACGAAGAGGGGAGCGACAACTATGATCACATGGTATAAACAAATCTAAGTTTTAATAAAAGTATTATCTAAAAACAACTAAAAGTTGCCAATGAAAAATATGAGCCTGATAGTATCAGTAATTTCAAGGGTAGATGTGAAATCCATCCATCAGATATAATTAAAGTTTCAGGAAATGGAACATGCCAGTACATTATTATAAGCAGTAATTTTGCTTAATACTTTGCTTATTCACATATTTGGAAGGTAATCTTTCCCCTAAAACATGGCACAGGTTCTTAATGATTTGCTTTGATTATTAGACAGTACTGAATCATGAATAGAATTTAGATTTCCTAGCTCTTGGTGTAGTGGCCTGGCTCCAGACCAAAGAAATATACCTTGTCTTGAAGAAATATGCCTTTACATTCAAGACTGCTTTAAGTTATTTCATATGCCACCATTAGTTAACAACAGCTTAAAGAGCATTTCCCATTGTACTTACATCAAGCTAGCATCCTTTCTAAACAACATATGCTCAATCCTTGTTGCTTATTTCTCATTTGACTCAAAGGAGATTATTTAGTATTGTATTTTAAAAATAACTTTATACTCTTAAAATCTGAGCCATGAATTCAAAAGGAATAAATCAGCATATTATTTTTCAAAGAAAAAACTCAGAAGATTATGTTTTAATATGTAAAATACAATAAAGCCATTCTTGTATCATAATATCAGTATTGATTTATGGATTAGTTGTTGTAGGTAATCAGCCAAACAGCTCAGAGACCCCCAAATCATTCTAGAGGAGGTGAACTGTCGGTTTCTTAAGAATCCATTCATTCGTGCCCAGCAGGAGAGCATGCCCTAAATAGGGACAGAAAGCTTGCTTTAATAAACTCAATATTTCATATAAGCCAAAGATGAGATTATTTAATTTAATAGGAAACAAATATTACAAGAATACAGGAAAGTAGCACAGCCTTTGATATTGAGAGTACTGCTGCTCATATTATTAAACAAAATTTTGATCCCCTGTAAACAGTGCCAGCCTGATGAGCAATGGCACAATTTTGTTACTGGTATATCATGGAAGATGTCACTGCATGGGAAGTCTTTTTTGTTTAAGATTTGTTTATTTATTTGAAAGGCTGAGATACACAGAGAGAAGTGGGGAGGGAGTGAGCCGGCGCCGTGGCTCAATAGGCTAATCCTCCACCTTGCGGCGCCGGCACACCGGGTTCTAGTCCCGGTTGGGGTGCCGGATTCTGTCCCGGTTGCCCCTCTTCCAGGCCAGCTCTCTGCTATGGCCAGGGAGTGCAGTGGAGGATGGCCCAGGTGCTTGGGCCCTGCACCCCATGGGAGACCAGGAAAAGCACCTGGCTCCTGGCTCCTGCCAGGATCAGCGCGGTGCGCCGGCTGCAGCGGCGGCCATTGGAGGGTGAACCAGCGGCAAAGGAAGACCTTTCTCTCTCTGTCTCTCTCTCACTGTCCACTCTGCCTGTCAAAAAAAAAAAAAAAAAAAAAAAAGAAGTGGGGAGAGAGAGATCAGTCTTCCATCTGCTGTTTCACTCCCCAAATAGTCACAATGGCCAGGACTTGGCTGATCAGAAGCTACGAGCTTCTTCCAGATCTCCCATCTGAATTCAGGGGCCCATGTACATGGGCCATCTTCTGCTGCTTTCCCAGGCATATTAGTAAGGAGCAGGATCGGAAGTGGATCAGCTGGGACTCAACCAGGGCCCACATAGGATGCTGGCACTGCTGATGAAAGTTTATCCCACTATGCCACAGCACTAGTCCTGCACAGGAAGTCTTATCTAGGTTCATTTCATCTGTGCCAGAGGACTCTTATTTTTTCTTTCTAGTCTGTAAACACAGTAACTATTAGGAATTCGCATCCAGAAGTTGACTTCCTAGCATTTGTGAGAAATCCAAATGATATCAACCAGGTATGTAAACTCATCAAGTTGTTCATATGGGTAATTTAGAAAGAAATCAAGGGGCAATAATTATACCAGAGTATCACTCGTGTTAATCTGAGTTAATTCAATACAATCCCATTTTCCCTTAAGAGTGAATAATCCAGGCTGGTGTTGTAGTGTAGTGGATAGAGTACTGCCTGTGACACTAGCCTCCCATATGGGTTCCAGTTCAAGTCCCAGGAGCTCCACTTCTGATCCAGCTCCCTGCTAATACACCTGGGAAAGCACTGGAGGCTGATCCAAGTGTGACCTCCACACCTAAGTGGGAGACCTGGAAGCAACTCCTGGCTCCTGGTTTTGGCCTGGCCCAGCCTCAGCCATTGCAGCCATTTCGGGAGTGAACCAGCAGATGAAAGACCTCTCTCTCTCTCTCTTTCTCTCCCTCCCTGCCTTCCTTCCCTCTCTTCCTCTCTCTATAACTCTGCCTTTTAAATAAATAAAATAAAAACAAAATAAAAAAATGGTGAATAACCTATTTATCACTGATTTTCTGCTTTAAAAGTCTAAGTTCATAATGTTGTAATACAAATTGCAAAATATGGAAGTATAGCAACTTCCAGAAATAGAAACTTTTTTAATTTCAGGGAAATGAAGTTTCCAGGTAGTGGAGGGGGATGGGTATCCACACAAATAAGGTACATACAATGCTCTCTCAAAAAAGTCCTTCTTGATTAATTCAGACTCAGGTTAGCTCGTCCAACAATCTCATTTATATTTATCTGCTGGTCTGTAAATCTGTGATCATGGGAAAATGTCTAAATGTCTTTTCTAATGGAAAAAAAAAAAAGAGATACAAAGAGACCTGAGTCTGAATCCTGGTTTGATCTCTAATAAACTGTGTGATCTCAAACAACAGATTTTTTTCTTTAAAATTCAGTTTTCCCACTTGTAAACAAGTATAATAATGTCTGCTTGTTTAGCACAACATGAAAATAACCTGGGGCCAGCACTGTGACAAAGCAGGGTAACACCCAGGCCTGAAACGCCGGCATCCCATATGGGCACCAGTTCGAGACCCGGCTGCTCCACTTCAGATCCAGCTCTCTGCTATGGTCTGGGAAAGCAGTAGAAGATGGCCCAAGGCCTTGGGACCCTGAATCCACGTGGGAGACTAGGAAGAAGCTCCTGGCTTCGGATTGGCACAGCGCTGGCGGTTGCAGCTGATTGGGGAGTGGGCCATGGGTTAGAGGACCTCTCTCTCTTTCTCTGCCTCTCCTTTCTCTGTGTAACTCTGCCTTTCAAATAAATAAATAACTCCTTAAAAAAAAAAAGAAAGAACCTGTTGTGGTTCAGTATACAGAATCTACAAATGGTGATTTCTTCAATTTCCCTTTCAGGCTTCAATTTCCCTTACAACTTAAAGAATTCTACAGACAACATTCACTCAATAATTCTGAGTGGTTACATCAAAATATTTTTTACAAAACTGTGAATATGAAGGTTTTAATCACTGCTGTCTCCAAGTAAACTGTATTTCTATAACATTATTACAACTATAGATCCACAAGAAGAATTAATGATTAAGTTCAGCAGTAGTTAGATATGTATGACTTATATTTAAATAAATGTCACAATAACTCCAGAATAAATATCTTTGAATTCTTTATACAAAGGTCAAGGGCTCGCCTTCCTCTTTTACATCTAGGTTAAACTTGTATGTCCAGACAAACAAGCATACTGTAAAGTAGTAATATAATTCAATATTGATTTATTTGTCCAAAATATAGAAGAAGCAAGTCTTAGAGAGTTTTATGATGTTAATAGTCTGCCTAATCACATCGTTTGGAACACAACAGTTTTTTCTGAAAATGAGCATTAAAAAATCAATAGTCTTTTCCTACCATCTGTATGCTACAACCGCACAATGTACTCATAGTATTCTGTTACTTCAAATCAAAATAGCATCAAAGTGCCACCTATATTGGCTTCATTCAAACCTGCCACGAGATTATTATTGTGACACAAACTATATTTGTATACGTTAAAATACATCAGAGAAAGTGGCCACTATATATGATAAATAGTTGCTTTTCCTTGATTTAAATATCTCAGGTGGCTTCCTTTTATTCCCCAAGCCACTAAGGCATTTTTCTACATTAAGAATTGACTGCATGCAAGCAATTATTTGCAAAAACCCTAATCAACAATACTTTTACTTGTCTGTGATATTGTCTCTATTTTTCTAAGTTGCAAGTCTGCCTTGAAGGCTAAATCTTTACAAGTTCATACGTTCCTGCTGTTCCTCTCACACCTGAATTCAGCGTCCCCTATTGCAAAGGGCAGGTGCTAATGATCCAAGTCATAAGTGAGTGTATACAAGAAAAAAAATGAAAAGACTAAAGTCACATTAATGAAACAATAACGAAATGAACAAGGGATGCTTTAGGCAGGAGTTCACAAGGCTTTGAGTAGTTGCCATCAATACTACCTCTCCTACCACCTAATATATGCCAGTCTCTTACCTTCAGCCTAATTGACCCAGGACCACAAATACTATAAATGCTGCTAGCATGAAATACCACCAAAATCCAGGTGTAGAAATTGTTATTCATTAAATATACAGTTCTATTTTAAATCATACCCCTGACTGCTGGCTGGTGTTTGCCTGAAGGTAGGTCATTGAGAGTCAATGCAAATGAGGGCAGTTCCCAGCAGCAAAAACAAGAAAACAAAAATTAACTTGGAGAATTTGGTGGGCATAGGTCTTTCTCAAACAGCACCCCTGATACTTTGCAGGCCACAGCTCCATCATCCAGCCACCGAACCAGGGCTGCCTATCTGATCACAGATGGTGGAGCCTGCCCCAGTAGACCACTCACATAGTGCCTTCCACAACTCTAGACTGCCATCATTGTAAATGAAAATAACAAGAGTTACAATGAGAGACACAGGATACACTCTACAAAATGGTAATTATATTGCTAGTCACTCTTCTCCCTTGAGTAACATTATCTAGAAAGTGTCAAACACAAATCATATTAGAGGAGATACTACCCCCTAACTTACCCTATCAAACAAGCACTGTAAGTTGTTGAGAATACAGAATGGAATGTCTGTGTCTCTGGGAAACTGGAGACTTAAGCGCCATTATGAACTTTCTCTAGTCTTGCTGGCTTCCAAACTCTTGCTCATAAAGTCCAACTTAAAACTAAAGATTTTAAAAAAGGGGAATCCTCTTTGTTGGTTTGTTAGCTGGCTCTAATCATTGATTCTTAAACTGCCCTGCACATTTGGAATTCTTTGGAGAATTTTCAAAAACACTGAGGGGGCAGGCATTTGGTCTGTGGTTACCTTGGAACACCCGCATCCTGTGGTGGAGTGCTTGGGTTTGAGTCCTAGCTCTACTTCTGATTCCAGCTTTCTGCTAATGTGAATGCTGAGACGCAGTAGTAATGGCTCAAGTGATTGGATCTCTGCCACTTATGGGAGAGATCCTGACAGGATTCCAGACTACTAGCTTCAGCCTGAACCAGACCTGGCTTTTGCAGGCATCTAGAGTGATGGTATTTATCCATTTTGTCAGAATGCCTTTCAAGTAAGACAGAAAACCCCTTTATCTGAAAGGAGGTTGAAAGACAGCCTGATGACTCCTCTATTCTACCCCTTACTCAGTAGCACAGGTTTTGTAATTTCCAGAATTCCAAGGAATGGTTCTTCTAGCAGAAGTGTTACTTTTTGAGATAATCAAATAACTTACTTGACCACAGGGTCTTGTGGGTTTTTTTTTTTTTTGGTAAGATTTATTTATTTGAAAAACAGGGTGAGAGAGAGAGAGAATATCTTCCACCTACTGGTTCACTCCCCAGATGGCTGCAACAGCCAGAGCTGGGCCAGGTCAAAGCCAGGAGCCAGGAGCTTCATCTGGGTCTCCCATGTTGTGGGATGCCAGCATCACAGGTGGCAATTTTACCTACTACACCACAACACTGGCCCCAGCATTTGTATGTGATCCATATTGGCAGTCCCCAAGTAGACTGAATGAAGAGAAGAGAGGCCTTGGACATTGAGAAGCAAGACGCTGGGAACAAGTGCTCAGAGAGATTACTAATCCAAGGAAAATAGAAGTGTTTGACTCTCGGGAGTGAGGCTTTAGTGAAATGATGAAATTTCAACAGCTGAGTCTGGATTGATTTTGAGGTCTCAGTGTACTGCTAAAGAGTACAAAAATACCAAAGAGAAACTCCAGGGACAGGCACTGTGGCACAGCGTATTAAAGCCCCGACCTGTAGTGCTGACATACCATATCGGCGCTTGTTGAAGTTGATTTCTTCCTGAGAGGATTCATTCTGAGAGGAGGAGCATGGTGGCGGCAAGAGGCATGGAGTCACCACACAGACCCTGGGAGCCGGGTAAAAGCAGGCCTGAGGCAAGCAGCCTGCAGACTCATTTATTTCAGTTGCTATAGCTGCTTATATAACCAAGGCAGCCCATACGGTCAACGGCGGTCTATGCCCTAACCAATCACAGCCTGTTGCCAGGCAGTTTCCAAAGCCACCCAATCACAGCCTGTTGACAGTCAGGCTCTTATTGCCAGGCAGTTTCTGAAACCATCCAACCACGGCCTACTGTCAGTCAGGCTCTGTTGTCATGGGTTTCTGAAGCCATCCAAACATGGCCTGTTGCCAGGCAGTTTCTGTTGTCAGCAGCCATCCTGGCATGACCTTTTCACCACAGCGGCCATCTTGGCATGACCTTTTCACCTCCTCATTCCACCACAGGCACTGATTAGAGTCCAAGCTGCTCTACATACCAGATATGTGGCATATGGGGTAGCAGTGCTGGCATCCCATATGGGCGCTGGTTCATATTCCAGCTGCTACTCTTTCAATTCAGCTTTCTGCTAATGACTTGGGAAGGCAGTGGAAGATGGCCCAAGTCCTTGGGCCCCTGCACCCATGTGGGAGACCTAGAGAAGCTCCTGGCTTCAGATTGGCTCAGCTCAGCTCCAGCCATTGCGGCCATCTGGGGAGTGAACCAGCACATGCAAGAACTCACTTGGTCTCTTTCTCTCTCTGTTTCTCTCTCTCTCTGCTTATGCATCTCTGTAACTCTGCCTTTCAAATAAATGCATAAATATATCTTTAAAACAAAAATTAGACTCTTGACAATTATAGAGGTATTTAACCATGTTTTGAATTTTTTACTAACACAAAAAAAGAGGAATAAGAAATAAGATCTGTTGCAAAGGAAAGGAATAAGAGAAACAATTATCTTTACTTGAAGATAATAAGATCAAAAAATTCTTTAAGACACAATAGAAAAGCTATTGAAACACTTACAAAATTTCAGTAAATTGTTAACCAGTTAAAGATGTTAAATAGGTGTATGCTGCCTCACATTATCAAATTTTTTAAATATTTATTAATTTTTTTAACTTTTTTTTTCTGTAGCACAAACATTTTTATTTTAAACTTTTTTTTAACTTTTATTTAATGAATATAAATTTCCAAAGTACAGCTTATGGAATACAATGGCTTTCCCCCAATAACGTCCCTCCCACTCGCAACGCTCCCAATTTTTTTAACTTTTATATAGTAAATATAAATTTCCAAAGTACAGTTTATGGATTACAACGGCTTGCAACTCCCATATCTTCCCTCCCACTCGCACCCCTCCCATCTCCCCCTCCCTCTCACATTCCATTCACATCAAGATTCATTTTCAAACATCTTTATATACAGAAGAACGATTCAGTATATATTAACTAAAGATTTCATCAATTTGCACCCACACAGAACATAAAGTGTAAAATACTGTTTCAGTACTAGTTATAGCGTTACTTCACATTGGACAACACATTAAGGACAGATCCCACATGAGGAGTAAGTACACACTGACTCCAGTTCTGGACTTAACAATTTGACACTCTTGTTTATGGCATCAGAAATCTCCCTAGGCTCTAGTCATGAGGTGCCAAGGCTATGGAAGCCTTTTGAGTTTGCCAGCTTCGCTCTTATTCAGACAGGGTCATAGCCAAAGTGGAAGTTCTCTCCTCCCTTCAGAGAAAGGTACCTCCTTCTTTGATGGCCCCGCTCTTTCCACTGGGATCTCACTCGCAGAGATATTTCATTTAGGTCTTCTTTTTTTTCCTTTTTTTTTCTCCAGAGTGTCTTGGCTTTCCATGCCTAAAATACTCTCATGGGCTCTTCAGCCAGATCCGAATGCCTTCAGGGCTGATTCTGAGGCCTAAGTGCTGTTTAGGACATCTGCCATTCTATGAGTCTGCTGGGTATCCTGCTTCCCATGTTGGACCATTTTCTCCCTTTTTAATTCTATCAGTTAGTATTAGCAGACATTAGTCTTATTTGTGTGATCCCTGTGACTCTTAGACCTATCAGTGTGATCAATTGTGAATTGAAATGGATCGCTTGTACTAGTGAGATGACAGTGGTACATGCCACCTTGATGGGATTGTATTGGAAACCCCTGGCACATTTCTAACTCCACCATTTGGGGCAAGTCCGATTGAGCATGTCCTAAATTGTACATCTCCTCCCTGTCTTATTCCCACTCTTATATTTAACATGGATCACTTTCAGTTAAATTTAAACACCTAAGAATAATTGTGTGTTAATTACAGAATTCAACAATAGTACTAGAATAAAAAAATACTAAAAGGGATAAAGTATTAAATTGTACATCAACAGTCAGTACAAGGGCTGATCAATTCACTGTTTCTCATAGTGTCAGCTTCACTTCTACAGGTTTCCTTTTAGGTGCTCAGTTAGTTGTCACCGATCAG
This sequence comes from Oryctolagus cuniculus, assembly GCF_051225735.1. Classification (NCBI taxonomy): domain Eukaryota; kingdom Metazoa; phylum Chordata; class Mammalia; order Lagomorpha; family Leporidae; genus Oryctolagus; species Oryctolagus cuniculus. The sequence goes on from NC_142875.1 coordinate 33,628,502, forward strand.
GGAGAACATATGATACTTGTCCCTTTGGGACATGCTTAATTCACTCAGCATGATGTGTTCCAGATTCCTCCATTTTGTTGCAAATGACCGGATTTCATTGTTTTTGACTGCTGTATAGTATTCTATAGAGTACATATCCCATAATTTCTTTATCCAGTCTACTGTTGATGGGCATTTGGGTTGAATCCAGGTCTTAGTTATTGTGAATTGAGCTGCAATAAACATTAAGGTGCAGAAAGCTTTTTTGTATGCCAATTTAATTTCTTTGGGTAAATTCCAAAGAGTGGGATGGCTGGGTTGAATGGTAGGGTGATATTCAGGTTGCTGAGGAATCTCCAGACTGTCTTCCATAGTGGCTTAACCAGTTTGCATTCCCACCAACAATGAATTAGTGTGCCTTTTTCCCCACATCCTCTCCAGCGTCTATTGTTGGTAGATGTCTGTATGTGAGCCATTCTAACCGGGGTTAGGTGAAATCTCATTGTGGTTTTGATTTGCATTTCCCTGATTGCTGGTGATCTTGAACATTTTTTCATGTGTTTGTTGGCCATTTGGATTTCCTCTTTTGAAAAATGTCTATTGAGGTCCTTGGCACATCTCTTAATTGGGTTGTTGGTTTTGTTTTTGTGGAGTTTCCTGACTTCTTTGGAGATTCTGGTTATCAGCCCTTTATCTGTTGCATAGTTTGCAAATATTTTTTCTCATTCTGTCAGTTGCCTCTTCACTTTCCTGATTGTATCTTTTAAAGTACAGAAAATTCTCAATTTGATGCAATCCCAATAGTTAATTTTGGCTTTGACTGCCTGTGCCTCCCGGGTCTTTTCCAGAAAGTCTTTGCTGGTACCTATATCTTGCAGGGTTTCTCCAATGCTCTCCAATAATTGGATGGTATTGGGTCGTAGATATGTCTTTAATCCATGTTGAGTGGATTTTTGTGTAAGGTGATAGGTAGTGGTCTAGTTTCATGCTTCTGCACGTGGAAATCCAATTTTCCCAGTGCCATTTATTGAATAAACTGTCCTTACTCCAGGGATTGGTTTTGGATCCTTGATCAAATATAAGTTGGCTGTAGATGTTTGGGTTGATTTCTGGTGTTTCAATTCTGTTCCATTGGTCTATCCATCTGTTTCTGTACCAGTACCATGCTGTTTTGATTACAACTGCCCTGTAGTATGTCCTGAAATCTGGTATTGTGATGCCTCCAGCTTTGTTTTTGTTGTACAAGATTGCTTTAGCTATTTGAGGTCTCCTGTGTCTCCATATGAATTTCAGCATCATTTTTTCCAGATCTGAGAAGAAGGTCTTTGGTATTTTGATTGATATTGCATTGAATCTATAAATTGCTTTTGGGAGAATGAACATTTTGAAGATGTTGATTCTTCCAATCCATGAGCATGGAAGATTTTTCCATTTTTTGGTATCCTCTTCTATTTCTTTCTTTAAGATTTTGTAATTCTCATCATAGAGAACTTTAACTTCCTTAGTTAAGTTTATTCCAAGGTATTTGATTGTTTTTGTAGCTATTGTGAATGGGATTGATCTCAGAAGTTCTTTCTCAACCATGGCATTGTCTGTGTATACAAAGGCTGTTGATTTTTGTGCATTGATTTTATATCCTGCTACTTTGCCAAAATCTTCTATGAGTTCCAATAGTCTCTTAGTAGAGTTCTTTGGATGCCCTAAATAAAGAATCATATCATCTGCAAAGAGGGATAGTTTGACTTCTTCCTTCCCAATTCATATCACTTTAGTTTCTTTTTCTTGCATAAGAGCTCTGGCTAAAACTTCGAGAACTATATTGAATAGCAGTGGTGAGAGTGGGCATCCCTTTCTGGTACCAGATCTCAGTGAAAATGCTTCCAACTTTTCCCAATTCAATAGGATGTTGGCCGTGGGATTTTCATAAATTGCTTTGATTGTATTGAGGAATGTTCCTTCCATACCCAGTTTGCTTAGAGTTTTCATCATGAACGGGTGTTGTATTTTATCAAATGCTTTCTTGGCATCTATTGAGATAATCATATGGTTTTTCCTCTGCAGTCTGTTAATGTGGTGTATCACATTGATTCTTTTGCGAGCATTGAACCATCCCTGCATACCAGGGATAAATCCCACTTGGTCTGGGTGGATGATCTTTCTGATGTGTTGTTGCATTCTATTGGTGAGAATTTTATTGAGGATTTTTGCATCTATGTTCATCAGGGATATTGGTCTGTAATTCTCTTTCAATGCTGCATCTTTTTCCGGCTTAGGGATTAAGGTGATGCTGGCCTCATAGAAAGAATTTGGGAGGATTCCCTCTTTTTTGATTGTTCTGAATAGTTCAAGAAGAATTGGAGTTAGTTCTTCTTTAAATGTCTGGTAGAATTCAGCAGTGAATCCATCTGATCCTGGGCTTTTCTTTGTTGGGAGGGCCTTTATTACTGTTTCAATTTCTGTCTCAGTTACAGGTCTGTTTAGGTTTTCTATGTCTTCCTGGTTCAATTTAGGTAGGTTGCATGTGTCCAGGAATCTATCCATTTCTGATAGGTTTCCCTGTTTGCTGGCATACAAGTCCTTGTAGTAATTTCTGATGATTCTTTTTATTTCTGTGGTGTCTGTTGTTATGTTTCCTTTTTCATCTCTGATTTTATTGATTTGGGTCTTTTCTCTTCTTTTTTTAGTTAGTTGGGTATATGGGGTGTCAATTTTGTTTATTTCTTCAAAAAACCAGCTCCTCGTTTGGCTGATTTTTTGGAATGTTTTTCTTGATTCAATCCCGTTGATTTCTTCTCTGATTTTAATTATTTCTCTTCTCCTACTAGATTTGGGTCTGGTTTGCTGCAGATTTTCTAGATCCTTGAGATGAATTGAAAGCTCATCTATTTGGTGCCTTTCCAATTTCTTGATGTAGGCACCTATTGATATAAACTTTCCTCTTAACACTGCTTTTGCTGTATTTCATAAGTTTTGGTATGTTGTGCTGTTACCCTCATTTACTTCCAGAAAGTTTTTGATTTCTCTTTTGATTTCTTCTATGACCCATTGTTCATTCAGGAGCATGTTGTTCAATCTCCATGTGTTTGCATATGCTCTAGGGATTCCTGAGTTGCTAATTTCCAACTTCATTCCTCTATGGTCTGAGAAGCTGCATGGTATGATTCTAATTCTTTTGAATTTGCTGAGACTTGCTTTATGGCCTAGAGTAGGTTCCATGTACTGCTGAGAAGAATGTAAATTCTTTATGTGTAGGATGAAAAGTTCTATAGATATCTGTTAGATCCATTTGGGCTATAGTGTCGTTTAAATCTACTGTATCCTTGTTGATCTTCTGGCCTGTTGATCTGTCTATTTCTGAGAGTGGAGTATTGAAGTCCCCCAGTACTATTGTATTGGAATCTAAGTCTCCCTTTAAGTCCCTTAACAAATCTTTTAAATAAACCGGTGCCCTGCAATTAGGTGCATATACCTTGATAATCATTATATCTTCCCGTTGAGTTGATCCCTTAATCATTATATAGTGCCCCTCTTTGTCTCTCTTAACAGTTTTTGTGTTAAAGTTCATGTTGTCCGATATTAAGATGGCTATGCCCACTCTTTTTTCATTTCTGTTGGCATGGAATATCTTTTTCCAGCCTTTCACTTTCAGTCTGTAGGCATCTTTGTTGGAAAGATGTGTTTCTTGTAAGCAGCAAATAGATGGGTTTTGTTCCTTAACCCAATCAGCCAATCTGTGTCTTTTAACTGGACAGTTCAGGCCATTAACGTTCAATGTGACTATTGATAAGTAGTAACTTTGCCCTGCCATTTCCCAAAGATATTTTCTAATATATGCTTTGAACTTCCTGTGATCTTTTGCTGTGAGCTTTCCTTCCTTTACCTTCTTTCATATTAATGACCGTGTTTCTGTGTTTCTGTGTGTAACACATCTTTAAACATCTTTTGCAGGGCTGGATGAGTGGTGACAAATTCTTTCAATTTCTGTTTGCTATGAAAGGTCTTTATTTCACCTTCATTCACAAATGAGAGCTTTGCAGGATATAATATTCTGGGCTGGCAGTTTTTCTCTCTTAGTACCTGGGCTATGTCCCACCATTCCTTTCTAGCCTGTAGGGTTTCTGATGAGAAGTCTGCTATAAGTCTAATTGGAGATCCTCTGAGAGTAATCTGATGTTTCTCTCTTGCACATTTTAGAATCTTTTCTTTATGTTTCACTGTGGTGAGTTTGATTACAACGTGTCGTGGTGAGGATCTCTTTTTGTCATGTTTACTTGGGGTTCTATGAGCTTCCTGAACTAGGATGTCTCTGTCCTTCTCCAAGCCTGGAAAGTTCTCTGCAAGTATCTCACTAAAAAGGCCTTCTAATCCTTTCTCTCTCTCCATGCCTTCAGGAACTCCTAGAACCTGAATGTTGCTTTTTTTAATAGTATCCTGTAGATTCCCGACAATATTTTTTAGATTTCTAATTTCCTCTTCTTCTCTTTGGTTTGACTGTATACTTTCCTGTGCTCTGTCTTCTAAGTCTAATATTCTCTCTTCTATTTCACTGACTCTGTTTTTAAGGTTCTCTAATGTGTTTGTCATTTGATCTATTGAGTTCTTCATTTCATTTTGATTTCTCTTCACTATCACACTTTCCTGTTCTACTAGTTTCTGTGTTTCATTTTGATTCCTCCTTAAGATTTCATTTTCTCAAAGGAAATTTTCTATCCTGTCCAGTAAGTATTTCCGTAGCTCAAGCATTTGTTTTTGAAAACTTCTAAATGCTCTTATTATAAATTTTTTCACATCTGTATCTTGCATTTCTTCCATCTCATCATCTTCATAATCTTGGCTTGGGGTGTCATGTTCATTTGGGGGTGTCATAATGTCTTCCTTGTTCTTGTTTCCTCGGTTTCTGTGTTTGTTGCTTGGCATTGTGGAAATATTCTTTGGATTCTTCTTCCCTCGCTGTGATGTTTTTTTCTTGTTATACTATGACTGTATTAAGTGGACTGTCTGCTTTTGATGGAGCCTTAGATGCTTGAGATGGGTGTGGCCTGAGAGCTCTGTTTTGTTCCTCAGGGTTAAGGGTGTGTCAAAGGTGACACTCCCAGGTTAGGCATGGTAAATCTCTTTCTCTCTCTCTCTCTCTTTTTTTTTTTTTTTTTTTTTTTTGATTCAGAAGGGAAGTAATTCTGCACAGCTGAGTGGAATTGAAGGTAGTTAGCAGGCGAATGATATACCCACAGGAGCCAGAGATTGGAAGCTCTTTCCCAAGGACCACACAGGGAATCTGTTCTGCCCTCAGTGTGGGCTCAAATTCTCCTGCAGTCTCCCACTGGGTTGCCAAGGTTACTGAATTGTAGCATCTCTAGAGAGTACTCACGTGAATTCCATGAGTTCTCTCACCCACCATCTCTTCTTTCAGAGTCTCAGTTCATTAGCACCACACATTCACTAGGTCCTAATCTCCTGACATTTCACCCCCCTCCCCCAGAGTCAGGTTTTTCTGCTTGGCTGAGGGCGGGTATAGACCTGAGGTCATGCCGCTTATGACGTATGTCCAAAATGGCGCCTGCTCTTTGTCTTGCTCGCCTTTGAGAGGTGAACGGAGAGAGAGAAACTCGTGTCCTTATCGGTCACTTTTTTTTTTTCCTCTCTCTTCTAGTGGGTGGTGAACTTTTCCCCACGGGGTTTCAAGCCTCGTTCCCTTTAGTCTCCTCTTTCTGCTTTCCTGCCGGTGTGTCGGGCTGTTGAGGTTCGGCTCACCTCGTGTTCCAGCGCTGGTGCATTGATTCTGCCACTGGTGTCCCGAGCCTTTGGCTCCCACGCCCTCCACGCAGGTCCACTGTGAATCACTAGTTCTGGAAGAGTTTCTTCTGCTGTTTCTTCCCCTACTCTTCCTTGAACCTGCAGGATCTCCACTTTTATTAAACTGTCTCTTCCCAGACTATCAGTGTGCTTCCTTCCTATTCCGCCATCTTGCCACCACATTATAAAATTAAATGACAAATTAGGGGGAAATACATGTACACTATGGAATTTAGGTGATAATGCAGTGTCAGTATAAGTCATTGTAACAAATGTACCCTTGTACTGTGAATTAAGTAGAAGCAGGAGGCCTATGAGAACTTTTTGTACTCTATGCTAAGTTTTGCTATGAACCTCCAGCTACTCTAAAAAATAAAGTTTACTTTTAAAATGACAAAAACTTGGGGCTGGCACTGTGGCATAGCAGTAAAGCCACTGTCTGCAGTGCCAACATCCCATATGAGCACCAGTTCTAGTCCCGGCTTCTCCACTTCCAATCCAGCTCTCTGCTATGGCCTGGGAAAGCAAATGGCCCAAGTCCTTGGGCCCCTGCACCATGCGGGAGACCTGGAAGAGGCTCCTGGCTCCTGGCTTCAGATCTTCACAGCTCCGGCCATTGTGGCCAACTGAGGAATGAACCAGCGGATGGAAGACTTCTCTCTCTCTCTCTCTCTCTCTCTCTGTCTCTCCTTCTCTCTCTGTGTAACTCTTTCACATAAATAAATAAATAAATCTTTAAAAATAAATAAATAAAATGACAAAAACACACACTGCTACTCGAAAGTAATTTGGCATAAAGAATTCTGAAGATATTAATACTAAGAGCCTGTGATTTTGCTTCTAGTAATTTTTAAGAATTTCTTAAAAGTCTAGCAAAAATTTATGAATGAAGATGTTTGGTTCTACTTTGTAACGGCAAAAATCAAACAAAACAAAATGAAGCAAAACTTAATGTCAATGATCATTCCAGACTTAAGAAATACAAAATTGCTGGGGAAAAAAGCATGCTTGGAATATTTAATAATTTAAAATGCTCAGGAAAAATATCATATAAACAAAAGGTAGATTTTATATATATGGTTTTAATGCCTACCCTAAATACATAAATGCTTCTTTAAAAACCATCTGGAAGTTCATCAATATATTCACAAGATTATTGTTTTATGTTGAGATGTTGGGTGATTTTTTTCTTACAGTTTTTTTCTCTTTTCTGAATGTTCTACAATGAGTGCATATTACGTACAATATTTAAACAAAGTAAACATTGTTTGAAAAATTATTACTCAAGTATGGTTCAATATTTGGAAATCAACCAATGTAATTACCATTTTAACAAAACAAAGTAAACATTGTTTGAAAAATTATTACTCAAGTATGGTTCAATATTTGGAAATCAACCAATGTAATTACCATTTTAACAGTCATTAAAAAATCACTAGTTTATATCAATTCATGCAGAAAATGTATTAACCAAATTAAGTATCTTTTCATGATACAGTCACATGATAAAAGGCATTTATAAGAACATTATAGCCACTATCATACTTCATGATGAAAGATTGAATATTTCCCCCTGGAATTCAGGAAGAAGGAAATTTAAGACTTCCACCATACTTGTGTACTGTATCTCAGATACAGAGATTTTATTGCTCAAAGTATGGTTCAGGAATCCACACTTGGATTCATATTAGAACCACAGGATTTCAAGATATATTCCAGACACACTGAAGTGAGCTCTGCAATTTAACAAGGTGTCCAGGATTTCCGTATGCACATACCAGTTAGGGAAGCTCTTCTGTAGAGGACTAGAACAAGCTATGGGATCAGGCAGCCCTGGGTTTCAATTCCATCTCTCTACTGTGTGGCTTTGGGCAATTTACCTAACCTTCATGGGTCTGGTTCTTCATATAAAGAATGGAAAAATCTCTCTCTCTAAGTTTCCATAAGGATAAAGATAAGTTACATGGTGAAATGATGCTCCAAAAACTGCTAGTGCTATTTAAGGTGTTTTCCAAGAAGCCTAGAGAATGTTTTCTATCTCTTGTATAATAACCACAGGTTGCTACCAGATAATAAAGTGGAAATGTGAAAGTAAGTAGAGAGAAATTTAACATTCCCCAAACCATTGTTACTGAAAAAAGCAAAGACAGGAACCCAGGTCTCCTGAGTGCCAGAGTATCACATACTGTTTGGCTTTGCTGGTCCCTTGTCATAATCTCATACTCACCTCTAACCCCAAACCATTTCCTGAATTGCTGAGTTACATATTCTTTGACACAACATCACATTCACAGGTAGAATACTATTAGCCCATGAATTTATAAACATAGTATTGCTGTTATTTCTAAAGGCAAAATGGAGGCCTAGTTAGGACATTTACCTCTTCAATATACTGTATTTGTCTTCCCAAACTTTAAAATGGAAAGATCTTCATTTCAGTCTTATGGGTAGCTCTAAAAAAAATATTAAAAGTATCTTCTCAGACTGAAAATTACAAGGTGGCAAATGAAAAAGACCTGTCCTAGACTCAGCTTCAGCTCTAAATAGCAATGGGAGAATCAGAAAAATTAATTCCATCATTCATATTGGTCAACAGCAAGGAATTAATGAAGCTAAGAAGTCAGATTGAAACTTCTTACCCTGGATTCCAATATTTCAGAAGACTTACAGTCATCGTGTGCTCCTTAAGTCTGATTTATTACCTTCCTACTTCTATTTTAGCCAATGTTCCCTTTTTGTACTTAATGAGGATGTAGGACATTTGGTCACCAGTCATCTCTGCAAAAAGTTCTTCTGTCCTTATTCAATCATCCCTCACCTTTCCCTCATTAACTTTGTTAAATTTTATCTTATGAGAAAACCATTTTTCTTGTTGCCTTTGACTTCAACAAGATACCAAATTCACTCCTTTATTTTCCTTAAATCTCTTTCATGTCTTGCTGAGACTCCGCTCTGAGATTCTGAAAAATGTTATTTCTAGAAAGAGAAGTATTGTTCTCATCTATGTGAGAACTTGAGTCTCTCTTCACCATACTAGGGGATGGCCTCTTGAAGGGACTGATACAAGTTCCTAACAAATGCCAATAGACACGAGAGTCCTCCACCACTAAATGTCCTTTCCTCATTTATTCTGCCTTTTGAATTATCCAAGGGCATCCCAATATGACCCCATATAACATGCATTACGTTTCCAATGAATTGTTAGTGAAAAACTTTCTTCATGGCAGTTGTTTTTTGATATGTTGGCCTCATCATACCTGATTAAAACAAATTCCAGTGCACTTTAACCAGCAAATCACATCTGTCCAATATTATATTTTCTGTCTGAATATTCCCTTAAACTTACATCAACCATAGATGTGACCACCAGAGTGTAAATGTATTCATTAATGATAAAACCTCTCTACTTTCAATTCAAATGCACTTTGTACTAGATATAATTACAGGGCCGGCGCCATGGCTCACTTGGTTAATCCTCCACCTGAGGTGCTGGCATCTCATATGAGCACCCGGTTCTAGTGTCGGTTGCTCCTCTTCCAGTCTACCTCTCTGCTGTGGCCCGGGAAGGCAGTGGAGGATGGCCCAAGTGCTTGGGCCCCTGCACCCACATGGGAGACCAGAAGGAAGCATCTGGCTCCTTGCTTCGGATCGGCACAGCGCACTGGCCATAGCAATCATTTGGGGAGTGAACCAACAGAAGGAAGACCTTAATCTCTCTCTCTCTCTCTCACTAACTCTGCGTGTCAAAAAAAAAAAAAAGATATAATTACAGTAGTTTCCTCTCGTCTACAGGAGATGTTCCAAGACCTCCAGTGTTAGTCAAAATCTGCAGACAATACCAGATCCTATATATACTATATTTTTGTCCATATATACCAAGTTTAATTTATAAATTATATATAGTAAGATATTCTTGATAATAATTAATAATAAAATAAAATGATTAGAATATACTGGAAGAAAAGTTATGTGAAGATAGTCTCTCTCTCTCTCTCTCGGTGAGACAACTATTAATAGTTTTTAAACCATAGTTGACCATAGGCAACTGATATGGCAAAAAGTGAACCTGTAGATACAGAAACTACTATATCCACAACAAATAAAGAATTAACTTGCTTCCCAAGGATAACTTCTAGGTTGAATGTCATCCTCATGGAAAGGTGGGCTATATTTAAGTATAGTGATACACTGAAGTATAGAGATAGGTGTTATCTTCAGAGGATTTTTGAAACTAGGCATCTTACAAGCATCTCTTCATTTTCTGAGTCAATGGCAATGCAAAACAAACAGCATACCAAGAATTAAGAACTGGCTCAGTCACTTTTATAAATACAACAGAGAAAAAAAAAACAGAGGGGAAAAAAACACTTGGTTTGCTCCTTTCCTGGGTGGAAATTCACTTACTAATTTTTTCTATGTTTAGATGATAAAGATCCATTTCAGTTGTTATGTTAAATGATTATGTGACTACTAACATCACTTTATTTTCTCATCACTTTTGAAAGAGCTTGCAAAGATCTCATTAGGAATTATTTACTACTGAGTACAGATGAGACTGAGCAAACAATATGCACTTGTGGGGCTGGTGCTGTGGTGTAGTGGGTAAAGCCACAGCCTGCAGTGCTGGCATCCCATATGGGTGCCGGTTCAAGTCCTGGCTGCTCCACTTCCAATTCAGCTCTCTGCTATGGCTTGGGAAAGCAGCAGAAGATGGCTCAAGTCCTTGAGCCCCTGCAACCATGTGGGAAACCCAGAGGAAGCTCCTGGCTCCTGGTTTTGAATCGGCGCAGCTCCAGCTGTTGAAGCCAACTGGGGAGTGAACCAGTGGATGGAAGACCTCTCTCCCTCTCATTCTCTCTCTCTGTGTAACTCTGCCTTTCAAATAAATAATAAAATCAAATCTTTAAAAAAATATGCACTTGTTATATAGCAGAAACGACTTGTGAAATTCCAAAACTTAGAATTGTGTTACTTCCTATCTCACTGACTCCCCTTAGAAAAAGTCTTTTTGGCCAAAATAAGAGTTCCTTGTAATCAACTAAGAGATTGCTCCCCCTCCAGAAAGTCTGATTCCCCTACCTTCCATAGCCATAAGATGGTAAAATGTAGCACACAATTTTAGTGTTTCTGAATTCCTCATTTTCTTGAAGCATTCTGGTCATTGGCCCAAGTAACCTGCTGGAAGACACCAATAAAAAGGCTGCCTTTAGGAACACTTTACTCTCTCTACATTTACAATTGAGGTTGAGCTTGTCCATAAAGCTTTCCAAAGGCCACCCATCACAATACTCTTAGACAAATATTTATATTTTTTCTCCTTTCCTATCAACAGCAAGGTTATTTTTGTTACCTAAAGAAATGAATAGAAGTAGCAAGTGATTGAAAACAGGCCTTAGTTTTTCTATCCTTGTATGGTTGTAAAAGATGCCCACCTTAACATAAATACATCATGGGCAGTAAGAACCTGTCTCATTTTCTTCTCCTGCTATAGCTTGTGTGATGTGATCTAAAGGTATTCCTGAAATGAGATCCTGAAGTCATACTCCTTCTTTCTTCACCCAATATGGCTAGTCTACTGGGCCATTTTTAAATTGTTTTTAATTTTTAAAATTTAAAAATTTAAATTTTTAAAAAAATATTTTGTAATAAATGAAATGAGGAATTACTGGACTTGGGCCCAGTATTTTCCTTCTCCTAACTCTTAATGTCCACTCTTCTAATTTGGTTCATATGGTTGTGTCCACATTCATGAAAATGATCCTTTGTACACGTCTATTAAAAAATGTGAAGTAAAACATCAATACTAATAAGCTTATTCCTTATCTTCATCTTTCAGTCATAACCACCCACTGCATGCACAGTCACCAAATACAGAAAGTGCCTCTTTTTTCTTATTTGTAATGTTTACTTTATTTTACCTCAAACTTATGCAAATAAAGATTAATTGTACACGGACTATGTAGATCATTTTTTAATTAACATAGTTCACTGTGCTTAGAGAATACGATGATTAAATAGGACAGCAAAATGGCTAATCTATCATAAAATTTATAAGTTCCTCTCCCCCAAAAAATTTCAACTTAAGATGCTTTTATTCATTTGAACAATTCAGCCTTGCAATAAAAGACAAGAAGGCAACTAGTGTGAACTAAAGCCCCATATTTGCATTAGCATCCGTCAAATAGAAAACAACAATATAACCTATTTTTAATTACATACAAGGTATTCATCCTATTAATCTGAAAATGAACCATGCAAAAATGAATTCCACTGGTGAAATACTGCTTTCTCGTGTGTTGGAAAAAGAAGTATTGCCATCCTGGATATAAAGCAATGTGCAATGAACCCTTCTTACAAACTTGCATTGTGGTTCCCCAGGAAACCAAAACTCTGCGTTTGTGCAAACTAAAATGCAGATGTGGGTATTTCAAAGAACTAAATCCAGTTTTCATTCCTAAGAGGGCAGTTCATTTTCAGACTTTTATGCAGAATACCATACCCCTTGAAATTAAAATCGAGATTTGTAATCATCAGCATTGATATTGTCTGAAGATTAACATTTATTCATTCAAATTTTATTTTTAAACCCGTATAATATACGATCTCCATGGACTGGCAACTTGTGAACCACCAGGTAAACTTGGTGTTTGGTATCTCTCCAGGGGCCCTGCAGAATCATTGCCTTACAAGTTCTGTGCCAACTCTGGAACAAACACAAACATGTATTTCCTCTCCAAATGCCCAATTTCTGCCAGGAAACTAACAGATGCACCAACAAATGTTGCAAGTCTGCCTATTAAACATTGAGCTCATTGAATTTCTACTGCATTTCTCCAGCACAAGTGCATTTGGAGCAAAGAAAGAAATTAAAATGAAGTCAGGTGTCATTCAAGAAAATTACAGTCCCACAGAGGATAGTTTTGAGTTGCAGCTTTGAGTTGCCATGCTGTGCCTTTCACAGCTGCCTACAGTTTTCATCATTAATAATCAGTAAATAAGATCTGCAGGTGGGCCAGAAAGGCACCCTGAGCCAAGAAGACGGTAGTTAGGGCTTCTGTCTCTAAGATGGGTGGCCAGGCTCATTTGCACAACCCAGCTTATGTTTCTACACAAAAGTGCAATCCTACTTAGCATAGCTTCAGGGATGCTGCCACAATATAGGGAATGCTAATTACTGTAACCAACTGGCAACGAGGCATCCAAAATTAAATGGCCTGTGACTGAGCAGATGAACAATTTTTATGGCCCAAAGATCAGGGAACAGGGATAGTTTGTTAAATTAACTGACAACCTCATTCATGTAAGTAGGTGAGTTGAAGTCATTTGAAAGCTAGGTTTGTGTGCAGTTACAAACCAGAGTCTCTCCTGCGTAAGTACGGTTCCCCCTGCAGTTTTATGTGAGCATATGGCTACATTTAGTACATAAAATTCACAAAGTTCCCTGGTTCAGTTCATAAATGACCAGGAGAAGCTATTCCAAATCCCCGTGGGATTGATTTTTTTTACATACAAATATTTGATCGTCTTAAATTCACCTGAAGCTAATTCATAGCATCGTGTAGCGAGGTTTTTAGTAAACCTTTAGAACCCTGCATGAACAAAAGCTTTTAACTTCTAATTTCCAGCATCGATCATACTTAGAAGCCAAGCTGTCTCACCAGCACATCAAAAGTTGCTACTATTACAAGTTCATATCCAACTGTTAATACATATCTAAAACTCTTCCTAAAAAAAAATGAAATATGTGAGCATAGCCTATAAAATTTTCAAGGCATTTCTTCTAGCAAAACAACACTTCTTCATATCACAATTCAAGACAGCACTTTAAGCCTCAGCACTGTTGGTATTTTGGACTGCTTAATTATTCCTTCCGGGAAGGGTTGTCTGGCAAGAAGTTTACGAACATCCTTGATCTTTATCAACAAACACCAGCAGCAACCCCTATCCCTTCCCAGTTGTGACAACCAAAAATATCCCAGGAATTACCAAATGAACCCTAGTGGCCAAAATCACTCCCTGGTTGAGAACCACATTTATTGAACATCCATGATATTTTACCAGACTCTGCAAGATGGGTGATGGATAAAGTTTAGCTTAAAAAAATGCTTTCAGACCACGACATAATTCTGACATGGAGGAGCATGTAGTTTAATAAGGGAGACATACATATGTACAGAACATTTCAACACTAAAACAGAAATCTGTAGAGTACTCTGGAAAAAGTGGAGTAGCAACAACCCCTAAAGGTTCCAATAAGGTTTCCTAGAGGAGGTGACTCTGAGGTAGGCCTTGAAGCATGAGTAAAAGCTGGCCAAGAAAGTGGAAAGAGTTTTCCAGAGAAAGAAAACTGCATGAGCAAAGACATAGCACTTGAGACAGCAGGTTATAAATGAGATATTACAGTTTTTAAAAGCATATCAGAAAAAGGAAAGAATTCTATGAGGTAGGAGTGAAGGATGTTAGGTTTTCTGATATCACAAGAAAATTCTTCCTACTCCTTAAGTCAACAATTACTAATTTATTGTCAAATAGGAATACAAAGATATACAAGACCCTTTGCCATTGTAATCAAGGATATAAGCCTCAGCCATTCTAGCTCCTTGCCTGAAAATAGTTAAATTCGGAATTTACCTCTTAGCTCTGCACCTTTTCAAGAGACCAGTTTAGTCTCATGCCCTGTATTGTTCCCCACCCCACTCCCTGAATTCCAGGTTTGAAAACCTGTATGGAGAAACTCACCTTCAACTACTGTCTTCCACCCCACTCTGGACCCTTAGCCTACCATGAGGTATATAAGGCCCAGCCCACTGAGAGACTGGGCACTCTGCCACGTGCTCTGTGAGCCCTTTGACTGTTGGCCACCTCTGTGAATAAACTCACTTTGGCGGTGAAAAAATAAAAAATAAAAGAGTGTTAGGAAAGAGGAAAGCACAAGAACAGAGGCAGAGAATCTAAAATAGTGTACTCACGAGAGTTTGTTTTATAGAAGATGTTCCAATAAGGCTTGTACTTACAGGGAGCCAGACTACCACAAACAAGGAAAGTGGCAAAACACCGGTATGAGTATGATTCTCTAATGAAGTTATATGTTGCTTGAACAGAAAGGGTCTTTCTATTCACCATTTTCTATATCCCAAACACTCCCCTAAACTTTGATATAAAAGCCTTGGCAAACTGTTTCTCAGAGAAACAATTTATTTAGGAAACTATACCTTCTCACTGTCTCTTTTACTTGTAACAAGCAAATAAAGTTTTCTTTTGAGTAACTATTGCTTGAAGCTAACTATCTGATGACACCCCCAAGTGAATGCACCCCTTGTGTTCACTAACACCATCCAGATGCTCACCATCTAGAGTGGTAACAGAAGTACAAGCATGACTTGGATATTTTTCTAAGTTGAATATTAGAATATAACTCTTTATGTATTGCTCCAGCCTCCAGAACCTTCTCTTCATGTATTAAATTTTACCAGGAAAATTGGTATTGTTAAATTTCTATGACAGTCTCATAGGGGAATATGAAGATAAACAGACTAAAATAAACTCATAGTTTAGTTGGAAAGGTAAAATTCATTAAAAGATAATAAAGTACACAAATTTTATGAAAAATGCGAAGAGTTACAAGTACTTAATGGAGTAGCAGAAGTGACGGGAATAATGGTGAACTTCCATGGTCAGGCAAGAACTTGAGCAAGACATGGCCTTAGTTCTGATCTTAAAATATAGGTCATTTAAAAATAACAGAAAAGGAAATATATTTTAAATAATGGGAAACACTGGTCATTATAATGAAATAAAGGTTGGACTGTGTCTGGCATTTTAAGAACTGTGAGAAGACATACTGGGCAAAGTAATGAATTCCTAAAGAAAGAAAGAATTGAAAATAGACAGTTACAAGACACAGAAAATCTTCAAGCTAGAGGATGGGGATAGAGAACGGTGGTGTGGTTAGACAGGTCATGGTATTTAAGTTTGTCCTTATATGGAATGTTGCTGAATTATGAGAAAATACATGGAAAATGGTTAGGAGATGGGAAAAATAGTATAGTTCCAACATGACTAGAAAGTTCTATTGGTATTGCATGGTCTTACACAATAGATGAAAGCATGTTTTACTAGCCTGCAGGCTTTTGTATTTAATGAAAAATACCATTTCTTTTTCAGCATTGTGTTAATATACCAGTTACCATAAACAATTACAGGGAGTTTTTAATTTTGTTAGAAAAAAATTAAAAAGCCATTCTTTAACATGTATTATAACCCCAGAGCCAAATGCTAAACTAGGAAATCTAGAAAATGACTTCTGTCATTCTTTTCCACTTCTTCTGACTTCAATAAAATGACATTCACTTTTCTCAGCCTCACAGACTGTGTACTAAATAATGCCTGCCAACCATGGATGCACAGGCCTTAGGGACTCTGTTGCCTGCAGCCAATAGACTTGGGTGCATTCTGCCTAGAGCAGGTAATAATCTAATCCAGCTAGTTAGCATCTTGCAAGTTAACTCCTTCTTTCCCAGAGTCAGTGTGGGAATCTCTTCCTGCTTTCCTTTCATTTACTTTACAGATATATAATGTTGTTCATGAAAGGCATAAAATTGAATATAAATTTTGCCTTTGTATGACCTTTTTAGTCCACAGCACAGAAACCATCATCTATATTACATAACTTAACAAATATACAAGAAAAGCACTTCTGCCCATGGTTCTCAAATTTGGATGTTCATAAAAATCACATGGAAACTCACAACCTAGAAATTCTGATTCAGTAAGCATGGAGTTGAAAACAAGTACCAGAGCCAATACTGTGGTGTAGCAGGTAAAGACACTGCCTGCAGTGCCAGCATCCCTTATGGGCACCCGTGTGAGACCTGGCTGCTCCACTTCTGATCCAGCTCTCTGCTATGGCCTGGGAAAGCAGTAGAAGATAGCCCAAGTCCTTGGGCCCCTGAACCCGCGTGGGAGACCCAGAGGAAGCTCCTGGCTTTGAATCGGTGCAAATACAGCCATTTCAACCATCTGGGGAGCGGACAAGCAGATGCAAGACCTCTCTCTCTCTCTCTCACTCTCTCTCTCTGCCTCAGATTCTCTGTAACTCTGCCTTTCAAATAAATAAATAAATCTTTTTAAAAAGGTTCTATTTTTACTTAGAAAATTCTTATATAGGCAATAATTTTTATAAAAAATTTTAGATGTGTTTTTCAGTGATATGACATATTCCTAGAAATTTAAGACTTACCTGGAGTTTCTCTCCAAATACATAAATTAAATAATTACTCAAAAAACATGCTTATTACCACTGAAACTTTTGGGTGATAATGCAAATGGATCTGAAGTGTTCAGTACTTTAATCTCACTCAAAGAATTCTTTAATGGGATCAACTACCATGAGTTACACAGCTCAGACTCATCTCTATGGGCTTCCTTCCTAATTCATATTTTGCAAGGGATGCAAGGGGACCCAAGAAGACACTTGCAAAAGAATCTCCTTCCACTGAGTAGATTGAATGCCAGACTTGAATGAACTGATGACCTGGAGATTCTATCAAACTCCATCTTTACTGTGGTTCTTCATTCTATGCCTCAATTCTTTGCCACAGAAACCAAACAGCCACAAAATGAATGAAAGAGGAATGCCAGGACTAACGTAGGGAATAATTAGATATGGCTTTGTTCAAACAGCAGCCTAACTGGAGTAAAAGAATCTGCCTCATTTCTAGACTTCAAAGAATCAGAGAGGTGAGGGAAGGAGAAAGCAAAAACTGTCTCAGAAGTAAATTAAACACTTTTGCTCTTCAAAATAGACTAATAAGAAAATGAAAAAGACAAGCCACAAACTAAGAGAAACTTTGCAAAGTATATTTCTTTATTTTTAAAGATTTTATTTATTTTACTTGAAAGTCAGAGTTACACAGAGAGAGGAGAGGTAGAGAAAGAGGTCCTCCATCCACTGGTTCACTCTCCAGATGGCTACAATGGCAGGAGCTGCGCTGATCCGAAACCAGGAGCCAGGAACTTCCTCCGGGTCTCCCACATGGGTGCAGGGGCCCAAGGAATTGGGCCATCTTCCACCGCTTTCCCAGGCCATAGCAGAGAGCTGGATTAGAAGTGGAGCAGCCGGGTCTTGAACCGGCGCCCATATGAGATGCTGGTGCCTTTAACCCTCTGCGCCAGAGCGCCGGCCCTGCAAAGTATATTTCTTACAAATACTTGTATCTGAAATATGTAAAACTTATAATAAAAAAAGAAAAACATCCAATTTAATAAATGAGTCAAATATTTGAGCAGACACTTCACCAGAGAAGGTATATGGGTGGCTCATAAGCACGAAAAAAGATTCTGTAGGCAAGGAATGTAAATCAATGCTGTAATTAATATTACCACACACCAATTTGAATGGCTGAACTTTCAAAAACATGACTGTGCTGATTGTTGGTGAGGGTGTGGAGCAACGGGAATTCCCATTCATTGCTGATAGGAATGTAAAATCATAAACAACATTAGACAAACACACTTAATAAACATATACACAGTAACAACTAAAGCCTGTGAAATGCAGGAGGATTGTTGCATATGTAGCAACAGACAGTAAGATATAAGAAACTCAAAAATGGAGCCTCCCAATTTCCCTTTGAAAGGCAGAAAGACAATCAGCCAGTATCTTTCCCTTGCTGGGTGAGTGAAATCACCATAAACCAAATCCAGAAAGAGGTCTGCCTTAGTATGTCTATCTAAGGCCTAACTCGCAAGGGCTGATGTTCCAGTGCTTCATCTTGCAGATTTTGTGTCACTTCTCTGGATACTGAGCATGCCAGTCGCTAACAGCAGCCAGCCAGCAGGGGCTGTCAGTTGCAGCTGTGTTCCAGCTGTTTATAGCAGAACTACATTGCTTCAGGCTGAGCTTCTGTGCTTTGTCCAGCCACCTGGTCTAATTTCTTCCATCTATCCTGTGAAACTGTGATGATTGTTTCAATGCTATTGGCAGTATCACGGGGTCTGATATTCTTCTCATAGTTGAGAAACATGTTAACGATTCCAGAGTTTTCCAAGAACTCCCCTCAGCAACTTTGACCATTCTCCTAAACCCAGACCAAGCCAGTCCTGATTCAGGAAACCTTTCAATATTCTGGCCTATGGAGGTCCATGTTGTATGCATCTCTTCTTTAGATCAGTTTTTTGGATGTGTATACTCTGTTGCTCAGAAATTTTCATTGGCTCCCAAGAAATTACAAAGCAAAGCTAAAGTCCCAGGGACCTCTACCCCTGGCCTCAGCCTATCTCCCTGCTCTCTCTCAACTGCTATCTTTCACCAAGCTTATTCTCCAACTAGACTGATCCTTGGACTGGCTCTTAAGGATTTTATATTTTCATAGCTTAGCTTATGATAACATCTCCATCAAAATACCCTTTCCCCTACTGTGAATGTCTATATAAGGCTACTTCAAAAAGTTTATGCAAAAATGGAATTAAAATAAGTTTATCCTGCTGCAAAAAAAAAAAATTGAGGTCCACACATAGTTTTCTTCACAGTATGTATTTTCCATGAACTTTTTGAAGTACTCTCATAGTATATGGCCATACCACCCTGAACATGCCTGATCTCATCTGAAATACTCTCATAAATGACCAATTCAGATGGTGTTTTTTTCATGAAATGTTCTTTTTCATGCACATTTAAAATAACCTTTCCACCTCTATATTCCTATTGCTACATATTTCTCTTAAAACTCTGACAATCCTATTTCTTTTTGATGTTTCTGCATGGGTATTCACCCCACTGCTGAACTACAAGTACCACAGAGTAGGTCCATATTCCATCTACCTTAGTCATATGTAGAGTATCTTAAATACCAGGGAAGCTTAATAAACAATTCTTTTTAAGACAAGCTCAGCTTTGTCCTCCAAACAGAGACAGATGGGGTAGAATTTCTGAGGAGAGGAATGTGACTCCTTCCCCTGATATTTTTTAGTTCTGCATCCCAGGGCAAACCACTTAAGGCTCTGTATCCTCACATGTCAAACTGAAGTAATAGCATCTTCCAGTCTGCCTCCTTGGTCATTATGATGAGAAAATCAGATTCTGTATTGAAAGTTCTTTGAAAATTACAAACTCTTACACAAGCTTATATTCCCCCAAGTCAATAATTGTCACATACTTTTAGAATATGTCCATTTTTATATATTGCTATTAAAATGTTAGTTACAGGAAACCATTGCTAAGCTAAAGTAACTCAGCGACATCAGGGAAGCTTGGTAAATTGCCCCTAAATATTCAAGTCAGAATCACAATGCCTGCCTCTCCATCTTGGGCTATTTCCATTAAGCCATTTATAGTAGACACTAGAAATATTTGTTGAAACAACAAACTGAAAAGTGATCGCTGTTAAATATAAGAGTGGGAATAAGAGAGGGAAGAGATGTGCAATTCGGGACATGCTCAAGCTGACTTACCTCAAACGGTAGAGTTAGAAACATACCAGAGGATTCCAATTCAATCCCATCAAGGTGGCATGTACCAATGCCAACTCACTAGTCCCAGTGATCAATTTCTGTTCACAATTGATCATAATGATAGGACTAAGAACCAAAGGGATCACATAAACAAGACTAGTGTCTGCAAATACTAGCTGATAGAATAAAAAAGGGAGAGAACGATCCAACATGGGAAGTGAGATACACAGCAGACCCATAGAATGGCAGATGTCCTAAACAGCACTCTGGCCTCAGAATCAGCCCTTAAGGCATGCGGACCTGGCTGAAAAGCCCATGAGAGTATTTCAGGCATGGAAAGCCAAGACACTCTGGGGGAAAAAAAAAAGAAACCTAAATGAAAGATCTCTGCAAGTGAGATCCCAGCAGAAAGAACGGGTCATCAAAGAAGGAGGTACCTTTCTCTGAAGGGAGGAGAGAACTTCCACTTTGACCATGGCCTTGTCTAAATATGATCAGAGTTGGTGAACTCAGGGGGCTTCCATAGCCTTGGCAGCTCATGACAAGAGCCTAGGGTGATTACTGAGGCCATAAACAAGAGTGTCAATTTGTTAAGTCAACAACAGGAGTCACTGTGCACTTACTCCTCATGTAGGATCTTTGTCCTTAGTGTGCTGTACATTGAGATTTAATGCTATAACTAGTACTCAAACAGTATTTTTCACTTTATGTTTCTGTGTGGCAGCAAACTGTTGAAATCTTTACTTAATGTATGCTAAACTGATCTTCTGTATATAAAGAGAATTGAAAATGAATCTTGATGTGAATGGAAGGGGAGAGGGAGTGGGAAAGGGGAGGGTTGTGGGTGGGAGGGACGTTATGGGGGGAAGCCATTGTAATCCAGAAGCTGTACTTTGGAAAATTTATATTCATTAAATAAAAGTTAAAAAGATTAAAAAAATTCTCAGGATCACTAGCCATCAGGGAAATGGAAATCAAAACCACAATGAGGTTTCACCTCACTCCAGTAAGAATGACTCTTAACAGAAATCAACAAACAAAAAATTCTGGTGAGGATGTGGGGGGAAAGGTACTCTAATCCACTATTGGTGGAAATGCAAACTGGTGCTTCCACTCTAGAAGACAGTATGGAAGAAATACCTCAGAAATCCAAATATAGAGCTACCGTATGATCCAGCCATCCCACTTCTGGGAATTTACCCAAACCAAAAGAAATTAGCATATGAGTTATCTGTACCTTCATTTTTATTACAGCTCAATTCACAATAGCTACAATATGGAATCAACCCAGATGTCCGTCCATCAACTATTGACTGAATAAAGAAATTATGGTATATGTACACTATGGAGTACTACCCAGCTGTAAAAAAAATGAAATCCTGTCTTTGGCAACAAGATGACACAATTAGAAACCATTATACTTAGTGAAATAAGCCAGTCCCCAAAAGACAGATGTGATGCGTTTACCATATCAGAGGTCTAATAGAGTACCTAAAACGTAATGTTTAGGAGTGAAATGGACATTTTGAGTTTAGATGATTATTTTCAGCTGCTGTCTCTTCTATTGAAGAACAGTTTTATTGTTGTTGTTATTGTTGCTGTTCTTTATACTATTTGTTGAACTCTTTTATTTAGTGTAGAGTTAGGTATGTGATAATTAAGTAACCTGATAATAGATGTTTGTAAAAATTAAGAGTGGGAATGTGTGAGGGAGGAGGAAGAAGTGTTAGAGCTTGGGTGGAAAGGAGGGTAGCAGGGGACATACCACTATATTCATAAATCTGTATATATGAAATGCTTGAAGCTTGTATAACTTAAATAAAATTAAAAAAAACAAACAAAAAGTACTGAGGTTCATTAAGCAAATACAAGGCCACCTCAAAAAGTTTGTGCAAAGTGGAATTAAAAGATAAGTTTATTTTGATGTAAAAATTTTTCCTTGGATGTTTAACAGGGTCTCCAAAACATTCATAGAAAATATGTTTAATGAGAAAAGTATGCATGGATTTCCAAGAAAATATTTTTGCATCAAAACAAGCTTATCTTTGAATTTCATTTTTTGATGAACTTTCTGAAGTTTTTTTCCTTACACTGAACGTGTATGATGCACCAAGTACTGATCTGGGTACATAGCCATGAACAAAATAGACAAAGTCCACAGCCTTCCTAGACTTCATGTTCTGCTAGAAACTGAGAGAGATTTGGAGACTTTGCCCACATAGTATGAATACAGTGTGATAGGGCAAAGCTCTGTGCCCTTAACACTAGTATTTGTTCCAATCAGGTAAGTTCTAAAGGAGTCTCAATCTAATGCCCTTTGAACTTCCAAAATATCATAGAATGTATTTGTTTCAACAAGTATTTCTTTTTTTAACTTTTATTTAATGAATATAAATTTTCCAAAGTACAGCTTCTGGATTACAATGGCTTCCCCCCATAACGTCCCTCCCACCCACAACCCTCCCCTTTCCCACTCCCTCTCCCCTTCCATTCACATCAAGATTCATTTTCAATTCTCTTTATATACAGAAGATCAGTTTAGCATACATTAAGTAAAGATTTCAACAGTTTGCTGCCACACAGAAACATAAAGTGAAAAATACTGTTTGAGTACTAGTTATAGCATTAAATCTCAATGTACAGCACACTAAGGACAAAGATCCTACATGAGGAGTAAGTGCACAGTGACTCCTGTTGTTGACTTAACAAATTGACACTCTTGTTTATGGCCTCAGTAATCACCCTAGGCTCTTGTCATGAGCTGCCAAGGCTATGGAAGCCCCCTGAGTTCACCAACTCTGATCATATTTAGACAAGGCCATGGTCAAAGTGGAAGTTCTCTCCTCCCTTCAGAGAAAGGTACCTCCTTCTTTGATGACCCGTTCTTTCTGCTGGGATCTCACTTGCAGAGATCTTTCATTTAGGTTTCTTTTTTTTTTCCCCCAGAGTGTCTTGGCTTTCCATGCCTGAAATACTCTCATGGGCTTTTCAGCCAGGTCCGCATGCCTTAAGGGCTGATTCTGAGGCCAGAGTGCTGTTTAGGACATCTGCCATTCTATGGGTCTGCTGTGTATCTCACTTCCCATGTTGGATCGTTCTCTCCCTTTTTTATTCTATCAGCTAGTATTTGCAGACACTAGTCTTGTTTATGTGATCCCTTTGGTTCTTAGTCCTATCATTATGATCAATTGTGAACAGAAATTGATCACTGGGACTAGTGAGTTGGCATTGGTACATGCCACCTTGATGGGATTGAATTGGAATCCTCTGGTATGTTTCTAACTCTACCGTTTGAGGTAAGTCAGCTTGAGCATGTCCCGAATTGCACATCTCTTCCCTCTCTTATTCAGTTGGGTCATAGATCTAGGTCTTTGATCCATTTTGTGGATTTTTGTGTAAGGTGTAAGGTAGGGATCTAGTTTCATACTTCTGCACATGGAGATCGTTTTCCCAGTATCATTTGTTGAGGAGATTGTCCTTGCTCCAAAGATTGATTTTAGCACCTTTGTCAAAGATTAATTGTTTATAGATGCATGGATTGATTTCTGAGGTTTGTATTCTGTTCCATTGGTCTAAACATTGTTTTGGTGCCAATACCAGGCTGTTTTGATATAAATGCTCTGTAGTATGTCTTGAAATCAGGTGTTGTCGTGTCTCCAGCTTTGTTTTTGTTGTATAAGTTTGCTTTAGCTATTTGGGGTCTCTTGTGTTTCTATATGAACTTTAACATCTTTTTTTCTAGACCTGAGAAGAATGTCATTATTTTGATTGATATTGTGTTGAATTTGGAAATTGCTTTTGGTAGTTTGGACATTTTAATTATGTTTCTTCCAATCCATGAACATAGAAGATTTTTCCAGTTTTTAATATCTTCTTCAATTTCTTTCTTTAGTGTTTTATAATTTTCATCATAGAGATCTTTGACATCCATGGTTAAATTTATTCCAATGTGTTTGATTCATTTTGGAGCTATTTTGAATGGGACTGATCTTAGAAGTTCTTTTGCAGTCATGGCATTGTCTGAGTATACAAAGGCTATTAGTTTTTCTGTGTTGATTTTATATCTTGCCACTTCACCAAACTCTTCCATGAGTTCCAATAGTCTCTCAGTGCAGCCTTTTTGATCTGCTATATAAAGAATCGTGTCATCTGCAAATAGGGATATTTTGACTTCTTCATTTACAATTTGATTTGATTATTGATGAACATGGGGTGTTGAAGTTCCCCCATTACTATTCCATTGGAGTCTATTTCTCAATTTAGATTCATTAACATTTCTTTTAAATAGCCAGGTGCCTGGTAATTGGGTGTATGTACATTCATTATAGTCACATCTTCTTGTTGAATTGATCCTTTAATCACTACACTGAGCCTTTATCTGTAGCTTTTTGCAGTTTTTTTTTTTTATTTTGCCCAATGATTTTCAACAAGAACCCAGGTCTTGTTCTGGATGCTTCTTGCACATATCTATGGAAGAAGGCAGATGGTCTCCAGGGCTCCTAGAAGCAGCAGTTGGCTTCAGCTAATCAGTATTAATGGCATATCTCACGAACAAATGGGTCACCCAAAGAGGAAAGTATTAAGACATGGAAGCCCACAGGCCTATAAGAAATAAACATGTGAGCAACTCACTTCAGCAGACAGTCTCTGATGACAGAGGAGACATTTTTTCATTGTTATTTCTCTAAGATTCTCCATGGCCCAGGAAGTATGTCTCCAAGACTCTTCACTTCCCTTTTCTCCAAAGTAATGGTCACCACTTCAATATGCAGTTCTCAAAAGAAGAAATACAAATGGCCAACAGATGTATTTTAAAAATGTTGAACACCATTAGCCATCAGGGAAATGCAAATCAAAACTATAATGAGATATCACCTCACCCCTGTCAGGATGGATAAAATCCAGAATACAAAGAGAAACATGCTGGCAAGGATGTGGAGAAAGAGGAATACTTATATACTGTTGGCAGGAACATATTAGTGCAGCCACTGTAGAAAACAGTGTGGATATTTATTTAAAAAAAAAACTAGAAACAGACTTGCCATATGATCAAAAGACCCCAGAGGCAGAGACAGTCAAAGCCAAAATTAACAAATGGGATTACATTAAATTGAGAAGTTTCTGCACTGCAAAAGAAACAGTCAGGAAAGTGAAGAGGCAACCAAAAGAATGGGGAAAAATATTTGCAAATTATGCAACCAATAAAGGGTTAATAACCAGGATCTACAAAGAGATCAAGAAACTCCACAAGGACAAAACAAACAACCCACTTAAGAGATGGGCCAAGATCTAAACACACATTTTTCTTTCTTTTTTTTTTTTTCTTTTCTTTTTTTTTTTTTTTTTGACAGGCAGAGTGGACAGTGAGAGAGAGAGACAGAGAGAGAAAGGTCTTCCTTTTTGCCTTTGGTTCACCCTCCAATGGCCGCTGCGGCCGGCGCGCTGCGGCCGGCGCACCGCGCTGATCCGATGGCAGGAGCCAGGATCCAGGTGCTTTTCCTGGTCTCCCATGGGGTGCAGGGCCCAAGCACCTGGGCCATCCTCCACTGCACTCCCTGGCCACAGCAGAGAGCTGGCCTGGAAGAGGGGCAACCGGGACAGAATCCGGCGCCCCAACCGGGACTAGAACCCGGTGTGCCGGCGCCGCAAGGTGGAGGATTAGCCTAGTGAGCCACGGCGCCGGCCTAAACACACATTTTTCAAAAGAGGAAATCCAAATTGCCAACAGACACACAAAAAAAAATATTCAGGATCACTAGCCATAATAGAAATGCAAATCAAAACCACAATGAGGTTCCACCTCACCCCAGTGAAATCAACTAACAACAGATGCTGGCAAGGATGTCGGGGAAAAGGCACACTAATCCACTGTTGGTGGGAATGCAAACTGGTTAAGCCACCATGGAAGTCAGTCTGGAGATTCCTCAGAAACCTGAATATAGCCCTTCCATAGAACCCAGCCATCCCACTCCCTGGAATTTACCCAGAGGAAATTAAATTGGCAAAGAAAAGAGCTCTCTGCAACTCAATGTTTATTGCAGCTCAATTCACAATACCTAGGACATGGAATCAACCTAAATGCCCATGAACAGAAGACTGGATAAAGAAATTATGGGATATGTAATCTATAGAATACTATACAGCAGTAAAAAAAAAAAATGAAATCCGGTCATTTGCAACAAAATGGAGGAATCTGGAACACATCATGCTGAGTGAATTAAGCATGTCCCAAAAGGACAAATATCATATGTTCTCCCTGATCAGTGACAACTAACTGAGCACCTAAAAGGAAACCTGTAGAAGTGAACCTGACACTATGAGAAACAATAACTTGATCAGCCCTTGCCCTGACTGTCAAGGAACAATTTACTATTTTATTCCTTTTAGAATTTTTTGTTCTACTTAATACCATTGGATGAACTTTTTAATTAACACGCAATTATTCTTAGGTGTTTAAATTTAAATGACAAGTAATCCCTGTTAAATATAAGAGTGGGAATAAGAGAGGGAGGAGATGTACAGTTTGGGACATGCTCAATCGGACTTGCCCCAAACGGTAGAGTTAGAAACATGCCAGGGGATTCCAATTCAATCCCATCAAGGTGGAATGTACCAATGCCATCTCAATAGTCAAAGTGGTAAGTTTCAGTTCATAATTGATCATAATGATAAGATTGAGTCAAAGGGATCACATAAATAAGACTAGCATCTGCTAATAATAATTGACAGAATTAAAAAGGAGAGAACGATCCAACATGGGAAGCGGGATACACAGCAGACTCATAGAATGGCAGATGTCCTAAATAGCACTTTGGCCTCAGAATCAGCCCTGAAGGCATTCGGATCCGGCTAAAAAGCCCATGAGAGAATTTCAGGCATGGAAAGCCAACACACTGTGGCAAAAACAAAATGGCCTAAATGAAAGATCTCTGTGAGTGAAATCCCAGTGGAAAGAGCGGGGCCATCAAAGAAAGAGGTACCTTTCTCCGAAGGGAGGAGAGAACTTCCACTTTGACTAGGGCTTTGTCTAAATAAGACTGGAGTTTGTGAACTCAAGAGGCTTCCATTGCCTTGGCAGCTCATGACAAGTGCCTAGGGTGATTACTGACGCCATGAATGAGTGTCAATTGTTAAATCAACAACAGGAATCATTGTGCCACTACTCCCCATGTAGGATTTCTGTCCTTAATGTGTTGTACTATGCAAATTAACAGTATAACTAGTACTCAAACAGTACTTTGTGTATCTGTATGGGTGCAAACTGTTGAAATTTTTACTTAGTATATACTAAATTGATCTTCTGTATATAAAGATAATTGAAGATGAATCTTTATGAAGAATGGGATGGGAGAGGAAGTGAGAGATGGGATAGTTGCAGGTGAGAGGGAGGTAAAGGGGGGAAAAACCATTATAATCCAAAAGTTGTACTTTGGAAATGTATATTTATTAAATAAAAGTTGAAAAGAAAAAGAAATAGACTTGCCATATGATCAAGCAATCCCACTATTGGATATATGCCCAAAAGGCTTGAACACAATTAATCAAAGAGGTACTTGCACCACCATGTTTATACTAGCACTGTTCACAATACCCAAAATTTAGAACCAACCAAGGTGTCCACAATCAGATGCATGTATCAAGAAATGTGATATATATACACAATGGAATATTGTTCAGGTACAAAAGGAATGAAATTCTACCATCTGCAGGAAAATAGACACAACTGAAGGACATCATGTTATATGAAATAAGCTAGACTCAGAAAGACAAATACCACATATTCTCCTTTATATGTGGGAGCTAATTTTTTTAAAAAAAAAAGAAAAGAAAGAAAAAGAAATGTCTGTGTGTATCAGTATTGCTGCAAATATAGTTCTGTAAAACTTTGTTTTATATCTTTGTGAGACCAATGGATAAAAATGTTACACAACTATAGTATTAATGATCTGTGATTACTTTAAAATTTACTGTCTATGTGTGAAATGGTCATTCTTCCATTCAGTTAATGTTTTTTTCATAGTGTATTTTTTTTATTTAATGAGCATAAATTTCCAAAGTACAGCTTATGGATTACAATAGCTTCCTCCCCCCCATCACTTCCCTCCCACCCACAATGCTTCCCTCTCCCACTCCCTCTCCCCTTCCCTTCACGTCAAGATTAATTTTCAATTATCTTTATATACAGAAGATAAATTTAGCATATAGTAAGTAAAGATTTCCACATTTTTTCCACTGTTTTCTATATTCCCACTAAACTACGGTCTTCTGCTTTTTACTTGGTAAACTTCTTATTCACTGAATTATTTTAATTTTACTGTAAATGTAAATTTAATATATGTGATCTACAAAAACTAAAAAAAAAAGACATGGAGAAGGAAGAAAAGTGAGAAGGAGAGGGGAAGGGAGAGAAGATGGACTATCATTATGTTCTTAGAATTATATCTACAAATCACATTGAATCTGTTAAAAACTAATTAAAATTAAAATTTAAAAAACTGAAAGAGGGTCATAGATTTTTCTGATAATAGGCTATGAATTCCAGTTCGCACAGTGAAAGAGTGTCAGGATTTGAAGAAGAGAGGCAAACAGGAGAGATGGTTTAGGTTTCATTTGTTTATAGAGGGAGATATGGTAGAGACTTGTGAGTCAGGGAATTTTTTTGGTGACAACATAAGCAAGATCAAGTACACAGTGAGATTTGCTCCAGTTGTGAGAAGACTGTGACTGTTGGAATGGGAGAAGTGGGTTCCCGTGTGACGACTCTCTTCACCCCTGATGAGGATATAATTTTCTGTAAAAAAAATTACAAATTTTCTTTAAAAATCATGAAAAAATGTTTTAAAATCATGAAAAATTTAAAAAATAAAAAAGTAATGGTCACCAAATAAAAGATGGAAGACACTGGCAAGTGGTTTTCTTCTTTGTAAGTTGATGAATTTGAATTCTCCTTTTTGTATGGTGAGTTTTATTAAGGTTAATTTTATAAGTGTTTACTGAACTGTTATATTCCAATTTCTGGATGTTTTAGGCCAAGAGCAAAATCTGAAGCAAGCCAATGTCACCTGTGAAATGTTAGGGCATTTTTTGCGGCATCCTCTGGTGCTTCTATCCATTTCACAGATCTCTTGGGCATCCCATTGGTCCTTTGTTCCTCTGCCACTCATATCCTTCCTAGAACCAGGTGACAAATTTCTGTGTTTGATAGTTGTTTTCATGTTATAACTAGATTTAGCAATTACATCCAAATTCTTTGACTCAAGACTGGAACGATGAAGTTTATCTTTCCCAGTCACACTGATTTGCAGCTGAGAAAACCAAGATCCACAGAGGGTGCAGTGACTAGCCCTCTCTCATGAAGGCAGGTAATGTACAATGCTGCAATTACCTTCTATCTGAACTCCCAGGATAATTGTCTCTGAGATTATTGTGAGTCAAATATGTAAGCAACAATTCACTGTATAATGCATTTAGGTCATTCCTGTGGGGACCAGAGGGAGAATGATAAAGAAAGATAGGAAAGCTAAATGGAAATAGTGATAGGAGGAAAAAAAATCCAGGGTCGCATACATCTGTTTAGAATCTGGGACAAAGGCAGAGGAAAGAATTTCAGGTTGGAAATGCCTCTCAGTTCTCTCCCTTTCTCTCTCCTTACTTCCTAACTTCCTATCTCTCTCACTACTTTCTTTCTTCTTGTTTTTGTTTCTTAAGTCTGTTTCTTCATAGACTATTATAGGATGCCCATGAAGTCAGAAATACACAGATAATTAAACATATATATGTAAACATGAGAACATGCATGCCCACATACATACAATCACATTTATATACCTCAAATACCAAGTTCAAGATATGTTGTCACAGCTTGATCTCTGGGAAACAGAAAGAGTTGGGCATGTAAGAGGTTTGTCAGGAATTGTCCTCTGAGCAACACCTATGGAAGCAGAGTGGGGAGGAAGTAACATGAGACGAAGGAAGAAATTAAGGAGATTCAGGTTCATCAACACCTCACCAGATTCCTTAGCGAACTCTAGAGCTAAAATGGCCTGAATATTCTTGCCTGGTCCCCAAACAGCCAGGACTTTATATCTCTGCCTCAATGTGTTATCAGATGTGAGCCACCCCTGACTGGCACAGAGACAGAGACAGTTCTCTGCAGTTGAAGCAAATCCTGAAGACACTGAGAGTTCAAAGATGTCAGCTAACAGTACACCCAAAGAATGGAACAAAACCCTCTTGAAAAAAACCCGAGTGGTTTAACTCTGTGTCCATCATACATTTATTTCAAACAAAGGGCTGGCCTGTACTATACAAAAAGACAGATGATGCACCCCCACACACACACACACAAAGTCTCATACCACATGAGCACTAAGAGGGCAGAGTGGTTGCTATTTGTGAAGAGGGGTTAGAATTTGCATGTATCAGAGAAAACACTCCAAAACCTCACTGACTTATAATAATATAGGCTTATTTCCTGTTTATATTGCAAGTCTCTTGCACATGGCCTGAGCCTCTGCTGTATGTGGTCTCCACTGTAAGACCCAGACTTACAAAACAGCCTCTAGTGACATACCTTGCATGAAGAAACAAGCACACAGGGCTGGTGTTGCGGCATTACAGGTTAAGGTGCCACCTACAATGCTGGCATCCCACATTGGCACCAGTTCAAATCCCAGTTGCCCCTCTTCCAATCCAGCTCCCTGCTAATGTGCTTGGAAAAGCAGTTGAAGATGACCAAAGTACTTGGGCTCCTGCACCCATGTCAGAGACCCAAATGAACTTCCCGGCTCTTGGCTTTGGCCTGGCCCTGTCCTGGTTGTGCGGCCAAATCATTTGGGGACTGGGGACTTAACAAGCTGATAGAAGATCTCTCTCTCTCTCTCTCTCTCTCTCTCTCTCTCTCTCTCTCTCTAACTCTGCCTTTCAAACAAATATAAATTAAATCTCTAGAAAGAGAAGCAAGCATCTTCTCTTGACCATGGAATCTATGGTACTTCTATGGTACTTCTACGGTACTTCTGCTCATATTTCACAAGCCAAACAAACTTGCCAGAACAAGCCCGACTTCAATATATAATTGTTTCCAAGGAAGGTGAGGAGAAGCAGATTTTCATGACCAGAA
Source organism: Oryctolagus cuniculus (assembly GCF_051225735.1). Taxonomy (NCBI): domain Eukaryota; kingdom Metazoa; phylum Chordata; class Mammalia; order Lagomorpha; family Leporidae; genus Oryctolagus; species Oryctolagus cuniculus. The sequence goes on from NC_142875.1 coordinate 33,659,847, forward strand.
ATACATTTTCACTGCTACATCAATTTCAAAGAACACTCTAAGGAAACTAAAAACAATTCTGCAAGTCACCATTTAAGTTCATGAAGTGCAGAAATGGTTTATGTTATAACTGCAGAAAGAAGTTTAGGAGGTTATGTAAAGCCTGCTAAGGACAGCACCTATTAGAGCTTTGAGTAGGTACAGCAGATCTTTGTAGGAGAGGAGTGGAGTGAAAAGTTCCTTCACTGATTATAATGGCTGACTGCCAACTCCTCTATAACAAAAAATAGGCCATTTGGGGCCAGCCTTGTGGTGTGGTGGGTAAAGCTTCCATCTGCAACACTGACATCCCTTATGGGCACTGGTTCAAGACCTGGCTGCTTCACTTCCGCTCCAACCCCCTGCTAATACTCTTTGGAAAGCAGCAGAAGATGGCCCAAGTATTTAGATCCTGCACCCACATGGGAAACCAGAGAAAGCTCCTGGTTTTGGTCTCTCCTAGCCCTGAGCATTGTGGCCATTTGGGGAGTGAACCACAAGATAAAAGAATACTCTGTCTCTCCCTCTCTCTCTGTAACTCTGCCTTTCAAAAATAAAAGTGAATCTTAAAACAAGGCCAGCAAGGGAAAAGTCTAATAAATTCATTGAATCATAATTTTACCTGACATTAAATGCTTTAAGAGACTCATGACCCAGGGTGAGCATCCATTTTAAAAAAAGATTGATTTATTTATTTGAATGAAGAAACTAAAAAAAAAAAGCTACAAAGAGGAAGAGGCAGAGAGAGAGAGAGAAAGAGAGAGAGAGAGAGGTCCTCCAAGTGCTGGTTCATTCCCCAGATGGCCACAATGGCCAGAATTGTGCCGATCCAAAGCCAGGAGCTTATTCCAGTTCCCCTACATGGGTGCAGGGGCCCAAGGACTTGGGCCGTCTTCCACTACTCTCCTAGAGGCCACAGCAGAGACCTGGATTGGAAGTGGAGCAGCCAGGAATTGATATGGGATGCTAGCACTGCAGGCAGCAGCTTTACCCACTATGCCACAGTGCTAGCCCCAAGCATCCATTTTTATGCCTGGGTTTCATGAAGCAGGGCAGCCATGTAGAAATATGATTGGACAAGAAAGTATGATCTGATAGTAATATACAGGGGAGGAAATCCAGCACAGCTTTCCTGTTCAGATGCTTCTTGGCCTCTCTAAATAGCATTTCCTCCTTTTGGGTATAGAGGGTATGGGGCAGGAATGTTTCTGGAACAAGAGTCATATAAACTACAAAGAAGAACAGAGAATTTCTTTATGGCCTGCTGCTTCACAGAAAGATGATGGGAGAGGGGTTAGAATGATAGGAAGGTACTTCAAAAAGTTGATGAAAAATGGAATTAAAAGATGTTACATTTAGGGGTTGGCATTGTGGCACACTAGATTAAAAGCTACCTTCTGTGATACCAGCATCCCATATCAGATTACTGGTTCACACTCTGGCTGCTCTGCTTCTAATCTAGCTCTTTGCTACTGCACTTAGGAAAGCAGCAGATGATTGTCCAGGTGCCTGATCTCCAGCATCCCAGATAGGAGACCCAGAGGTTTTGGCCTGGCCCAGACCTTGCTGTTGCAGCTATTTATAGAGTGAATTAGTGAATGAAAGAATTCTTTCTCTCTGTTTCTCCCTCTCTCTTTGTCATTTTGTCTTTCAAATAAATGAATGAAATAAATCTTAAAAAAAAAAAAAAAGATGAATGGGGCTGGCACTGCGGCATAGCAGGTAAAGCTGCCGTCCACAGTGCTGGTATGTCATATGGGTGCTGGTTCAAGCCCCAGATGCTCCACTTCTGAGCCAGCTCCCTGATAATGTGCCTAGGAAAACAGCTAAGTATGGTCCAAATACTTGGGCCCATGCACCAACGTGAGAGACTTGGAAGAAGCTCCTGGCTCCCAACTTCAGATGGGCTTAGCTCCAAACATTGAGGCCATTTGGAAAGTGAACCAGTGCATGGAAGATCTCTCTCTGCCTCTGCCTCTCTGTTACTGTGACTTTCAAATGAATAAATTTGCCTTTAAAATGGCTATTTTCAAGTAAAAATTTTTAAGAAAGATTTTTCTCATTTTATTGTGTCTTCCAATTCTTTCTACAATGTTTTCTAATTTCCACTTCACCAAACTCTTATGAGTTGCAATAGTCTTTTAATGGAGCCTTTGGTTTCCCCTATATATAGAAATATGTTATCTACAAATAGGGATAATTTGACTTGCTCCTTTCCAATTTGTATCCCTTTGATTTCTTTTTCTTGATTGTTGGCTCTGGCTAAAACTTTCAGGACCACATGAAATAGCCATGGTGAGAGTGGGCATCTTTGCCTGGTTCTGGATGTCAGTGGAAATGCTTCCAACTTTTTCCTATTCCATAGGATGCTGGCTGTGGATTTGCCTTAAATTGCCTTGATTGTGTTGAGGAACATTCCTTCTATACCCAATTTGATTAAGATTTTCAACATGAAAAGATGTTCTATTTTATCAAATGTTTTCTCTACATCTGTTGAGATAACCATACAATCTTTGTTCTTCAGTTTGTTAATGTGATGTTAAATTTAGGGGTTTGCATTGTTATCTATTGACATAACCATTTAAACCTTTTTTTTTTTTTTTTTGACAGGCAGAGTGGACAGTGAGAGAGAGAGACAGAGAGAAAGGTCTTCCTTTGCCATTGGTTCACCCTCCAATGGCCGCTGCGGCTGACGCGCTGCGGCCGGCGCACTGCGCTGATCCGATGGGAGGAGCCAGGTGCTTCTCCTGGTCTCCCATGGGGTGCAGGGCCCAAGCACTTGGGCCATCCTCCACTGCACTCCCTGGCCACAGCAGAGAGGTGGCCTGGAAGAGGGGCAACCGGGACAGAATCCGGCACCCTGACTGGGACTAGAACCGGGTGTGCAGGCGCCACAAGGCGGAGGATTAGCCTAGTGAGCCGCGGCACTGGCAACCATACAAACTTTGTTCTTCAGTTTGTTAATGTGATATATCACATTGATTGATTTGCGAATGTTGAACCACCCCTGCATACCAATGATAAATCCCACTTGGTCCAGGTAAATGTTCTTTTTGATGGGTTGTTGGATTCGATTAGCCAGTATTTTGTTTAGGATTTTTGCATCTGTGTTCATCAGGGATATAGGTCTATAGTTTTCTCTGTGTGTTGTATCTTTTTCAGGTTTAGAAATTAAGGAGATGCTGGAATCATAAAAGGAGTTTAGGAGGATTCCTTCCCTTCAATTATTTTTTAAAAGCTTGAGAAGAATTTGAATTAGTTTCTTTTTAAAAGTTTGGTAGAGGCCGGCACCATGGCTCACTAGGCTAATCCTTCACCTTGTGGCTCCGGCACACCGGGTTCTAGTCCCGGTTGGGGTGCCGGATTCTGTCCAGGTTGCCCCTCTTCCAGGCCAGCTCTCTGCTGTGGCCAGGGAGTGCAGTGGAGGATGGCCCAAGTCCTTGGGTCCTGCACCCCATGGGAGACCAGGAGAAGCACCTGGCTCCTGCCATTGGATCAGCGCGGTGCGCCGGCCGCAGCGCGTCAGCCGCAGCGGCCATTGGAGGGTGAACCAATGGCAAAGGAAGACCTTTCTCTCTGTCTCTCTCTCTCACTGTCCACTCTGCCTGTCAAAAAAAAAAAAAAGTCTGGTAGAAGGCCGGCGCTGCAGCTCACTAGGCTAATCCTCCACCTGCGGCACCAGCACCCTGGGTTCTAGTCCCAGTTGGGGCGCCAGATTCTGTCCCAGTTGCTCTTCTTCCCATCCAGCTCTCTACTGTGGCCTGGGAAGGCAGTGGAAGATGGCCCAAGTGCTTGGGCCCTGCACCCACATGGGAGACCAGGAGGAAGCACCTGCCTCCTGGCTTCAGATCAGCACAGCACACCGGCTGTAGCAGCCATTTGGGGAGGTGAACCAACGGAAAAAGGAAGACTTCTCTCTCTCTCTCTCTCTCTCTCTCTCTCACTGTCTAACTCTGCCTGTCAAAAAAAAAAAAAAAAGTCTGGTAGATTTCAGCAGTTAAGCCCATGAGGGTCTTTATTACTGATTCAATTTTCTTCTTGGTTACTGGTCTGTTTAGGTTTTCTACGTCTTCCTGACTCCATTTTGGTAGATTGTATATGTGTCCTGGAATCTAACCATTTCTTCTACATTTTCCAACTTGTTGCCATACAGCTGTAGGTAGTAATTCCTGATGATTATCTTTATTTCTGTGGTATCCATTGTTACTTCTCCTTTTTCATCTCTAATTTTATTGATTTGGGTCTTCTCCCTCTTTTTATTTATTTATTTATTTTTTGTTAGTTGGGCCAGTCCTATCTTTTGCAACAAAATGGATGTAACTGGAAGCCATTATGATTACTGAAATAAGCCAGTCCCTAAAAGACAAATACCATATGTTTTTCCTGGTCTGTAGTACCTAATAGAGTAACAAAAATATAGTGTTTATGAGTGAAATTGACATTCTGAGACTCCATGATTGTTTATAGCCTATTTCTCTCCTGTTGAGGAACAGGTTTTTTTCCCTTACTATTTGTTGAACTCTTAGTTTGTGGCTGATCTTATGAGTATAAAATGAACTGAAAGTAGATTATTGTAAAAGTTAATAGAGGGAATAGAGAAAAAGGAGGATAAAGTGTAGGAGTGTGGGCAGGAGGGAGTGTAGGTTGGGAAGTCTCGCTGTGTTCTTATTTCTGTATATTTGAAATATAAGAATTTTATTTACCTTAAATAAAATAAAATAAAAACCTGTAAAGTAAAACAAGGTTTTTGAGGGCCAGACATCATGGCATAGCCAGTAAAGTCACCACTTGGGAAGCCTGAATCCCATATCAGAGTGCATGGATCTGATCTCAGTTACTCTACTTCCAATCCAGCTTCCTGCTATTGCACCTGGGAAGCAGATGTTGGCCCAAGTCCTGGGATTCCTGCCAGTCATACAGGAGACCTGGATGGAATTTCTGACTCCTGGCTTTGGCCTGGCCCAGCCCTAGTTGTTGTAGACATTTAGTAAATGAAGCAGCAGGTGGAAGATCTCTCTCTTTGTTTCTCCTCCTCTCTCTGTTACTCTGCTTTCAAACAAATAAATCTTTAAAAGATTTAACTTCAAAAACAGTTTTTGAAACCCATGCATAGTTTTTCCATAATACACATTGTACATGGAACTTTTTGAAAATCTCTCACATTTGTAGTATTCATGGATGGCTTTGGGGATAGAAGGTTCTGGTTTCTATGACTTGCCATAGAAAAGAGGAATTCTAGTTTCTGTGGCTCACTTTGGAGGAGAAAGAGAGGCAGGAGACAGAAGGTCACTAGATAAGAGAGAAATTTTGCTCCTGAGGCCTTAATCTTTGTTTTCTTAATCTTTAATTTTTGTTTTCTGAGACCCATACATAAATTGAATTTAGTTTTTCATATGGGTTAAATTCTAATTTAGTTCACTATAAAGATAATATTGGTAGCACACTCACTAAAATACATGATTGTGCTTTTGAAGTTGAGTTTTCAAATATTAAAACTTATATGATGGGGCCAGCTTCATGATGTAACAGGTAAAACTGCTGCCTGAAATGCCAGCATCCCACACAGTCACCAGCTCGCACCGCAACTGCTCCATTTCTGATCCATCTTCTCACTAATAGAATGGGAAAAGCAGCAGAATATGGCCCAAGTTTTTGGACCCCTATCACCCACATGGGAGAGTCATATAAAGCTCTTGGTTCCTGGTTCCTACCTTTGGCCTGGCCCACCCCCGGCCTTTGTGGCCATCTGCGGAGTGAACCAGCAGACATAAGATCTTTCTCTCTCTCTTTTTCTCCCTCTCTCTATAACTCTTTCAAATAAATACATAAATCCTTAAAAACAAACAAAGGAAACACTCAGCAAAGTAAAGAGACAACTGAATGGGAGAAAATATTTGCAAACTGTGCAACTGATAAAGGGTTAACATCCAGAATACATAAAGAGCTCAAGAAATTTAACAACAATCAATCCAGTGAAGAAATGGGTAAAAGACTTAAACAGGCATTTTTCAAGAGAGGGAATTCAAATGGCCTACAGACACTTGCGAAAATGCTGAGGATCACTGGCCATCAGGGAAAGGCAAATCAAAACCACAATGAGGTTTCACCTCACTCCAGTTAGAATGGCTTGCATACAGAAATCATCAAATGACAAATGCTGGTGAGGATGTTGGGGAAAAGGTACTCTAATCCACTGCTGGTGGGAATGTAAACTGGTGCAACTACTGTGGAAGATAGTATGGAGATAACCTCAGAAATCTGAATATAAACCTACCATATGACCACTCTTGGGAATTTATCCAAGCCAAAAGAAATCAGTATATGTAAGAGTTATCTATACCCCCATGTTCATTGCAGCACATGTCACAATGGTGAAAATATGGAACCAACCCAGATGTTCATCAACTGTTGAATAGATGAAAAACATTATGGTGTATATACACTATGGAGTATTACTCAGCTGTAAAACAAAAATGAAATCCTATCTTTTGCAACAAGATGGTCACAATTAGAATCCATTTTACTTAGTAAAATAATCCAACCCTAAAAAGAGAGATATCGCCGGCACTGTGGCTCACTAGGCCAATCTTCCGCCTGAAGCGCCAGCACCCCAGGGTTCTAGTCCCAGATGGGGTCCCAGATTCTGTCCTGGTTGCTCTTCTTCCAGTCCAGCTCTTCGCTGTGGCCCGGGAAGGCAGTGGAGGATGGCGTAAGTGCACGGGCCAGGAGGAAGCACTGGGCTCATGGCTTTGGATAGGCTCAGCGCACCGGTCGCCGGCCATAGCAGCCATTTGGGGGGATGAACCAACGGAAGGAAGACCCTTCTCTCTGTCTCTCTCTCTCTAACTCTGCCTGTCAAAAAAAAAATAAAATAAATAAATAAATAAGAGAGATATCATATGTTTCCCCTGATCTGATACAACTAATAGAATACCTGAAATGTAATGTATTGGTCTGAAACATACATCTTGAGATTTGATGACTGTTTATAGCCTTTGTTTCTTCCATAGAGGAACAGTGTTTAGTTTTGTTCTGTTTTGTTTTCTTTTTCTTCATACTATTTGTGAGCTCAATTACCTAAATGAGGGTTAACTGTATGATCATTAAGTATACTGAAAATAGATTATGGTAAAGGTTAAGAGTGAGAATCCCAGAGAGAGGGAGAAAAGGGCAGAGGGAAGGGGGGAACCCTACTATGTTCCTGAATCTGTATATGTGAAATACATGAAATTTGTGTAACTTAAATACAACTTTAAAAAACAAACAAAAATCCCAAACTTTTTGGTTATAAAAGTAACACTTTTTAAAACTTCAAATATCAGAAAACATAAGGTCAGCGTTGTGGCACAGCAGGTTAAGCTCCTGCTTTCAATGCTAGCATCACATATCAGAGCCCTGGCTGAAGTACTGGCTGCTCTGCTTTCTATCCAGCTCTCTGCTAATACAGTAAAAAATAGCTCAAGTGCTGGGCCCCTACCACCCATGTGGGAGACAAAATGAAGTTCCTGACTCCTGCCTTTGGCCTGGCCCACTCCTGGCCATTGCAACCATTTTGGAGAGTGGACAAGTAGATGGAAGATCTCTTTCTCTCGCTGTCTCTTCCTCTCTCTCTATTATTCTGCCTTTCAAATAGCTGAAGTAAATTTGTAAAAAGAAAAGTCATAAAAGTATAAAAAAGAATAAATAAATTAGTATGAGTAAGAAAAAAATAAATCAATGTAAATAAGAAAAAAAGTCTCTTCACTCAGGCTGCCATGACAAAATACTGTAAACTGGGTGGCTTAAATAACAACTAATTTTCTCAGTTTCTGGAGGCTGGAATTCCAAAGTCAGAGTCCTGTTTGGTTGGTTTCTGATGAGGACTCTGTTTCTTATCTTGAAGACAGTCACCTTCTTGCTATGCTCTCACATGGTATGTGTGTGTGTGTGTGTGTGTGTGAGAGAGAGAGAGAGAGAGAGAGAGAGAGAATGAGAGACTATGCTCTGGTCTTTGTTTTCCATTTTTAATATTTATTTGAAAGATGGAGTGACAGAGAGAGAGAGAGAGAGAGAGAGAGAGAGAGAGAGATCATCCATCTGCTGGTTCACTTCCCAAAGGGCCAAGCAGAAGCCAGTTGCCAGGAACTCCATCCGGGTCTCCCACATGAGTGGCAGGGCCCAAGCACTTGAAAATAGAGACACATACTCTTGAGTATCAGTAGTTTTTCTACTTACTTTTTATTGAATTATTTATTCAGTACAGGGTTAAGTTTGTTATTATAAAGAAAATGAAAGTATGTCATTGTGAAAATTAAAAGAAAAATAAGAAAAGGAGGTGGGATGGTGGGAGTGAGGGGGGAAGGAGGGGAAGATGGGAAGTATCATTATGCTCTTAAAACTGTACATATGAAATACATGAAATATGTTCCCTTTATATAAATAAAAGAAAAAATCAACAATAGAGAAAAAGTCAGAGACATAGCACTAGAGAGGAGAATCAGTTAGTCATTATTTGCAGAGACCCACTATCTTCTCAGCACTGTGCGCTGCATGAATAATTTTGGGTTCCTGTGGGGAGCAACTCGGACTAGACTAAGTTACTGGAATTAAGACTTATTCTATGCATCTGCTCTCCCACAATATGGCGCTGAGAAGGGAGAAACAGCTTCTACACAGCTGCCTCCAGTTCAACCAATAAACTGTAGGACTTACTCCTGATTGGAGGAGAGCAGCGTACTCGGTGTGTGGGTAGCAGAGCACGGATTGGTGGAAGAGGACTATAAAGGAGGAGAGAGACAACATGCACCAGGAACATCTAAGAGGAACATCTATTTGAAGGAACATCTGAAAGCACACCTGTGCAGCCCCCGAGAGAGCCGGCCGGCGGTGTGCCGCTCCCCTGTGGAAGTGGGGAAAGTGGCAGGGGGCCCGCCCCTCCACGGAGGTGGAGGGACGGTAGCCAACCCGGGAAGAACCAGCAGCAAACCCGGGGAGGGCCGAGCAGACGAAAGAACAACACAGGGTCCTGTGTCGTTCCTCCACGAAGAGGGGGAGCGACATAATGGTGCCGTGACTCGGATATGAAGCCTAGGCAGGGTTTAGTGTCGTTCCTCCACAAAGAGGGGGAGCGACATAATGGTGCCGTGACTCGGATATGAAGCCTAGGCAGGGTTCAGTGTTGCTCCTCCACGAAGAGGGGGAGCGACAGGTTCCCAATGCTCAAAGATCTTCAGGCTAGTTAGGGAGAGAGTTTTCAAAAATATAAACTGGGGCTGGCACTGTGGCATAGCAGGTAAATCCGCTTCCTGCAGTGCCCATCCCATATCGGTACTGGTTCGAGTCCCCGCTGCTCCACTTCCTATCCAGCTCTCTGCTATGGCCTAGGAAAGCAGTAGAAGATGGCCCAAGTCCTTGAGCCCCTGCACCCATGTGGGAGACCTGGAAGAAGCTCCTGGCTCCTGGTTTTGGATCAGCACAGCCCCGGGCAGTTGCAGCCATCTGGGGAGTGAACCAGTTAATGGAAGACTTCTCTCTCTCTCTCTGTTTCTCCTTCTCTCTCTGTGTAACTCTGACTTTCAAATAAAAATAATAAATAAATATTTTAAATAAATATATATATTTATATAAACTACCATAAATGTATATGTCTCTGTGCATGGCTGATTAGGTGTGTGCTCTCTCTATTCCTGCACAAATTCATTTACTATATAATTTGCATCTTACTAATATATTTGCATTCCTGCATTTAGACTGTAGCCTTCACCAGGGCAGGACTATATCTACCTATCAATTTTTTAGCTTCAGCATTTTTCATAGTGCTTTCCCATGGTAGATGTTAAATAAATTCACTTAGGAAAAATACATAAAGTACAAAATTGTTGGTTACAGATTATCAGTGATAAAGGATTTGAAAGATAAGGGGTGGGGCTGGCACTGTGGCACAGCGGGTTAAAGCCCTGGCCTGAAACGCTGGCATCCCACATGAGTGCCGGTTCTAGTCCCGACTGTTCCTCTTCCCATCCAGCTCTCTGTTATGGCCTGGGATAGCAGTAGAAGATGGCCCAAGTCATTGGGCCCCTGTACCCACGTGGGAGACCCAGAAGAAGCTCCTGGCTCCTGGCTTTGCATTGGAACAGCTCCAGCCATTGCAGTCATCTGGAGAGTGAACCAGAGAAAGGAAGACCTCTCTGTGTGTCTCTACCTCTCTCTGTAACTCTGTCTTTCAAATAAATAAAATAAATCTTAAAAAAAGGGGGGGGGGAGAAAGACGAGGGGTTTATGAAGAGACTGGGGCAGAGAGGAAAAGCATCATGAAAACATGAAATCAGAGATTTGGTCATCATGAATGGTGTGAAGGGGAAAGAAAGTAAAACCATAGGTCAAAGAGTTGAGGGTCAAGAAATAAAGCCAAACTTTTAATAACATTTGCAATAAATGATTCAGTTGCTAAAACAGTAACTGGAAACACTAAGTGTATAAAAGAGGTGTTGAGATCTCTTTCCAGGAAAAGCAACCTGGCAAGAGCCTAGCCAGTGGCTGGGGGTTTTCATGCCTCTGTGGGACAGTTGCCCTCAAACAGTTTATATTCATTTGCAAATCTGCAGTAAATAATAGGAAAATATTAGCTTTATTTAAAGGGGCCTGGCATTGGGTTCCTATGGAGAGTGTCAACTTCAGCTCACATCTAAAATAAGGGCAAGAAGAAAATGAAATGTGGTCTGATAGGCAACTTAAAGAAAAAGCAATGGAAGCTATGTTCCCTAATCTGCTACTGTGGCAGTCCTAAAACTTTTCCCTTTTGGAGAGTCTTGTTACAGTTTCCTCAGAAATATTTTTTAATTTATTATTTAGCATTCAACAAACATTTATGAAATGCCATGTAGCCTTAGGTGAGACTAAAATATTCTCTTAAGAGGGCCCTAATTTAAAACAATCACCCAATTTGCAGCATTTTTAAATTATAACTTGCTGTATCTCAATTGCCAGGGGCTAACCAACCAATAAGGACATCCAGAAGAGAAATAACTGTTGAAATAGGCATTTTTATGAAAGGATAGAAGAGCTGGGCTCAGTTGTTCTGTTTACAGAGTGGCTCATTAATAGTACATTGGCTGGCACATCATTTGTAGTCAATAAAATATTTGTTGAATGAATAAATGAAAGCAAAGATCTTGTTAGATTCACAGCTGCTTATATAGCCCTCAGAACAGTGCCTGGCTTGCAAAAAAATTAACTATTGGTGGGATGAACAAATAGCTATTTATTTATTCTGTAGTCACTATATCTTGATTACATATAAACTTGATGTGTGATTCAGTATTAAAACCTCAACTGCTACTCAAAAGGCCAAGCTTAGTTTCAAGCCAGTGTGGCATAACTTCCTCACTAGAATGCAAGCTCGGCCGGCGCCGCGGCTCACTAGGCTAATCCTCCGCCTTGCGGTGCCGGCACACCAGGTTCTAGTTCCAGTCGGGGCGCCAGATTCTGTTCCGGTTGCCCCTCTTCCAGGCCAGCTCTCTACTGTGGCCCGGGAGTGCAGTGGAGGATGGCCCAAGTGCTTGGGCCCTGCACCCCATGGGAGACCAGGAGAAGCACCTGGCTCCTGCCATTGGATCAGCGCGGTGCGCCGGCCGCAGCGGCCATTGGAGGGTGAACCAATGGCAAAGGAAGACCTTTCTCTCTGTCTCTCTCTCACTGTCCACTCTGCCTGTCAAAAAATAAAATAAAATTAAATTTAAAAAAATTAGAATGCACGCTCTATAGACTGAACTTTGTCTGAGTTAGTTCTTCCTTAACATTTAAAAGAAAATGCATTAAATGAATGAATGCTAACCTCTGTTTTGCAGTGAAAGAAGACAACATGTATTAAACTATTCTAAAATAAAAGAACAACATAAACAATAAACAAAAACAAAACAAAACAAAACAAAAAAAAGAGTAAGAGGATCCCAAGCTTCTCTGCTGCAATTATAAGCATCTTTAATGCCATCTTCTTGAGACATCTTAGCTCAGAAGTCCCAGTCTCTGACAGGACGGTACCATGCCTGTCGCCTGTGCAATTGGGCCAACACCCCTGATTAATTTTTTAACACAATTTTTATGAATTTTCTCAGTTTTAACCACAATCTGGGTGTGGGTGAATGAATTTAAAACAAACAAAAAATTGTCTTTCAGGAATGAAAAATAAATGTAATCTGAAATCAATATTTATGAAGTTGTGATTAATTGACTGATGACCAAATGATTATAAAACGTCTGTCTGAAACATCTACTCAAATTTATTAGCTTTGAACAAAAAAATTAAAAAACAATCTGAACTGGGTCAATGAAAGAATAATGCATTCCTAATCAATTTTTAATAGCACTTAAGATTTTATATTTTTTTAAACTTGCTTTTAAATAATTTATCATAAAAATGAATCTGATTTAAACAAGGGGTAAAAGGTGTTCCATAGCTATTTGATGGTTTTCTTAGCAAAGAAATTCAATTATGACTGACTTTTTATTACTGAACTACTTTATTAATAATAATACAACTTGCACTTACATGAAGGCATTGGGCCAACAATCCGAGAGAGTCCATCAAGTATGAGCCGAGATTCAGCTTCATTTCTACTCTTATCTGCTAGTTTACCTTATCCAGGAAATGCCTGTATAACAACTCCTTAGAGCCTTTCCACTTCAAAAAGTCTACAATTCCAAGGATTTAGGACACATTTGTTAGCCTATTCCAGGTTATAGAACTTTTCAGATCCCCAATTAGCTAAGAATTTGAGAGAGAAATTAAATAGTAAGTCAATGATCTGTGTAATCTGTTTTTCTGGTAGAGTAATGACAGCATCATTTAACAATTTGTGACAAAGAATACCTCTTTACAACGTGAGCAGTCAAAAAAAAAAAAAAGAAAATAAACGCTCTTTTTATAGCAGACAGAGGGGATAGGATAGTTCTTTTCTTTTTTTTTTTTTTTTTTTTTTTTTTTTTGACAGGCAGAGTTAGACAATGAGAGAGTGAGAGAGAGAGAGAGAAAGGTCTTCCTTTTTCCGTTGGTTCACCCCTAAAGTGGCCGCTGGCCGGCATGTTGCAGCCGGCACGCTGCACTATTCCAAAGCCAGGAGCCAGGTGCTTCCTCCTGGTCTCCCATGTCGGTGCAGGGCCCAAACACTTGGGCCATCCTCCACTGCACTCCCGGGCCACAGCAGAGGGCTGGACTGGAAGAGGAGCAACCGGGACAGAATCCAGCGCCCCGACCGGGACTAGAACCCGGGGTGCCAGTGCCTCAGGCAGAGGATTAGCCTAGTGAGCCGCGGCACAGGCCCAAGGGATAGTTCTTGACCTTAGACCATTTGCATTATTAAAAACAAAGTCTAAGAACTGGCCAAAATCAATTGGGACCCAGGGAGAATCCTAAGCCACTTGTATGGCTAATAATATTATTTGAATGTGTTCATGTGTGTCTCCACAAAGCATTAAGTGACAAAAGTAAATATGTTATGGTATGCCTTGATCCTACGTGTGTTTATGCATACAGTAATATATGAATTAAGCTGTCTGTAACTCTATGTTGTAGAACGTTAATAGAGAGCAAAAGTATACACAGATTTTGCTTATTATTCTCTATTTTTAAGAGCTTCATTTTCTTAAAATGAACATTTACTATGTTTAAAATTCTCAAAAAACACAGTCTTCTATTTTGAGGTAAAATAAAAAACAAGTAAAGACATTGTTTATAATGAAACAGCCTGGATTTACAACAAAGGTATCGAATAGCCACTTACCAAACAGTAGATATATTAGATGCAATTCATGACCTTAAGAAACATAGTCTGTTGTGAGGGAAGACAAAAACAAGTATAATACAGAAGATCAGTTCAGAAATAGCAACAAATTGAACATTTCCAACCTCGAAATCTGAAATTCAAAATGCCCCGGGGTCAGCACTGTGGCGCAGCGGGTTAATGCCCTGGCCTAAAGCGCCGGCATCCCATATGGGCACCAGTTCTAGTCCAGGCTGCTCCACTTTGGATCCAGCTCTCTGCTATGGCCTGGGAAAGCAGTAGAAGATGGCCCAATTCCTTGGGCCCCTGCACCCATGGGGGAGACCCAGAATAAGCTCCTGGCTCCTGGCTTCGGATTGGCATAGCTCCAGCTATCCCGGCAGACTAGGGAGTGAAACAGAGGATGGAAGATCTCTCTCTCTCTCTGCCTCTCCTTCTCTCTATGAGTAACTTTGACTTTCAAATAAATAAATTAATCTTAAAAAAGAGATACTAGAAATTATGTAGATTTTAGTATCCCCTTAACAAACAGATCATGACTTTTTAAATTTCTTTGTGACAAGGTACTAACCAATAATCAGGATGATTTGTGAAAAAGGAATCTGTCTCAGTAAGGGCTGGAAAAGTCTTTTTAGATAAGAAGTTGTGGGGCTTGCATTGTGGAACAATAGTTTAAGCAGCCACCTGCAACACTGGTATCCCATATCAGAGTCCCAGAGTTCTGGCTACTCTGCTTCCAATCCAGTTTCCTGTTAACGTGTCTCGGAAGTAGTAGAAGGTGGCCAAATCATGTGGGGAGACCTAGAGGGAGGGCTTAGAGGTGGCTGTTGCAGCTATTTCAGGGGTAAACCATTGGATGGATGATCTTTTTTCTCCACATCTCCCTCTCCTTCTATATCTCTGCCTGACAAATAAATACTTTTTAAAGTGCATTCAATGTGTCTTCCTATTTCAGTGTTTCCAGGGACGGATGTCAGAGGCAGTATATGCTCAGTCATACACCTCATAGAGTACAGAAGGCAGCCCTAAAATACCATGTAAGGTCTAAGCCTGGGCAGGAAGAGGTTAGGGAAGAAAACAGTAATATGGGGTAAAAGGCAACACCAGAATTACAGAGGGTGATGACTGGGGGCTTTGTCATCCTGAAGCCTGGGTTTATAGTTAGGAATGTGAAGGAATGCATTAGCAAAGTATGAGAATTCAGGAACTCAAATAAAAAATTACTTTGCCTTCAAAAAACTAAGAATAATCAAACCAGATGATTCTTATGTCAGGTATTCTGAAAAAAAGTGGTCATTAATTAAAGAATCAATATAATTATTTTGCCTGTTCTCCAATTCCTAGCATATGATGGTTTCCAATTCCTAGGAAATGAAACTGCTGAGCTGTTTGGAAGAATTCTTACTGTCATTTGTGAGCCAATTTTGTACTGGATTTGGGTTTTTTTTTTTTAAGTGAACTGTTACCTGCTCCAATCACATTACTGCCTGTTCTTTAAAAAAAAAAAAAAAAGATTGATTTATTTATTTGAAAGGCAGAGAAACACAGATGGAGACAGACAGACACATACACACACACACACACACACATACACATGCATGGGGTGGGGGTGGGGGTCTTTATCTACTAGTTCATTCCCCAAATTTCCACAACAGCCATATTTTGGCCAAGCCAAAGCCAGGATCCAGGAGTCAGGAGCCAGGAACTCCAATCTATTCTCCCACATGGGTGGCAGGAGTCCAAAGAGTTGGGCCATCTTGCCCTGCCTCACAGGTTGTTATTAGCAAGAAGCTGTATCAGAACCAGAGAATTTGGACTGAAACCTGCACTCCCATAGGGGATGCCAGCCTCCCACGTGGTGACTTAACTGGGTGCACCAGAACACTGGTCCCTACCTACTCCTTCAGACTTGACAGTAAGCATATGTTGACCTCATGTGATACAAACACAAACACACGCACACATACACACACACAATGAAGAAACTAATACTGAGAAACGTTAGATAAGTTGCTTGCGGCCATAGATCTAGGAAGTTGTTGAGGCTTTGCTTTCCACAGCAGCAGTCCTGTTCCACTCTTGGCTTCTTGAGATCACACTGCTTCTTTGTCAGAAAGATTGTAATAGTTGTTACATTGGTCTTGCTTCTACATCTCCCAACTCACAGATTATATTTGTTTGCATAAGTTATCACATCAGTTCTTCCTCACTTAAAGTGAGATACAGCTAAATCTCAAATCTCTTGCATGAGATTCATTTAGATTTTTGCTTTTTCGTGGTTAGGAAATGCTAATTTATAACTTCACGAATTCTCCTTTTGGAGTTCACCAACACAGCGGTACATTTCCTATCCAATCATGCACTTGAAACGAAGGCATTAAAAAGCATTGTGCAGACTGCCACACTTGGCCTAGTGGTGAAGACACTCAGGATCTTACCGCGGGGCCTGGGTTCAAGGGCTCCACCTCATGATTCCCGCTTCCTGCTAACACAGACCAGTGGAGGCAGCAGGTGATGATTCAAGTGGACTTGTCCCTGGCACCCACGTGGGAGGACTGGTTTGCCTTCCCTGCCCCTTTGCAGGCACTTGGGTAATAAACCAGTGAATAGCAGCTCACTTTGTCTTAAATAAATAAGTAAGTAGGTAAATAAATAAATAATAATCGCATTTGTGATTGTGCAAGCTGCTAGCCAGCACTATTGGCAGAATTCTGAGCTGGAACACTATAATCCTTAAATTTTCTTGAAGTGGATTCCACAGAAAGGCCAAAAGTGAGAGTCCTCAAGGAAAGCTGCGATTAAACACAACTAGATTGCTCCCGCAATACCCTAAGATAAGGAGACAATCACCGTTTTTCCAGTGAATTATCGCGTCCTCTGAAGCACACCCTGTGGTTTGAGGGAAAGCCAGCTGAGAAAGGTGGAAAGTTGTTTTGAGAAATCAAAATGTAAAGTTAAGTGTCTTCGCGTCTTCACTGTATTGTGTGGTTGTTGTGTGGAATTTTATCTTGAGGGAGAAAACTACCTCACATCCAACCTTCCGGGGAAAAATATCTTAGCGCTTAAAGTCGTCTTCTCGCGTCGTTCTCCCCTCCCGACACTATTACGCTTTTCCTTAAATTTTCAGGATCGTCGATGCCTGGAGCAAACCATCTTCCTGTCCATTTTCAGGAACCCTACAGCTTCCTAGTGAGAGAAAGCAGTTTAGTTTAGTTTTAGCTTAACTAAAACGAAAAGCCCGAGCGACGGCGCATTTCCAAAGCGCGTTTTAGTTTCCTCTCCCTGGCGGACTGTGGCCCTGCCCGGCCGCCGTAGCCGGCCTCTCGCGTCCCCAGTCGTGGCGAGGAGCCGCTGTCGGCGGGACTTCCGTGTTGGCGGGATTCTGAACGCTGCCATGGCTCAGACCGTGCAGAACGTTACATTGTCGCTCACTCTGCCCATCACATGCCACATATGCTTGGGGAAGGTAATGGGTGTTTCCAGGCACAGCTACGAAACGGGGTTGGGGATGAAGCTGCTCGCTAGAGCCGAGGGCGGACTTCATGCGGGGCTGGGAAGGAAGGGGCGTGAGGCGCCGAAACCAGAGAGGACGCTAGCCCGCGTTCTCCTAGGCGAGGGGGTCCGCAACCTGGGCGACGGAGGGGGCGCGCCGTGACGAAGGGGTTCATCTGGGCGCCTTTGGGAGGAGGATGACAGCGGCCCGGGTTCTACGGGGAGGCCGGCGAGGCGGCCCTCACACGGGCCGACGCCTGCCGCGGAGGAGGCCCGGTCAGAAACGCATCGCAGTCACATTTTAGCCCTGTGCAACCTCGTGCGGTGCGTGGCCCTGAAGCACATTTTCTAGGTACCCCGCCTAAGATTCCTTAGCGCTCTGTGCAACCAAAGTACCTGTTCTCCGGCCTGCTGTGCTAATTGGGGAACCTTTTCTTATCCCGGCCTTGAGTTTGGCCTCTGCTCTGGGTTCAGAATTTTGGAAGCAAATAGTACGTGTCCCTGGAAGGTATTTAGAAACGAGGGATCAATCACGAGATAGAAACCCTCTCTTTGTGATGCGAAGGTGCCTAATGTGTGGAACAAGGTGGAGAAAGTAGTTCCGAATTAGAAACGGAGTTGTGAGTGTTCTGATGCGTCCCTTAGGTTTCCTCTCTTTCGTTTAAATTTGTGCCTCCCGTTCAGTTTTTTTAAAGAGCGTTTCTTGACCGTATAGATCAAGAAGGGAGCAGATACTGTGCACAATCAGGTTTTTGCCAGACAGAATTGTTTTTAAGTTTTTGGTGTATGTTCACCCCCAGGTGCAGACTGAGACTGCTGCTTCAGGCTTAGAATTGAGAAATGCATACTTAATATAGCAAGCTTTTTGAGTCAGCCAGAATCATCATCTATCTGCCTTAGGTGGCTGAGGGTCTGTGGGAACTGGGAGGAAGTCAAGATGGGAAGCAACCGTTAACTCTTGATACCAGTCAGAAAGAAATGCTAACGAAATAGCCAATGTCTGCGAGAGCGGCTAGGCGTCAGCTTGATCCTTCGGACTGGAGAGATCAAGGATGGCCTCCTCAGGAGTGGTATTTGAGCTGGCATTTGCTACCATGCCTGCATGCATGGGTGGGAGCAGGAGAAGTGATGTTTCTATTTGCTACAATCCTGCACAATTGGCTCCTGACGTAAGGACCCCAAAAGTATATGATAAATTCTGAATTTCCACAAACCCTGGCATTAAATTAAGCTGATAAAAATATTCTTCTGAGATATCTTAGTTGTATATAGTATATATACTTTCCATTAGTTTATAGTCTGTCTTTTGCAATTATGTTGAAAATGTGTTCTGCCTGTTTTACTTATCAAGCCTGTGTTTTTTGTAGTTAACAAAAGTGCTGCCTAATAAAATACAGGTAGAGCATCAAAATCTGAAATCCAAGATGTCCCAAAGCCCAAAACTCTGAGTCCTGACACAAGCCACAAGTAGAAGGTTCCACATCTGACCTCATCTGATGGGTCATAGTCAAAATATAGTTGCACTAAAAATATTGTATAAAATTACTTCAAGTTATGTGGATAAGGTATATAAGAAACATAAACGAATTTTGTGCTTAGGCTTGTATCCCATCCCTATGGTATATGCAGATACTCCAAAGTCTGGGGGAAAAAAATCCAGAATTTGAAGTATCTGCTCCCAGCATTTCAGATAAGATATAAATCTTTTCTAGTGCTTTGCATATTACAAAATGCTTTTGTGTGTAGTTATGTTGTTTATTTCTCACACCAATACTATGAGACAGTACCAGTTTTCTCATTCATGCAATAGAGCAACTAAAGCTTAGAGATACTGGTGATCAAACTTCTGTTATTATCATTAATGTCTTCAGTAGAATACTTTCTGAAACACTCACCTGGGTTCATCCATGACAGTAGTCATGTTTAGTATCTTTTCCCTCCATGCTTAGTTTTGTTTAGGTAGCTTTATTCTAAAATCAAATCAGATAAAATTGAAAAGATTGACAGTTTGTAAACAGACTTTTTCTGCCTGCTGTGGAAGTAGAATGGTGTGTTGGCCGAATTGTACATTCAGACTACTTTGGGTTCCACTCTAGTTTCTACCACATACTAGTTATATGACCTTATACAAGTTACTTAACCTCTCTGAACCTCAGTTTCCTTATCTGTAAAGTGGCAATGACAGTAGTATCAATTCCCGTGGCTGAATTTGGGGCAGGATTAAATGAAGCATATACAATGCTTAGCAATAAAGTCTGGCACGTAATAGTATCCAATAACTGTTAGTTCTTACTGTGAGCACCGAAGCAGGCCCTTCGACTGGATTAAAAAAAAAAAAAATCCTTTTCTAGTAACTGTTCTTGTACCCAGTTGCTTTGTGAGTCTAGTGCACTTATAAATGAAAGTTCACATTCTCAACTAAGGATCTATTGGTTTTGGAAATTGTCATAGTATATCCATGGTTTTTAGCTAGTTCCATATTTCTTTTGCCTTTTGTATGGTTAAAGCAAATCCAATCTGCTGTGCTACTTGGTTTTCCACACATATCATATTTGTCATGTACTAGAAATGGCCTATCCCTGATATGAATTCCATCTATATGATATAAAGCATCTGTATCCATAGCTGAGATCTTAAGGACTTTCCTGCTTAGCCGTCTTCCACTGTAATGGTTTTTGTGCCATCCTTGTAAATTGTCCCCAAATCTCAGTTATCAGTGTGCTCTCTTCCTCATTCCACAATTAGGGGTCATTATCCTTGAACAGTCACTTTAAAAAAAAAGTACATTGTCTTGAAGGAGATAGGAAGGAGCTTAAATTTGAAGATATTAAATGCCAGTGGTAGAGGGGAAGGAGAAGGAGAATGAGCCTAAGTATCCACTGGTTGGTTCTTTTGTCTTTTGAATGTAAATGTACTTAAAATTGGAAGGTTTAGATATTTTTCATTTACTACTGCTGCCTCTACCTCAATCTTAAAAGGTGGATTTTTTTTTTTTTAAGATTTATTTGAGAGGCAGTTACAGACAGAGGTAGAAGCTGAGAGAAAAGTCTTTCATCTGCTGGTTCACCCCCAGGTGGCCACCATGGCCAGAGATGGGCCAATCTGAAGCCAGAATCCAGGAGCTTCTTCTAGGTTTCCCATGGGTGCAAGGGCCCAAGCACTCAGGCCATTTTAACACTGCTTTCCTAGGTCATAAACAGAGAGTTGGCTTGAAGAGAAGCAGCGAGCATATGAACCAGCGCCTGTATGGGATGCCAGCACCACAGGTGGAGGCTTAACCTACTACACCCCAGTTGCTGGCTCCAAAAGATAGATTCTCTTTGCCTAATGTTTAGCAACTTTGCCAATATTTTAAGTAATATCTCTGTGTGGACTGAAGAAGTTAGATATCCATCCTATGGGGTGATTTATGTGTAACATATTTTTTTGCCTATTTCTTCTTAATTTTTTCCATGCCTTAGACTACTAAGCCAGCGAGCAGAAATGTGGGAATGGGCTTGCTCAGACTATCTGTTAATGAACATTTTCAGTACTGCCACCTGAATGATATAAACCAGTTTATCTCTAGATAATCCCAGGGGTTTATTAGGATCAAACTTGTGAAACCAAATTGTTGTGGCATGTAGTACTTCTATTGGCTGTGTTTGCATTTTTGGCTATGTTTGCATTTTGCCTTGAGTAACAGCCAGATGTGGTCCACGGTCGATTTTATGAATGATGGAGTTTCTCAAAAGAAGTACCAAACCACAAGACTGCTAATGCTCTTCAACATTAGTATATCATATTTAGTTATTCCTGATTTGAGTGTGAGTCACATTTGGGGTACCACACTTTTATATAAATATAAATAAACCAGAGTATTTTGAAATCATTTTGAAAAGAACTGAAATTGAGCTTAGAACATGGGTAGTATTAGAATGAATAGACATGCTAGCAAACCTTTAAATAATTAAAGTATTTTTAATTTGAAAGGGAATCAAGCTTTGTGTAGCTCAACAGAATTAGGATCTCTGCTTAATATTAAAGGCAAACTTTCTGTCTAAAGTAACCTGAATTGAAATCAGCTTTCTTACAATGTAAGAGTGCCTGTCTCTTGAAGTGTCCACTAGGAATACTATTAAAAGGATCCCTTCTTTCAATGAGGACTGCCTGCTTTACTTTTCACCCATATTGTTGATTTAAAATGTTCAAAGGTAGGGCTAGCGGCAGAGTCCTGTGCAATTTAACATCCTCATTCTAGGTTGACGATAATCATTTATTAATGTTAGTGGGAGGGGGATGTCAATCTGTTTATTGAGCAGCACGTCATCCACTTCAGTATATTGGGCTCACATTTGAGTCCTAACTGTGCCACTGATACAAAAAGTAGATTTAAGGATGAGACTTGTGCATAATTTTAACAAATAATTTTCTATGAAAAAACAATGAAGTACAAGCTCTGCATTTTTCTCTGTTTTCTAGATTCAAATAAATCTGAAGAATGGAATAACTATCAGAAAAGTATAAAATACTTTGTTTTCCATACTTACAGTATGATGAAAACAAAGTATAGATAAATTCAAATAATGATCAGGATTGCTATAATAGTTGACTTGTGTATTTCACAAATAAGTTTCTAGGCTGACACCTTGGCTCAATAGGCTAATACTCCACCTGTGGCGCCAGCACACCGGGTTCTAGTCCCGGTCGGGGCGCCGGATTCTGTCCCAGTGGCTCCTCTTCCAGTCCAGCTCTCTGCTGTGGTCCGGGAGTGCAGTGGAGGATGGCCCAGGTGCTTGGGCCCTGCACCCGCATGGGAGACCGGGAGAAGCACCTGGCTCCTGCCTTCGGATCAGCGCGGTGCATCGGCCACAGTGGCCATTGGGGGGTGAACCAACGGAAAAAGGAAGACCTTTCTCTCTGTCTCTCTCTCTCACTAGCCACTCTGCCTGTCTAAAAAGGTAAAATAAAATAAGTTTCTAGTTTAATCTTTTTTTTTTTTTTTTTTTGACAGGCAGAGTGGACAGTGAGAGAGAGAGAGAGAGAGAGAGACAGAGAGAAAGGTCTTCCTTTGCCATTGGTTCACCCTCCAATGGCCGCTGTGGCCGGCACACCGTGCTGATCCGATGGCAGGAGCCAGGTACTTATCCTGGTCTCCCATGGGGTGCAGGGCCCAAGCACTTGGGCCATCCTCCACTGCACTCCCGGGCCACAGCAGAGAGCTGGCCTGGAAGAGGGGCAACCGGGACAGAATCCGGCACCCCGACTGGGACTAGAACCCGGTGTGCCGGCACTGCAAGGCGGAGGATTAGCCTAGTGAGCCGCGGCGCCGGCCTCTAGTTTAATCTTAAAACATTCCTGGTAGGGATGTAGAAAGGGGAGGTATATTTTCTCTCTTCACCTATGTAGGAGTAGGGACCCAGATCAGTAGGCACTAATTGAATAATTTCTAACAGTTTTTACATTCTAAGAACTAAATTCTGGCCTAGAGCCATATATTTCATAAAATGTTGCAAGAACAACCTAGAACTTTGTCTTGAAAAGTTTCCAAATTCCCAAGATGGAAGCACTGGGGCCTCCTACTACAGTTTTTCTATACGGCAACCTAATTCCTTTTCACAGTCTTTCTAGGTCTTCACTAGGGAAACTCGGAAAGTTTTGATAAAATGCAAGAAAGAATAATTTTTATTTCAAGGAAGAGAGTTGGCTTTTTTTTTTTTAATCTTTTATTTAATGAATATAAATTTCCAAAGTACGACTCATGTGTTACAATGGCTTCCCCCCCATACCGTCCCTCCCACCCACAACCCTCCCCTTTCCCACTCCCTCTCCCCTTCCATTCACATCAAGATTCATTTTCGATTATCTTAATATACAGAAGATCAGCTTAGTATACCTTAAGTAAGTATTTCAACAGTTTGCTCCCACACAGAAACATAAAGTGAAAAATAATAGATGATTTTTTTTAAATGATGATGAAATCAGATCAGACCTATTGTCATGTTTAATCCCAGTGAGAGTCAAGTTGGGAATTGATAATTTCTTTCTTTTTTTTTTTTTTTTTTTTTTTTTTACAGAAGATCAGTTTAGTGTACATTAAGTAAAGATTTCAGTCGTTTGCACCCCCATAGAAACACAAAGTGAAATATACTGTTTGAGTACTCGTTATAGCATTAAGCCTCAGTGTACAGCACGTTAAGGACAGAGATCCTACATGAGGAGTGAGAGTTGGCTTTTATTTATATCAAGGGTACCAAAAGGGCAGTGGAGTTTATTTTAAGTATAATTATCAAGTTGTTGGCAAAGATAATCTGTAGCTTCTTGCCAGTATCACCCCTGTTAGTGTTATATAATAACTTTATGTAACTATAATGAAATACCTAAGGCACTATCTTTAAAAAAAAAATTATTTGTTTGAAAGAAAGAGTTACAGAGAGGCAGAGGCAGAGAGAGAGAGAGAGAGAGAGAGAGGTCTTCCATCCACTGGTTCACTCCCCAAATGGCTGCAATGGCCAGAGCTGCACTGATTTGAAGCCAGCAACCGGGAGCTTCTTCTGGGTCTCCCAAGTGGGTGCAGGGGCCCAAGGACTTGGGCCATCTTCTGCTGCTTTCCCAGGCCATAGCAGAGAGCCAGATCAGAAGTGGAGCCGCCAGGACTTGAACTGTCTTCTATATGGGATGCCGGCTTGGCTGGTGGCTGCTTTACAGTGTCAGCCCTTAAGATACTTATAGAGAGAACTTATAGAGATATCTTATAGAGAGAACAAACAGGTTTACTTAGCTCACAATTCTAGAGACTCACAGTCCAAGGTTGAGTGGCTCTCCCTTAGGTTCAGCACCTGGTGATAACGTTCTGGTGGGTAGAGTCCCAAAATAACATAGAGCATCATGAGGCAAGAGACTAGGAGTTAGTATGTGTGACTATTTATTTTCGTGTTGTCTCTTATAAAGCTTCCAGGATTTAATCATGGAGCCTCCACGCTGGTGGCCCAGTCTGATCTAATCACTTCAAACACTGAAATGATTTTCCAACCTCCTAATATCAGAAACATAAGACTTTGAAGACCAAAACCAAACCCCTGAATTTGAGAGGGCAGATATTCAGTATCCTATTACCCACTTGTTTCAGGCATGTGTCCGTATTTGTTCCTCATAAATTGTTTTTTTATTAAATGCCCCAAGAAAAGAAAGAATTGTTTCCTAGTTGAGAGAGTACTGCAAGATTTAAAGCAGTGTTGCACCACATTGAATACAAATGCTGGCTCTACCATGTTTAACTGGTAGTATCATTTCCTGAATCCAAATTTCCAAAGTTGAAAATGGATTTGTTATTACCAACTTCATTAGCCTAGTAGAAAGATTAATGTGAATACCTGCCATAATTTGAATGCCTCCTCCAAAATTTCTATTGAAATCCCCAGTGCAGTAGTGTTGAGAGGTGGGACATACTGGGAAGTGGTCAAGTCATGAGGCCACATGGATGAATTAATGTTATTATTGAAAGACTGTGTTGGTTATCATAAGAGTTCACTCAGCCCTCTGTGTATATTTCTTTTGCACACATTCACTTGGTCTCTGCCTCTCCACAATGAGATTTCACAGCCCAAAGGCCCTCACCAGGTGCTGGCACCTTGGTATTAGATATCCCAGCCTCCAGAACTGTAATAAATACTTTTCATTTCTTTATAAATTACCCAGTATATGGCATTTTATTATAGTAGCAGAAATTGAATTAAACTATCCTAGACTGGTGGTTCTCAATAGGGTAGATGTGGATTTTGCCTCCCAGGGACTTTGGCGGTGACTGGAGGCATTTCTGATTGTCTGTAAAGAGGTAGGGAGGACTAGAGCTCATGGGTATAGCTTCATGAACATCCTGCAATATACAGGACAGACCTCTACAACAAAAAATTCTTTCTTGAATTTTACTACTAGTGAATCTGAAAAACCCTGCCCTAAACTGATATATAACTTCTAATTGGTAAGTCTGTGATGATGTAAATATTAATGGACAACAGCATTAGGCATGACGCCTTCAAAGTATATTTTCTTTTTAAGAAAGGGACTTCAGTAGTGGAGTCTTTCAAGACTGAAACATTTCCAGATAAAAAATAAACGACATAGAGGAATAACAGATTATAGGATTAATCTTTCTGCTCCAAGGACTTCCCTTTAGGCCTATTCTAGTAAGAAGAGCCTACTTTTTACACCTCTTTCCTCTTCCTTTTTCTCACCTGCCTCAGGGTACATTACCTTAGTATATCACTTTAACATCTGTAATTCAAGTGATTTTGGTGATGTACATGTCACATACTCTTGCTGTTGTTTACATTTTTTTTCATAGGAGTTACATTTTATTGCCACAGATATCCCTGGAGATTAAATTGGATAGAAAGTCTAATAGGTTGGGCAGATTATTGTCATTTTTGTTCCTTGGGAGGCTGTTATTAAAGAAAGTTATGTGTGGCCGGTGCCGCAGCTCAATAGGCTAATCCTCCACCTAGCAGCGCCGGCACGCCGGGTTCTAGTCCCGGTCAGGGTGCCAGATTCTTTCCCAGTTGCCCCTCTTCCAGGCCAGCTCTCTGCTGTGGCCTGGGAAGGCAGTGGAGGATGGCCCAAGTGCTTGGGCCCTGCACCCCATGGGAGACCAGGAGAAGCACCTGGCTCCTGCCTTTGGATCAGCGCGGTACACCGGCTGCAGCGCGCCAGCCGTGGCGGCCATTGGAGGGTGAACCAATGGCAAAGGAAGACCTTTCTCTCTGTCTCTCTCTCTCACTATCCACTCTGCCTGTCAAAAAAAAAAAAAAAAAAAAAGACAGTTATGTGCGTGTTTGCGGATAGTATATAGCAGGATCTGGACAGAGGAAGTAGGTATACAGGAACTGAAGGAGAGCAAGATTCTTTGTGTTTAGCTACTACAGGTAGTAAATAAATAACAAGTAGCTTAGTTTAGTAGTTCTTCCTCCTTTGTAAGTTTCTATTCTAAGCTAGATTTTACAGTTGTCTGCAAATTACTCTGATAAATACCTGGTCCAAAGAAATGAATTAGTCAACTGTTTCAGAAACTTAATACAATAACAGTGATAATATCAGGTATTCAACAGTGAAAATGATTCTCCTATGGTTGACATTTTTAATGTCTCTTAGCAGACAGAGGCAAGTAATCTGCCTGTGATTGTTCTGTATCATTTTGGTGTATTGATTGGAGAATTCAAACATTTGTGTTTTCACAGCTTAGAAATAGTGATTGTCCTCTTGCTTCTTCAGGCATTTTTGGGAGCATTATTTCAACCTTTTTAGAATTCACTTGTTTTAAATCTTGGAGTCTGCAAGGCATGGTACTGGGTGTTGTAGGTAGATACAAAGAAAGCAAAATACAGACCCTGCCTCTCAGGAGCATGCGATCTAATAGGAAAGGCAGGATATAAATCATTTTCCAAGCACAGCACAGAAGTGACCATTGAGTAAATGAATTAGGAGTGTCCTATCAAGCAAAGATATCATTAATGCTAATAAAGGATTAGTGAAGGCTTTATAGAAAGGTAGCATTTTATTTGTATTTTAAAAGTCAGGAGAGATTTTATATAGGTTAGGAAATATGGAGAGGCCAGTAGGACATAGCAACCTAAAAATTGAAAATTTCATAACTAGGAAGTCCCTGCCACCCATCATTCTTTTGGTGAACAACTAGTAGATATGTGTGGTTGAAGTATAGGTTGAAATGGCAGATCAAAGGAAATGACTGTTTTAAGAACTAGATTATGTTCTTTGAATGCTCTGTATAAAGTTAAAACAGGAGGAAAATACCCTTTTTTTTTTTTTTTTAAAGCGCGGTTAAAGCTGCTGATCCAGATTTTGAGAAGGTAGTTTGGCATTATTATGAAAGGTGGACAGATGTGGACATTTGGAAACTTGGGGAGAACTTATTGCAGTAAATCAGGTGTAAAAGAATGAGAGCCTACATCCATTAGTGGGTGATGATGAAAAGGAAAGGATGGGTGACAGATAATAGAATCCTTAGAGATAGATTTGCCATACTTTGGCTATTCTGGGGTGTATATCTTTCTCATAATGTCTGGAATCTGATTGTACTTTACAAGTGAAGGCATCTTACAATTATAATTGACAGTGGTTTTCCATTCTTTTTTCTGAAGGGTATGTAAAATATTGGTGATTCTTAAAATCAATAGCTTCTTTGGCTTGATATATAAAATACCGGGGTTTTATGACAGGCTGGATATTGAAGATAACTAAAAAGGATGAATCAAATACCTGGATGCCAGGAACCCATGTCCAGGTTGGGAGAATGTGGGTGGCACGTGAACCATCACCACTACCTCACATTTCAAAATAACTGCTTTAATCTCTATGCCCTACTTTCCTTTGCATTTGCAGCTAATATGAGAGTACTTCAGAAAGTTTGTGGCAAATGGAAGTAAAAGGTAGATATATTTTTGGTGCAAAAAACCTTTGGAAATCCACAAATAGTTTTTTTATAATACATATTTTCTTGAACTCTTTGAAAACCCCTATTGTGTGGATTTCCAAACTTTTTGGCACCAAAATAAACGTGTCTTTTCTAGTAACTTTTGAATTACCTTTGTAACCTCACCATATTTTTAATGACAAAATATAAGCAGTTGGGACATTTTGAACATGAGTTCCTCATATTTTCATTAACATGTAGTAATCCTTTGTGTTTTTTTATACTCTGCTGAGTCCAGCATGGCAGAGTATCAGGTTAACCTGAAAAAGGAACAGAGGAATGGTGTCACAATAGATTGAGGAAGCAGACTCAGATTAAAGATTTTAATGTGGGGAAATCAGGGGATACTCTGTCTACAGCCAAAGGTGGAGGCAGAAGCAGAGGCCCAAATGTCTGATTACTCCAACTATTTATTATCAACAGTTACATGATTGATTAATCATAAAAAAAATGTGCAGTTTTGTGGAAACAAGATTTCATGATGAAGGAGTTTAAACAGTGAAACAGAAAACAGTGGGGGAGTTTCAGTGTTTACAGGAAGGACTTGTTTGCTCAGAAGCTGGGAGTAAGAGAGCATTCATAATGTGGAGGAGTCTTGAGGGGGACTAATTATTAACTGGGGTGAGCATCCCACTTGCTGTTTACGAGGGCATTTCCTTAGCTGCCTCAGCATCATGTCAAATGACCTTTGCCATTGACATAAGTTGACCCATCACCTTTGCAATCTGGCCAGTCATGCCTTCAGCAGAATTCAGGCTATGTGGCGGTGTCTGAAATATAGGCTTTTGATAGAATTCAGGCCATGTGGTAGTCCCTCACAATACTCCTCTTACAAAAGGAAGACCGATTCTCATGTGCTCAAGTCAATCTCCCCTTGTGCTTTGGATCTCATTCCCCATCACTAATATCCCTTTACTGTATCATTCCCATTGGCATTCCCAACCATGATCTTGTTTTTATGCTTTCTTCTGCACTAAAACATGAAGGAATTGTCTACATTCTCTGTCTTCAGTTCTTTCATTGTTTCTCAACCTCCAGTCAGGTTTCTGTCCACACTATTTACTGAAGTAGGGCTTGCCAGTAACAGATCACAGTGACTTCTGTGCAGTTAAATCCCATAGTCTCATCTCAAATCACATCAAACTAAATCTTTCATCAATATTTTATGTACTTGGCCACTATTTCACTCTTGTAAAACTTTCTTCTCTTTACTTCTGTGATACCATATTCTCCTTTCCAATATCACACACCCCTCTTCTTTTCAGTTTCCTTTGCTGGCTGTTCCTGCTCTTCCTCGATCTGATGGAATGCCTTCTTTTTTCCAGCTGTTTTGCCCATGCAGAGGATCACCTACAACCCTGTGGCTTTTAAGTATCATTATCTTTTATGTCAGTAACACTCAAAACCTGCTTTGCTAGACTTGTTGACTTAAAAGTGAGTTGACTGGGGGGAAGGGGAAAGATGGGGGAGGAGGGTCAGCATTGTGGCACTGTGGATTAAGCCATCACTTGGAACTCCTCTCATATTGGAGTGTCAGTTTGAGTGGAATACCAGTTTGAGTCCTGGCTACTGTGTTTTTCATCCAGCTCCCTGAAACAAAATGCCCTGCCATCCATGTGGGAGACCAGGATGGAGTTGCAGAGTCCTGACTTCAGTCTGTCACAGCCCTAACCATTGCAGCCATTTGGGTAGTGAACCAGTGGATGAAAGTGCTCTCACGCACATGCTCGCGCTCTCTCTCTCTCTCTCTCACACACACACACACACACACACACAAACACACACACTCCTTTTTTTAAGATTATTTATTTGAAAGTCAGAGTTACACAGAGAAAGGAGAGGCAGAGAGAGAGAGAGAGAGAGAGAGAGGTCCTCCCTCCAATGGTTCACTCCCCATCTGGCCACAATGGTTGGAGCTGTGCCAGTCAGAAGCCAGGAGCCAAGAGCTTCTTCTGGGTCTCCCACGTGGGTGCAGGGGCCCATGGAGTTGGGCCATCTTCCATGGCTTTCCAAGGCCATAGCAGAGAGCTGGATCGGAAGTGGAGCAGCCAGGTCTCAAACCGGCACCCATATGGGATGCCAGGGCTTCAGTCCAGGGCGTTAATCCACTGTGCCACAGCGCCAGCCCCTACACACATACTCTTAAATAAATCAGTCAAAAGTGGGCTTGGATCACAAACTTACCGTGGCCACAATAGAACTGATTTTTGCCATTTTAGTAAATGATAGTGCCAACCACTGAATTGCTCAAAATAGATTTTTAGATTGGAGACATAGTTAACCTTTTTATGGGAACAAATACATAGAAAACACAAATTACTTTAAATGTGTTTTTTAATGCCGAGCGTCTATGAGAGAGGGAGGAGCATCTTGGAGTCCCCTGTGATGTGCACAAGTTTATGTCTTGAGCACTGGCCTTCATCTATTTCAGATGACTTCATGACATGTAAAAATAAATTGTCATTGGTTAAAAGTAAGAGCCATTTGAAAGATAAGTATTCCTTCTTTAGCCAACTTTTTTTAATTTTTAATTCTTTTCTTAATTTGAGAACATAAGGTACTTCTAGTAATACTGCAGGGGTGTGTGTGTGTGTGTGTGTGTACCCAGACATATGTGTTTGAGGGAATCTACAGAATATACATATAAGTTTGAGATTTTTGTGGTGTTAAAGGATCTCGTGACATAAAGCCAAAATTTTTTTTAAACATTTATTTGTTTATTTGAAAGTCAGACTTAGAGAGAGAGAGACACAGAGAGATATGTCTTTAATCCACTGGCTCACTCCCCTAGTGCTGGGCCAGGCCAAAGCCAGGGGCTGGTATCTTCCTCTGAGTCTCCCACATATGTGGCAGGGGCCCAAGCACTTGAACCATCTTCTGATGCTTTTCTCAGGTGATTAGCAGGGAGCTGGATCAAAGTGGAGCAGCCAGTACTCAAACCATCACTCAGATGGGATGCTGGCATTACAGGCAGCTGCTTTACCCACTAGCCTACACTGCTGGCCCCCATAAAGCTGAAACAAAACATGCAGGAGTATTTTTTGGTCAGGACTTCCAAATCACATGAATGTTTAAGAAAAAACTATAACTTGCTAAGAAAATTCAGGCTTGTTTGCCACTTGAAACTCTGGCCAGGAATACTTTACAGATAAGTATTCATACTTGGCTGTTGGCAGGAGCACTTTGGAAGAAGAATGTGAGACACTGCTAATGGTCTTTATTTTTTAAAAAGTCCTGGCAAAACATTAAACTTTTCTACTATAATGTAAATTTAAAAGATGTTATTTTGGGGCTAGTATGGCATAGTAGGTAAAACCAACAGTTGCAAGCTGGCCTCCTATATGGGCACCTGTTCATGTCCTGGCTGCTCTACTTCTGATCCAGCTCTCTGCTAATGTTCCTGAGAAAGCTGTGGAAGATGATCCAAGTCCTTGGGCTCCTGCAACCACATGGGAGACTCAGAAGAAGCTCTTAGCTCCTGGCTTTGAAGTGGCCCAGCTCCAGCTTCTGTAGTCATTTGGAAAGTGAACCAGTGGATGGAAGATCTCTCTCTATATATATTTCTGCCTCTGTATGTCTGTATACTCTGCCTTTCAAATAAATAAATCTTTTTTTTTAAAGTTATTATCTCAAAAACTAAGGAGAAAAAAAAGGAAAGTGAGAGGGAGATAGGGAGAAGCAAAGAGAAAGGGAATATCATTATTTTTAGAATTGTATCTACAAAGTGTATAGAATCTGCTAAAAACTAATAAAAATGTTAAAAAAAAAACTGTTTATGGGGCTGGCATTTCGCATACTACTTAAAACACTAATTAGGGTACCTGCATCTCATACTGGAATGTCTGGGTTTGAGCCCTCATTCCAGCTTTCTCCTATGTGCACCTTGGGAAGTAGCAAGTGATGGTTATCTGCTTTTCACAAGATAGAACTGGATTGAGTTCCTGGCTCCTGGCTTTGGCTGGCCAACCTGGCTGTTATTGTCATTTGAGTTGTGAATTAATGGATGGAAAATAGCTCTCGGGCCAGCACTGTGGTATAGCAGATAAAGCTGCTGCCTGCAGTGTGGGCATCCCATATAGGCACCAGTTCAAGTCCCTGCTGCTCCACTTCCAATCCAGCTCTCTGCTATGGCCTGGGAAAGCAGTAGAAGATGGCCCAAGTTCTTGGGCCCCTGCATCTGCGTGGGAGACCTGAAAGAGGCTCCTGGCTCGTGGCTTCAGATCAGCACAGCTCTCTGGCCGTTGCAGCCAATTGGGGAGTGAACCAGCAGATGGAAGACTCTCTCTCTCTCTCTCTTTCTCTCTCCATCTCTCCATCTCTGCCTCTCTTTCTCTCTATAACTCTGACTTTCAAATAAATAAATAAATCTTTAAAAAATTTTTTAAAAAATGAACTAAATGGGAATTAAGAGTGATGTGTAGTTCCAAACTGTTAAAAAAATAGCTTTCTGTTTTTGTCTCTCTGCTACTCAAATAAGTAAAAATAAATAATCAAAATTTTAAAAAATAAAGTCAAACCCGTTGAACTGAATGAATTAGAATTAGGTTCCTCCAAGAAGAAGTTTAAATTCATCTTTAGTTATGCTCTCTGTTCAGTTTTCTTAGGTGTGTTCATAAGCAAGGGAATACCAGAATATTTGGAAAAGCAGATTGAGACTAGAGAACTCTTTACAATGTATGGGACTCAAATGATTGTCTTTTTCATGAATAGCAATGCATCTGTGACTGCTTTTTTAAAATAAAATTTTTTTATTTATTTGAAAGGCAGAGTTCCAGAAAGAGAGGGAGAGACAGAAAGAGAGAGATCGTCCATCTACTGGTTCACTCCTGAAATGGCTGCAATAGCCAAGGCTGGGCCAGACTGAAGCCAGGAGACAGGAACTGGATCTTCCATGAGGGTTCAAGGACCCAAGGACTTGGGTCATCTTCCTTTGCTTTCCCAAGCACATTAGCAGGGAGCTGGATGGGAAACAGCAGTGGATCTCAAACCAGCATCTACATGGGATGTCAGCATCACGGGCAGTGGCTTTACTTGCCACGCCACAATGCCGGCCCCTGTGACTTTAAGGATATGAACTGCTTTCACTCTTAATATCTATCTGAAGCAGGTATAGAACAACACAAGCATTTTCTCTGAGGAAGGTGGTTTGTGTTGGTTCTGTCTCTTAATTTTCTCTCTGCTTATTGTGCTTTCCCTTAATTTTTTTTTCATCCCAAGTGAAGAAGGGCTCTACGTTGGTATTGTTCTATTATTAGATTGGAAAAAATACTGAAAATGACTTTAAAATGTTTTGAGTCTCATAAGGAAAATACTGTGTAAATCAAATGAAAACCTAATCCCTTTTGTGCTGTTTTTGTTTTGATTGTTAAATCATGTTATTTGAAAAATATTGTTATTATTCCCCCTGGCAAGTTCCTCCCACTCATTGAATGTTAAGTAGTATCTAATAGCAATGAATTAATTCAGCAGATCTTTGTTGAGCACCTATTAAGTAGTATGTTGCCTTCTAGGCACCAGGTATTTAGAAATGATACTATTAAAGAAAAATTGGAGATGAGTTAAATTTAACAAGGTTTATTTGAGTAAGAAAAAAATTCTAGAACCAGGCAGCATTCTGAACCAAAGTTGATTCAGAATGCCTACCCCACCATCTATGCAAGTTGTATGTGTAGCTAGATAAAAGGAAGTGACCTACAAAAACAGCCTGAATGGCTCGTGAGCATTTGCCTCACATGGGCAGGGTCTGATCACATTATACCCTGTGATTGGCACTGCTGTCTGTTACAAGATTATGCTCTTAAGTAAGTTTACAGTTTGTTTAAATACTAGGTTGCAGTTTTACTACATATAGAGCTCGCTTGGGACCAAATTTTGTCACCCAAGAACATAAACAGGCTTAGGCCAAACTTACCAATGTAATAAAAAAGTGCTTGTTCTCTAATAAGGAAGATATACAGTAAATATGTAAACAAGCAAAGGTATAATACCAGATATTATAAATATCATGAACAAAGCAGCTTTTCTGTTTTTTATTTCTTCCTGATATAACTACACACAGTTAAACACACAGGTGTGTTGTCCCAATAAGTTACTAAATTTCTTCATGCACTGGTTTCCTTGTTTATAATATATATTTACCTTGTTTACCTCACAGGGTTGTGTCATTTGAAAAGAAAGAAAGCATTTGAAAGTCTTTTGTAAAATACGACTGTATAAATGTAAGGGATTATTAATTATACTTGTTTAAATGGAGTCAAACATTTGTGTATTCATATTTGGTGTATGTCAGTATTTCTGTCAACCTTGTTTGCTGTTTAGATTATAAACCACTTGAGATTGGGATACATGCTATTTGGCTTGTTTTCATTTTCATCCCTCTAGTTTTTGAGATTTATGTAAGATATTTAGTCCATTTTGTGTTGCTGTAAGAAAATACTGGACAATGGATTAGTATATTTAAAGAAGTTTATTTGGCTTACAGTTCTGGTGGCTGAAAAGTCCAAAAGGCATGATACCAGCAAGGGCCTCCTGGCTGCATTGCATGGTGGATGACATCACATGGCAGGAGTGCATGTGAGAGGGAGGTCATTTGGTGAGATGGGAAACGAGTCCAAGGAGGGGCCACGCTCATTCTATCATAACAACCTCCTCTCACAGGGACTAATTCACTCTTGTGAAACCTAACCCATTCTGTGCCATCAGCATTAATCTGTTTTAAAAACCTAATCACCCCCTCTTAAAGCCCTCACTATTGCAATACATTGGGGAATTAAGGCTCAACATGAGTTTTGACAGAGACAAACCATGATCAAACTACAGCAGATGTCAATGCTTTGTTATTGTGATCAAGCATAAGATGGATGCTTGGGCTAAATGATCTTTGAAGAACTCTCTGTTGCTGCCATTTTATAATTTTAAAATTCAATAGTTTGAGGTGTGTTGTCCCAGCCTTAGTGAAATAAATAGCATTTTCTTTTTAGTCCAGATGTGTGGTTAGGATACAGAATAAAACATTCCAATTGCTGCTTAGCCTTTTGGCTAAGATCAAGTGCAGAATAAAGCATTTTATAATATGTTAAAAGTTTCCATCTGTATGATCAGCTATCAACTACCTAGCTAGTATCTCAATTATACATATATGAGTGTACTTCAAAATATTTATGGAAAATGTGGGTAGGTGCTGTGCACAATGGTTAAAAAGCTATTTAGGATGCCTGCTATATTGGAGTATCTGATTCAGGTCTTGGCTTTGCTCCTGAATCCAGCTTCCTGATGATGCTCAGCTTTAGAGGCAGCAGATGATACTGGCTCAAGTCAAGTAGTTGGGTTCCTGCCACTCACTTGGGAGACCAAGATTGAGTTCCTAGCTCCTGCCTGTGACCTAGTGCAGACTGGGTGTTGCTGACATTTGGAGAGTGAACCAATATATGGGAAATCAATCAATCACTCTCTCTCTCTCTCTCTCTTTCTGTCTTTCAAGTAAATAAAAAATTTTGGAGCTCATAGAAAAGGAAATCAAAATTTATTTTGGTACAAAAATTTTTAGTTTTTTTTTAAATTTATTTTTTAAAAGATTTTACTCATTTGAAAAGGGAGAGTTACTGAGAGAGAAGAAAAGAAACAGAGATCTTCCATGTGCTGGCCCCCTCCCCAAGTGGCTGCAATAGGCAGGGCTGGGCCAGGACAAAGCTAGGAGCCTGTAACTCCATCTAGGTCCTGAAGTATGTGTCGGGCCCAATTATTTGGGACATCTTCCTCTGCTTTCCTAGGCTCATTAGCAGGAAACTATCAGAAGTGGATCCTCTAGGACTCAACCAATACTCATATGGGATGCTTGTGTCTCAGGTGGTGGCTTAACCCATTATACCACAATGCTGGCCCCAGTACAAAAAAATATTGAAATCTGTGCCTGTAAGAGGTCATCAGAAAATTCATAAAGGGGGCCAGTGTTGTGGTGCAGCAGGTTAAGCTGCTACCTGTAATGCTGGCATCCCATATGGGCGTTTGAGTCCTGGCCACTCCACTTCCAATCTAGCTCCCTTCTTATGTGCCTGGAAAAGCAGCAGAAGGTGGCCCAAGTGCTTGGATCCCTGCCACGACATGAGATGGAGTTCTAGGCTCCTGGCTTTTTAGCATGCCCCAGTCCTGGCTGTTGTAGCCATTTGAGGAGGGAAACAGCAGATGGAAGATCTGTCTCCCTCTCTTACTCTGTAAGTCTACCTTTAAACATAATAAAATATAAATAATTTAAAAAAAAATTTATTGAGGGGCTGACATGTGTCGCATTGGTTTAAACCTGCCAACTACAATGCTGGCATCCCATATAGGCAGCAGTTCAAGTTCTGGATAGCTCCATTTTAGATCTAGCTCCCTGCTAATGTGCCTAAGAAAGCAGTGGAAGATGGTCTGAATTCTTGGGTTCCTGCCACCCATGTAGGAGGCCTGAAAGAAAAGTTCCTGGCTGCTGGCTTTGGCCTGATACAGCCCCAGCTGTTGTGGCAATTTGAGAAATGAACCAGGGTATGGAAGTTGTCTCTCTTGCTCTCCCTCCCCCTTTCCCTCTCCCTCCTCCTCCCTACCTTTCAAATAAATGATTAAATAATTTTAAAAATAAATTTATTGAACAAAAAATGCATGGATTTCAAAATTTTTGTACAAAAATAAACTTACATTTTTTTCCATTCTTGAACTTTTTGAAACACTTCATATAAGAAACAATATGATCAACAGAAAGAGCATTCTTTTTTTTTAAACTTTTATTTAATGAATATAAATTTCAAAAGTACAGAATATGGATTACAATGGCTTCCCCCCCATAACGTCCCTCCCACCCACAACCCTCCCCTTTCCCACTCCCTCTCCCCTTCCATTCACATCAAGATTCATTTTCAATTCTCTTTATATACAGAAGATCAGTTTAGCATACATTAACTAAAGATTTCAACAGTTTGCTCCCACACAGAAACATAAAGTGAAAAATACTGTTTGAGTACTAGTTATAGCATTAAATCTCAATGTACAGCACACTAAGGACAAAGATCCTACATGAGGAGTAAGTGCACAGTGACTCCTGTTGTTGACTTAACAAATTGACACTCTTGTTTATGGCATCAGTAATCACCCTATGCTCTTGTCATGAGCTGCCAAGGCTATGGAAGCCCCCTGAGTTAACTGACTCTGATCATATTTAGACAAGACCATGGTCAAAGTGGAAGTTCAGAAAGAGCATTCTTATGACTTCTGGATATTCCCTCTTAACCACTTGTTCTGCTATACTCTAGAGGACCAGTTTGTTTTAAACTAAAGCATATTGGGATTCTACTTGTGTCTGTTGTCCTGTACTAAAAGTAATGTTTCTCTTTTTTTTTTTTTTTCAAAGGTACGCCAGCCTGTCATATGCATCAACAACCATGTATTTTGTTCAGTTTGTATTGATTTGTGGTTGAAGAATAATAGCCAGTGTCCAGCATGCAGAGTCCCCATCACTCCTGAAAATCCTTGCAAAGAAATTATTGGTAAGTGCCTATTTTATGCATATGTAAAAATAGATTGAAACCAATCTCTAAATAATACATATTTGGGGAAATACTGAACTACATAGTTTTCAGTGGTGTTATCTGATCAACAACATACTGAATGGGTTAGTAATTTTGTGTATGTATGTGGAACAATCAAGAACAAGGCAGTTTGTAGAGAAGCTTAGGGAAATAATCCTTTGAGCCTCACTAAATGTACATTCTAATATTTACTGTGCATATTAGCCAAAACTTTAGTGGTTCAAAATAGCAGATACTAAGGGCAAAACAAAAAGAACATTGAAAAAAGCTTTATGAAGTAGGACATTTAAGAATCAGTAAAATTTCAACTTGTAAGATTAGAAAGCACTGTCAAGAATAGCAAGAACTGGAGCCAGCACTTGTGGCATAGCAGGTAAAGCTGCCATCTGCAGTGCCAGCATCCCTTATGGGTGCCAATTCGAGTCTTGGCTGCTCCGCTTCCCATCCAGCTTTCTGCTATAGCCTGGGAAAGCAAAAGATGGCCCAAGTCCTTGGGCCCTTGCACCTGCATGGAGGATCTGGAAGAAGCTCTAGGCTCCTGACTTTGGATCAGCACAGCTCCGACCATTGCTCCCCATGGCCCTCTGGGGAGCAAATCATCTGGTGGAAGACCTTCTCTGTCTCTGTCTCTGCCTCTGCCTCTGCCTCTGCCTCTACCTCTACCTCTCTGTAGCTCTGCCTTTCAAATAAATAAGTCTTAAAAAAATTAACAGTGTGAACTAAAGTTTAGTTGTTAGGAAACACACAGCATGTTTTTAAAAGTTATTAATTGTCTGATTTGGGTCTGACTACTGAAATAGAAATGAAAAGATAAGTTGAGGCATTAGCATTGAGAACCTTGAGTGAGAACTAATTCAAGAATTTACCCTATATCACAGAAAAAAGAGTGAGTGGGTGTGATAGTTTTGAGCAAATCAGTAAAATGAGCCAGAATGTGCTTTGTAATATTACTTGAACTATAGGGAACAGACAACATGTGAGTGGGTCATGGAGTGGGTTCTGGCTCAGGTAAGGGAGAATGTGAGTCCAGATTAATGGTTAAAAAAAAAAAAAAAATCAGTGCGACACTAATGCAGATGAGAGGGGGTGAAAACCTGAATTAGAGGATCCTTTTAAAAGAAAAGAACCTTTTTAGTGTCTGGTTTTATTCTACTCATTTAAGTCACTTTGTTTAGATTACAAAACTTACAGTGATTGTTTTTGTTTTTGCTTTAGGAAAAACCGCAAGTATATGTATAGTTAGCCATGTACAAAAAAAATCTTACAGAAAACTTAAGAAGTCATTTTATTACTCCCAACTTAGGGAAAATGGACCTAAGATTTTTTATAGTGGAAAAGGAAGGTAACATGCTAGAAAACAAAAGAACTAGTGGGGATTTTAAAATAAGCAATCCAAAGGAGGAATTAGAGTTTACTCTTTGATTTCTCTCTCAAGTTCTTAGGGGAAATCTGATGGGGAACTAATTCTCTGCTGTGTTGCATGCTGTAGTGTTAATCTGTCTCTAGTTTCTTACCTAATGAATAATGAAACTCACCAGAGAGGTCTTTTCTTGCAGAGTATAAGGTTTGATGATTGAGATTTTCTTCACAACTTTCTCCTGCTTTTAGTCATTCATGTCTAAGTAATAGTTCATAAATTCTCTCAAGTAAAGTAGTTCATCTGTGCTTGCATTTGTATTGAACCTCCTAAAAAAAGATCATCTGTAAAATAAATTTGCCATCATTTTGCTAAAAAATACAAAGAACGTAACCACAAAATAAGTGACTAGCTCTCAGGAAGAACTCAATTTTGGCGTATTTGTAACATGTCATGTCATGCAATTAATGCTGTGACTAACAGTCATTGTAACTGAGTTGTTGGAGTCCTTGAAGAGACACATTAATCTTTTAAATTGTGTTTCCAGTAACCAGGCATATTTGGATCCCTTCATTATAATTATTATATATTATCATGGTTTCTGATACATATTCTTTATATGAGCAGTTGGTTAACTATAATAATTGGTTTTATCATTATTTAACAGTTGTCTAATTTTCAGAATTTGCAGTAGTATAAATGTGATAACTGATTATATGTAACCCTTTCTTCCACTGAGTTTGCCATAATGCCATATGTAAGTAAGTAAACATGACATGATATTTGACTGAGGATATTTCTTATGTTAATACTGTCTTTTCTCATGATTAGGATAAAGGCCCAAGTGGCAGCCTAAAGTGAATATAGAAGGGAAAAGGTAGATATTAAGCAAAGGAGCTATATGAAACAATAAGAAAAAGGTTCATTTTTGTTCCATCCAAATCAGATTGATAAATTACGAATTTTTTTTCCCTGTAGGAGGAACAAGTGAAAGTGAACCTATGCTAAGCCATACAGTCAGGAAGCACCTTCGGAAAACTAGACTTGAGTTACTCCACAAAGAATATGAGGTAAATAATAATTAACGTTTAAAATGATGTCAGCATTGAATTCAAGGTAAAATTGAGCCTCCTTAGTTCCTGGACTTCTGTAAGTAAACATCCATTGAAACCTTTAAGTATTGGGTAAAAAATACTTTATTAGATATCTAATAAGTTCTTTTTCTTTTTTCCTTTCCTATTATACAAAAGGGATTTTTCCTTTTCTTTAAATACTCATATTGAAGAATGAATGAATAGGATTCCAGAGAAAAGGAACAGATGAAAGCATTTCCTTTTTCTTCTTTTTAATTTAAAATTTGTATCTGTGTCCACTTGTCATTTTTTATGTGTTTCTTCAAAAAGTTAGGAGATAATGGAAAGAAACCCTCTTTGTGAAAGTCACTCTGACTCTCACAAAATCATCATTTGTTTCTACCACTAAGTTCACTGATTTTTAGAAGCCTGATAATTCTGTGACAGTGATTATCCATGTGAGCTACCAGCACAGGGAAAGGTGAATGAACAGGCTGATTTGACATGGGGATGTAGTTTTTCTGAGAAAACCCATGATAATGGAATATAGTAGTCCTCCTTTATCTGCATTGGTTATGTTCCAGGACCCCCTGTGGATGCCTAAAACCAGATAGTACTGAACCCTATGTATAATATGTTTTTTCCTATACATACTTATCTATCCTATAGTTTAGTTTATAAACCAGACACAGTAAGAGACTAGCAATAATGATAATAGAATAATTATTATACTGTACTATAATAAAAGTTACTTAAATCTTATGAATTATTTCTGGTAAGGGTTGATGACTATATATATACACTTGTTGAAAGGTAGACAGTAAACCCAGTTATTTTGTGTTGACTAAATAGGGGATTTTTTAAAATAATTTTTAGAATACTTTTAAATTTACAAAACATATTATTGATCTCCTGTTTTGACACAAATATCTTTAAGTTAAACTATAAAAACTGTGGCCGGCACTGTGGCTTACTTGGTTAGTCCTCCTCCACTTGCAGCACCAGCATCCCATATGGGTGCCAGGTTCTAGTCCCAGTTGCTCCCCTTCCAGTCCAGCTCTCTGCTGTGGCCTGGGAGCGCAGTGGAGGATGGCCCAAGTATTTGGGCTCCTGTACCCACATGGGAGACCAGGAAGAAGCACCTGGCTCCTGGCTTCAGATCGGCCCAGCAGCAGCCATGGCGGCCATTTGGGGAGTGAACCAACAGAAGGAAGACCTTTCTCTCTGTCTCTCTCTCTCACTGTCTATGACTCTAATGTAAAAAAAAAAAAAAAAAAAAAACTATAAAAACTGCCTCAGCTGCCTTAAAAAATTTTTGAAATACAGTACAGCATAAATGATTAAAAATGCTCATTCATGTGTGTGTTTTCCAGAGATAAGATTATATAAACAAATATTTTTATTTGTTCATTCATTAATATATTAATTAAAAAAAAATTTTCTTATGAATTTAACTTGAAATATAATTTAAGATAGTAAATAGTGCTGTCTGTGTTAACTCTAAAATATAATATTATATATTTAAAGAATACCTACCATACTTAGATACTAATCAGATTAATTTTTTGGGAGCTCATTTTCTATTTTGTTCTGTTTTCTGATACTATAATAAAATTCCTGAGACTGAGTGATTTATAATGAACAGAAATCTGGCTCATGGTTCTGCAGGCTAGACAGTCCAGCTGTATGGCACTGGCATCTGGCTAGGCCTTCATGCTGTGTCGTCTATAGCAGTAGGCTGAAGGGCAAACTAAGATGAGCTAGCAAGAGAGTGAAGGAGGCCTGAACTAATCCTTTTTATCAGGAACCCATTCCCTCTATAATAAACACACTCCCTCGATGGTAGCATTAACCGCTTTATGAGGGTGAAGCTCTTGCAGGTTGATCATTCATGAGGGTTCCACCTCTTAATACCATCACAATGTCAATTAAATTCCATCTTGAGTTTTGGAGAGGATTTTTTTTTTTTTTTTTTTATTTGAGAGGTAGAGTTGCAGACAGTGAGAGGGAGAGACAGAGAGAAAGCTCTTCCATCACTGGTTCACTCCCCAGATGGCCACAACAGCCAGAGTTGCACTGATCCAAAGCCAGGAGCCAGGTGCTTCTTCCTGGTCTCCCATGTGGGTGCAAGGGCCCAAGGACTTGGGCCATCTTCCACTGCTTTTCCAGGCTATAGCAGAGAGCTGGAATGGAAGAGGAGCAGCCGGGACTAGAACTGGTGCCCATATGGGATACTGGCACCGCAGGCAGAGGATTAACCTACTGTGCCATGGCGCCAGCCCCTGGAGAGAATATTTAAACCATAGCACTGACATATTGAGTTTCTTGGAGTTTACTTTTTAGCCATAAAAATTTTTTTTAAGTTTTATTTTTTCACTTAAAAGGCAGAGGTATAGATAGACAAAGTGAAAAACCTGTCCGCTGATTCCCTCCCCAAATGGCTGCAACAGCTGGTGCTGGGTCAGGCTGAAACCAGGATCTGGAACTCCATCTGTGTCTGTCACGTGGGTGGCGTGGGCCCAAGCACTTGGGCCATCTTTTGTTGCTTTCCCAGGCATATTAGCAGGGAACTGGATTGCATGTGGAACAGCTGGGACTCGGATTTAACCTGCTGTGCCACGACACCAGCCCCAGCCATACAATTTTTAACAACCTTGGTGTAAGATGCCTAACTTACGCATGAATAAATAACATTCAGAAAAGACTTGCAACCCAAATGTTTAGTTATTATTGTATTAAAGATAATAAGCTGGGGTGGGCATTGTGGTTCTGTAGGTTAAGCCACCTCTTGGGATGCCCACATCCCATGTAGGAGTAGCTGGGCTAGATTCCCACCTCTGCATCTGGTCCAGTTACCTGCTAATGTACTGTGAGGCAGCAGGTAACAGTCATAGAGTGCTTGGGTTCCTGTTATCCATATGGGAGACCTAGATGAAGTTCTTGGCTCTTGACTTCAGCCTGGCCCAACCCTGGTTGTGAACTAGAGGTTGGAAGATCTCTCTGTCACTCTTCATACAGACAGATAGAGGGGTCAGTTAATAGATAGATAGATAGATAGATAGATAGATCATCCTTATTTTAAATAAATTAAGACAAGCAGTTCTAGAGTGGGAAAACTAATACATAGAACAGTTACTATAGTACTTGAAGAACCAGAATCCAAAAAACATTAAAAAAAAAAAACAGCTATAGATTTATTCTTAAATAGAGAGTGGAAGGAAGTGAGGTATGGTTTCATTCCTTTGCAGATACAGATGCCAAAATATAAACATCAAACAAGACCTTAATAAATCAGCCTGATTGGTACTGTACTTTTTAATTCCCCTCATTAAAGAAGTTAAACTTGCCTCAGAATTTTCTTCCCAAATAGAATCTACTTCCCAGTTGAAATTCACTTGTCTTCTTGTTTTCTGGTTATCTTAAAGAGAATCAGGATTTTGATATTTTTCTTATTTTTAAACCATTGAATATAAATGAAAACAGCATAAAGCCAGTTTTTATCAAAGTCAGAATACCTCTGGAGAATTTAAGATGAATGTGACTTTTTCCCTCCAAAATTATTCTGATATGTAAACATCTTTTAATGCACAGAATTCTGAGTATAACATTCAAAAACA
The DNA here is from genome assembly GCF_051225735.1 of Oryctolagus cuniculus. NCBI lineage: Eukaryota > Metazoa > Chordata > Mammalia > Lagomorpha > Leporidae > Oryctolagus > Oryctolagus cuniculus. Next base: position 33,703,183 of record NC_142875.1, read on the forward strand.
TGTTGGCCCCAGCTTAGCAAATGTATGTGTGTAGTGTCTGTCTACCTAGTGACTATGTAATGCTTTTTCAGGATGAAATAGATTGTTTACAGAAGGAAGTGGAAGAGCTTAAGAGTAAAAATCTGAGCTTGGAATCACAGATCAAGACTATTCTGGATCCTTTAACCTTGATGCAGGGCAACCAAAATGAAGACAAACATCCAGTTGCAGATAATCCAAATACAGTTGACCCAGAAACTATAGCAGAGTGGAAGAAAAAGCTCAGAACAGCTAATGAAATCTATGAAAAAGTAAAAGATGATGTGGATAAGTTAAAGGAGGTAAGTTGTAATGGCTTTAAGAAATCTATTATGGTTGTTTTAAAAATTCTGTATTTTAAGCACCTTTAAAATTATAAATAGGGGCACACATTTGTTATCATTATTAAGATACTGGCATCCCATATCAGAGTCTGGGTTCAATATCCAGCTCCTGTCCTGACTCTGGCTTCCTGCTAATGCAGATCCTGGAAGGCAGTGGTGATGGCTCAAATAGTTAGATTCCTCACCTGGATCTGTTGTGAGCATTTGGGGAGTAAACCAACAGATGGAGGTTGGCACACTCTCTTTCTGTTTCTCTCCTTCCTTTTCACTCTCTACTGCTCAAAATTAAACAAACAAACAAAAAAATTTTTGAATTCAACAAGCATTTATTTACAATAGGAAAATTTTTTCTCATTAAATATCATTGAGAGACCAGCATTGTGGCATAATGGGTAAAGTTGCTGCCTGGGGGTCTTGGAACATCTATTGTAGACAAGAAACTACTGTTATCATATCTTTTTTTCTTTTTGACAGGCAGAGTTAGACAGTGAGAGAGAGACAGACAGAGACAAAGGTCTTCCTTCTGTTGGTTCACCCCCAAAATGGCTGCTACAGCTGGCGTGCTGTGCCGATCCAAAGCCAGGAGCCAGGTGCTTCCTCCTGGTCTCCCATGCGGATGCAGGGGCCCAAGCACTTGGGCCATCCTCCACTGCCTTCCCGAGCCAGAGCAGAGAGCTGGATTAGAAGAAGAGCAGCTGGGACTGGAACCGGCACCCGTATGGGATGCTGGCACCGCAGGCAGAGGATTAACCAAGTGAGCCACGGTGCTGGCCCTATTTTTATTTTTTATTCAAGGGACAATCCATGGAATTTATTGGGAAATATTGACCCAATTTTAAGGATCCCAGAATTTGGGAGCCAGGGCTTTGGGAAAGCCTTTTCAAGAAAGATGCAAGTGGTTGAAGCGTATTATTGCTATTATCACTAGAAAAAATACTTTTAAACAACCAAAAAACATCAATCTCATAACTCCAGGATTAACTCTTCAGCTTTAGTTTGCAAATAATTGCATGTGGTGTAATGCTTAGTGTGTTCAGTTATGTGAAGAAAAAAAACCTATATTTACCATAGTATGGCTCCTTAGTCACTTTCAGCTAACTCACATAGCTTCATTTATTTCCCTGGATAGATTTGCAAAGTGCTCAGGGAATATGCATTAAAAATGCTTCATCATGTTCATAAATCTCACAAGTATTTCTCATTTTAAGTTTCTGACGACCATGTTCTAAAACTTAATTTTTTGATATTACACCTTTCAAAATATAGATGGCTCATTTCATACTTTTTACAATGTACTTTTGTTTTATCTTGTGCTTAATTAAAACTTTTTGTTTGTTTTAAGGCAAATAAAAAATTGAAATTGGAAAATGGTGGCCTGGTGAGGGAGAACTTACGACTAAAGGCTGAAGTTGATAACAGATCACCTCAGAAGTGCGTATTTTGCAAATTAAGGACTGTTTCATATTGTGTCAGAGTTGTAGACTAGGCTACTATGATAGTATCTGGTTTTCATTTGGCTCTTCATTTAATCATGTAAGTTTAAGTATAACATCTTGCCTCTAAAAGTCAAGGATGTACTTTGTGTTATTGGTAAAATCTTAGTCTCAGTTAAGGCTAACCTTTTTAAAAAACGGTTTCACTCTTATTCTTTCTCCTTATTTGATAATGATAAGATGGTTTTATTTGACCCGACAGGTGAGCACCAGGTCTTAAATACAGAGCTATTTAATAGTACTAACAATTAGTGAAATTAAAGTAATGCCTTCCGGATATTTTCCAAGATGATCTCAGTAATGGTTAATGATCATATAGTTCTTTTTCTTTGCCATGGAGAACATGTCTTGTAATACGGTAATCATTCTCTTATTTCTACTGAGAACAAAGGCATAAAGATATTACTTTATCTTAATCTGCACATCTAGTTAGTGGTTGAAATAGCATTTGAACTTAGTCTAGCCCGAGTCTGTTTTCTTAACCAATAAACTAAAATGCCTATGTGAAATAGAATTTATGGCATTGTTCTTTGAATTTTGGGTTAATTGGAACAAAAAAATTAAATGTTTTCTTTTGTGATGAAATGTTCATTATTTTTCATAAAATATTAGATAACAAGTGTTGACAGTTTGTTTGGAATTATAAGAAAAAGTTAGGTGTTGAAGATGAAGAAAAGATTGCAGAGAATACTTGAGGTTCTTTTTCAAGGAAAAAGAAATGACAAGTGAGAGAACAGTATGCCCTCCAAGGTTGGCAATCTTTCTAAGGGATGGCATATCAGAAGTACCCCTTTTAGTCCAAGAAATGTCTGGGCTCCAATTGTTTTTGTTGGGAAAGGGTAAGACAGGAATGAGTAAACAATGGAAATTTATCCTACCAGAAATAGCTCTCTGCTTGTCATTTGTGAAGGAGGAGATACTGCTTTCACTAAAGCCAAATGTGGTATCAGGAAATGGTAGACATACACCATAATTGCTTTGAGCAGAGATAACTAACCAATAGAGAAAGAAGCATAGCTTTTACTTTTAAATAGTTCCTTCCCCTGTGTTCTCCAACCCTAATTTTCTTTCACTTTAGATAATATCCTACTTTGACAAATTAGTGAAATAAACTTAGGAAGTGTTGCTGTTATGTGGTGGCTTGAATCTCTGCTCTTATCATTTATTGGCAGCTCGCCTTGCCAGTCATAATAATGTTTGTCCATTAGCCATTTCCCACAGCATACTGAATGGAACTAAAGCTATTTTGCTTATAGCTTTTATTTCTTGAAAAGTTGCCCACCAGATTTCAAATTTAATATCAGTACGAGATGTCTGTTTTTAAATATCGACAGGTCCAACTAGATAAATAACTGAAAAATCTCACCTGAAGAAACGTGGGCTTCGCTCAGAAACAATCAGCAACACATCTGAATCCAATGTAACTATAATTTTCCATCTTTAACTTCCATTCCTTCCCTTCAGGGGAAGGGAACAGTTTCACTTGAAAAGCGATTTCGGCTGACCCCTACTCTAGATCAATTTGCAATGCATTTGATTTATAGCCTTGTTTACTCTGCATCCCCACATTCTAGTGGGATTCAGAGAGAAGCTGACCGCAGCTGAAAACATCAAGATATGGTTCACCTGAGGAGAGCTCTTACTACAAGTAAATGCCAACATACAAATCACCCATTTTATTCCCTCAGTCTAGGCAGTGCCTTGACTAATTACCTTTCCCTTGTCTACTTGGCTAGGTGTCAAGGTATATCTTTTTAAACCTGTGGTCTCAATATGTGATATATCTGACAAGTCAGGCAAACATATTCTACAACTCATACAGGAGAGCTTCAAAATTTAAACACTTAAGAAGAAAGCACATTAGGAAAGCCTATTAGCTCAGGCCGTCACAACAGAATACTATAAAGTGATTGGCTTAACAAGCAGAGATTTATTTTCTCACAGTTCAAGGGACTGAAAGTCCCAGATGCAGATTTAGTAGGGTTTGTTGTTGATGCAGGCTCTGGAAATCACATAGTACCCAATAAGCAATCTAGTTACACATATATACATTGCATAATGTCTGATCAAGGTAAACATCTTTATCCTTTCAAGCATTTAACATTACTTTATAGCAAAAACATCCAAACATTTTATCTTCTAGGTTTTTTTAATAACAAAATATACATTATCTATGTTTACCCTACTGTACAATAGAACCCAAGAATTTCTTACCCCTATTTGGCTATAACTTCATACCCATCAATCAACCTTTTCTCCCCTCCTCCTTTCCCCACTTTATTTTATTATTCTCTCTACTGTGAATGTCTAAAAATTTTTATAATGAAAGATTAAAACCAAGACATAATCACTGCTTCCAGAAAACTCAATGTAATGAAAGCAAGAAACAAATATACAAGAAACATGCTGAACAGATACTAAGTCATGTAACAGAGATGGTAATACAGGTACAGAGAATGTCAAGTAGATTGCAGTTATAAGGGAAAGTCTATCAGAAAATCAAGTTTTGAGCCCAGCTTAAAGAGATGGAGATTTCAGTGAGGAAGAAGTCATTCTCAGAAGCAGCAGCTTGAGCTAATTAGAGTGCCAAATGGTCGCTTAAGCTCTCGTCCCTTTTCTACACACATCATGTAGCCACACATCATGTCGCTGCTCAGGAAACACAGTGGCTTCCTTCTCAGATTCATTGAAACAAAAATTTTTCTATCCGATTTTTTCCTCTATGCATTTTAACCATCAACAGTCTACTTGGGCAGTTGATTAGCAGGAGTCTGCTATATCTACCACCCTTTGCTATAAGAAAAAAAAGCCTGCTAGTCTCAGTGTTTCATGGGGAATGACTAGGCCTCTGCATGGTAAGAAACATGAAGAATGGGAAAAAGTTGAAGGGAACACTTTAGTAATGGATTTTTGTTTTATTCCTAAATCTCCTTGAATTCAGCTACTACTAAATTGTGCCAGAACATGTGGATATATTGTCCTTGATTGAGTTAGGAGTTCCTTAGTGATTTTTTTTAACTTGAAGAAATATTAACAATTGACTTAAAAAACATTTAAAATTTCTGTTCTTTGCCAGGCCTTTCTGTTCTGTTTGTATGTATTTTTGGTTTGGTTTGGTTTGGTTTTATTGTTTAGTTGTTTTTTGTTTTGTTTTGTTTTGCTTCAGCACTCTAGAAAGGGATCATAGCATGTCACCAGCTATTATGAGGCATTAGCAGACCAACTACTAATTCATTTTATAATACGGAATACAAAACTCCATGTACAAGACTTTGCAGATCATTTCTATCAGACTTGGTTATAATTGGATTATTAACCTTCCTTTCTACAAATATATGTTCAGGAATGTTGTATATTTTGTAATTGTGTCTTTAGTGAGTTAGATCTGTGAGTTTGATAATGTCTGCCTGCATACAGCTCATTTTACTGCACAGGATCCCCAAGGCTTGTCATTATGGACCAGTCTTCACCCATGGTCCAGCTCCTTTGGGGAAAAGATGAAAGCTCTGCTTACTAACTTGACAGTCAGCAGTATTTCATGTTAGTAGAATATAAAAGAAGTGCTCCAGAGAGGCAAGAATAGACTTAATAGATTAGGACCTGGACTCTCTTCTCTTTTTGCTGTATTTATGTTTGGCTTGCATAATAATCTTCCTGTAGGTCCAAGATTATAAAACAAAATCTAAATCTTTTTCTTTATCCTCTCTCCTGAACTGCAGATTCATATTTCCACCTGTCTATTTTGTACTCTCAGTAAAGGTCCTATACATTACATTCACCACAAAGCATGGTGGCTAAGAAGAGCTTAGCTCTTGAGACAGACTAACTGAATTCAAATTTCCCTTCTACTCTGTCCCCCATTCCCATACCCAGTTCATTTTTCATCATACTAAAAATTGCATTTTAATAAAATATAAATCAGATTATTTAGATCTCTTTCCTAAAACTGCCCAGTGTTTCCTAAAATGAAATACAGGGGCCGGCACTGTGGCGCATCAGCTAAAAACCCTGGCCTGCAGCGCTGTTATCCCTTAAGTCCCAGCTGCTCCACTTCCTATCCAGCTCCCTGCTAATGTGCCTGGGAAAGCAGTGGAAGATGGCTGAAATGCTTGGGCCCCTGCATTCACGTGGGAGAACTGGAGGAAGCTCCTGTCCCCTGGCTTTGGATCGGTTCAACTCCAGCCATTGCAGCCATTTGGGGAATGAACCAGCGGGTTCACTCTCTACCCCTCTCTCTAACTCTGTCTTTCAAATAAATGAATCAAAAAAAGAAAGAAAAAGAAAGAAAGAAAGAGAGAGAGAGAAAGAAAGAGAGAAAGAAAGAGAGAGAGAGAGAGAGAGAGAGAGAAAGAGAAAGAAAGAAAGAAAGAAAGAAAGAAAGAAAGAAAGAAAGAAAGAAAGAAAGAAAGAAAAGAAAAGGAAGGAAAGAAAGAAAGAAAGAAAGAAAGAAAGAAAGAAAGAAAGAGAGAGAGAGAGAAAGAAAGAAAGAAAGAAAGAATGAATTACGGACTCTTCACTAGCTAGTCCACATGTGCCTCTTGTACTTACTCTCATTTTCACTCCCCTGGCTCACCATAGTCCAGCTCCCCTGTCATTCTTCTAAAACATGCTGGACTTAGTTTCTTCTGCTGAGAATATTCTACTTCCAGATCTTTGCTTAGATATCTCCTTTGGTCATCATGTTCAGAGAGGCCTTTTCTGATAAATCAATCTAAGGCATCTCTCTCCCTCAGGTCTGTCTACTTATTTTGTTGTATGAGACAATGCTATGTTAAAGCAATAGGACTTGGTGGTTATGAACAAAGGTTCTCCAGGACGCTGAACACTGACCCTGTATATTTAATGTCTGTGTAATTTGGAGGAAGACTTTTAACCATTGTGTATCTCAGTTTTGGCCATCTGTGAATGGGCTGGTGGTTCTGCCTATTTTGTAGATTGTAGTCAAGATTAAATGAATTAAAATTTGAAATGGGCTGATGACAGAGTCCATAGTTAAAACCAACAAGTGTTACAGTATTTATCCCATATTATCATCTTCACTCCTGCTCCTTTAATTGCTTGCTCTGTTTGTTGTCTCCTCTTTTCTAAACTCTAAGTTCCCACATGGATGCCTGGGGCTTTAGAAGTTTGATAGATATTTTTTAAATAATTAAATGAGTAAATAACATTGGCTAAATTACTTAATCTCTTGGGACCACCATTTTCTTTAAGTAAAATGTGGATAATGTGTCCCTATGAGGATTAAAGGAAATAATCTACAAAATCATCCTCACAAAATATATGACATAAATAAGAGAAATAGGTGGAGTAGGACAATGTGTGTGTGTGTGTGTGTGTGTGTCTAAATGTATCCATTCTCCTCATCCCTAGTCCCACACAGAAAATTATTTATCCTCTTGCTTCATTCTTACCCTTTTTATGATATTACTACTTTATTTATATTTATCTAGTTGCCTAAAGTAAAAATAGCAAAATGTTACAGTCTCTGTCCTTTCAACTGAACCCTAAATCTGGTTGTTTTTTCTAACCCACCTATTTTCAATGGCTTTGTGATCCATTTTCTTATTCCCCCTAGTTTGGATCCACATTATTTTTAGCTTAACCTAATATAAAAACCCTCTGACTGTTTACCCTTTTGCAAGCTAAACCCTCAAGTATCTTATATCATTGCCTCAATTCTGAGATATAGGTTTGATCATTTCACTCCCGTTTAATTTTTGGTGATTCCCATTGCCTGCATGTTAAGCCCAAGCTTTTTAATATTGTATAGTATACAAAGTTCTTTACTATATAACTTCAACTTAACTTTTCTTGCCTCTTGTCAAGCATCTGTCTTTTTGTACTCTTCTCTGACCATACTGAAAATTTCTCAGTGGGTCCCACAGAATTTCTCATTGGCCCATGTCCACTATGTTGTCTCATGCTTTTGAAGCTTCACTTAATGCCTTTTTTCTTGCCTTCCCTGTTCTTCCTACTAGCCTCTTTCTAATTCTTTCTGATTCATTCTGCCCATCCTTTGAGATCTTGCCCAGTTGTCAACTTGTGTCCATAATTCCCCCAGATGGAGGGACCTTCCATGATTTCCCCAGATGGAAGAATCATTTTCTTTGTGTTGTGATATCCTATTTTAAACATCATATTATATGCTAACCATTTGCATGACTGTCACGCCCAGTTTATCTGCCAGCTCATTAGCACTAAGACTTTTTAAAAATGTATGCATATGTATATTTATGCAGAACACACATATTCATACTTGTGTATGCATCTTCTTTCTCTGGGGCATAGCAGAAGGAAAGGGTTCTTATATTTTAACGTCTCCAATGCCACTTAAATGGAACTGTCCAGAAGGTTAAGATTTTGAGCTTCATTGAAGCTTAAACTATGAAGGCTTGAAGTAGTCAGGAAATCAAGGCTTTCTTGGCACTTCCCTCACTGAGGAGAGCAAGGAATATCCTGTATTCCTGTCTAAATTGCTGCAAGCTTGGGAGTTAGAAACAGAGGAGACAATATTAGTGTTTCCCTAGCTCTGGTACTGGTTTTTTGTCTAAATCTCTTTACTTGAACCAAATTTTTGTGCTTTTACCTATTCTTATACTGACTCTGGACTGTGGCCCAGTTCAGATTCACAAGTCTGTTCTTTGTAAACTGTGTCTTAAAACATGCCAGTGCCATTAGACCTTCCGCTTCCACATCAGCACTTCTGGTCTGGCTGAGTTTGGCAGTTGTCCCTTCTTGACCTATTCTGACCTTTTGTTTCTCATGATTTTGCTCTGACAAATGCCGTTATTCCTAGTATTTGACCCCAGCCTGATCTGATGACTGATTCTGCTGTGCCCTTTGGTTTTCCCGGAAGGGGAACTTGTAGACTGTCGGGGGAAACCTGATGATGCCCTGAGGCCAGGCTGTGACAGCCAGTTGTGCTCAGGCCCTCAGCTGCCTGAGGGGGCCCTTCTATGATATTCAGCTAATTGGGGATAGACTACAGTTTTCTGTCAGCTTGTCTTTATTGTATTGATAAGATATTTTGGGAGCCTGCAATGCATGCTAATAACTAAGCAATAATGTTGTCAAAGATGTTATAAAATGTGAGAACAGGGATGGTGACTTCTACATCTCTTGATTTCTTCCCTCATAGCCCCTCAGCACTCATTTGTCCTCAGTAACTGTCATCAGAGTAATAATTATGAAGTAGCTGGATCACAGTTTTTTGAGGGAGAGAGAGAGAGGGAGGGGGAGGGATTTTGTTTATTTATTTGAGAAGTAGAGTTACAGACAGAAAGAGGCAGGGACAGAGAGAAAGGTCTTCTATCAGCTAGTTCACTCCCCAGTTGGCTGCAATGGCCAGAGCTGAGCCAATCCGGAACCAGGAGCCAGGAGCTTCTTTCAGGTCTCCCACATGGGTGCAGAAGCCTAAGCACTTGGGCCATCTTCCACTGTTTTTCTAGGCCATTAGCAGAGAGTTAGGTCAGGAGAGGAGCAGCTGGGACATGAATCAGCGCCCATATGGAATGCCAACACCACAGGTGGAGGCTTAGCCTACTACTCCACAGCTCCAGCCCCAGACCAGAAGTTTTAAACTATGATTTTATTACTGAACTATAGTTGTGCTCTTTTCTACTACTGAAATTGTGTTGTTAAAGTTACTATATTTTAGGAAAAGAAGAAAGTTCTTTATTACTCTAAGAGTTGTAAAAAAAATATGAAATAACAGGTCTCAATGTTCTGTCCCACAAAAGATTAGAATTCCAAGCAAACTTCAAGGTTGATCTTTTTGGAAGAGGAGAAACAGAAAATTGGGGCATTTCTGCATGGAATCAGAATGAAATATATTTATTCAATAGAATAAATTTATTCCACAATAAAAAGAGTAGTCTATCTTCACATGCATTATAGGAAAAGTAGAATGATATCCTATTTTGAGCAATTTTCCCCCAATGTACTATCCAAACAAAAGGAAGGAAGCCTTGAAAATGGAAACTATGTCATTTCCAAATAAAGGGTCAGAAACCAAGTCCCTGTAGCCATGGAAGACAAGGAGGGAAAGTAGCTAGTATGAAAACATAGTTTAGTTCTGAGTTCCCACTTGTGACCCCTGCTAACCCTATATATGGGTCAGCCCTTATTTACCACAAAAGAGACTAATTTGTTTCTTCTGAATTTACATATGCTGCCCAACACTCAGTTCATTGTTATTAAGAATATCTGGGGCTAACGTGGCTCACTTGGTTAATCCTCCGCCTGCGGCACCAGCATCCCCTATGGGCGGTGGGTTCTAGTCCCTGTTGCTCCTCTTCCAGTCCAGCTATCTGCTGTGGCCCGGGAGGGCAGTGTAGGGTGGCCCAAGTGCTTGGGCCCTGCACCCACATGGGAGACCAGGAGGAAGCACCTGGCTCTTGGCTTCGGATCAGCACAGCTCTGGCCGTAGCAGCCACTGGGGAGTGAACCAACGGAAGGAAAACCTTTCTCTCTCTCTCTCTCTCACTGCCTATAATTCTAGCTGTCAAATAAATTAAAAAAAAAGATTTTTAAAAAAGAATATCTGGGTATCTTAGCATGAATTTTCAGTACCACACTTTTAACCACCATTGCACGCTCCATTTAATAAAATAAAAACAACAACAAAGTAACCTTAAAATTGTGTAAATAATATGAGCTATTATTTTTAAAACCTGCTGTGTAGTTGAAAGCTTACAAGACCAACTTTACCTTGCTTTTTGTTTTCTTTTGTTTTTGTTTTTGTTTTTTGTGGACAGGTAGAGTGGACAGTGAGAGAGAGAGACAGAGAGAAAGGTCTACCTTTTCCGTTGGTTCACCCCTCAATGGCCACTGCGGCCAGCACGCTGTGGCTGGCGCACCACGCTGATCTGAAGCCAGAAGCCAGGTGCTTCTCTTGGTCTCCCATGTGGATGCAGGGCCCAAGCACTTGGGCCATCCTTCCCAGGCCACAGCAGAGAGCTGGACTGAAAGAGGAGCAGCCAGGACAGAATCCGGCATCCCAACCGGGACTAGAACCTGGTGTGCTGGCGCCACAGGCAGAGGATTAGCCTATTGAGCCACGGCGCCAGCCTACCTTGCTTTTTAGATAGTACTTTTAGAAGATGGAGAGTAGTTCTCATGTCATGCCAGCTTAATCTTTAATGGGGAGATTGTGGCATTTTTCTGTTCTGGCAAATACTGAAGTACTTTCTGTTTTGTGATAAAAAACTAGGAGAAAACATAGCATAGCTTGTATTTTTTTATATATAGAAAGCTTTTATTTAATAAATATAACTTTCATAAGTACAACTTTTGTATTATAGCGGTTCTTCCCCCATACTCACCCTCACACTCCCAAACCATCCCACTGCCTACTCCCTCTCCCATCCCATTCTTCATTAAGATTCATTTTTAATTATATTTATATACAGATCAACTCTATACTAAGTAAAGATTTCAACAGTTTGCACCCACACAGACACACAAAGTATAAAGTACTGTTTGAAGACTGGTTTTACTGTTAATTCTCGTAGTAAAACACATTAAAGACAGAGCTCCTACCTGGAGAGTAAGTGCACAGTGACTCCTGTTGTTGATTTAACAATTGACACTCTTATTTATGATGTCAGTGATCACCTGAGGCTCGTGTCATGAGCTGCCAAGGCTATGGAAGCATCTTGAGTCCACAAACTCTGACATCATTTAGACCAGGCCATAATCAAAGTGGACATTCTCTCCTCCCTTCAGAGAAAGGTACCTACTTCTTTCTTTTTTTAAGATATTTATTGACCTGTTTGATAGAGTTAAACAGAGAGAAGAGAAGCAGAGAGACAGAGAGAGAGAGAAAGGTCTTCCATTTAATTGTTCACTCCCCAATTGGCTGTAATAGCCGGAGCTGCACCAATCCAAAGCCAGGAGCCAGGAGCTTCTTCCAGGTCTCCCACATGGGTGCACGGGCCCCAGGACTTAGGCCATCTTCTACTGCTTTCCCAGGGTATAACAGAGAGCTGGATGAGAAGTGGAGCAGCCGGGTCTCAAACCGGAGCTCATATGGGGTGCCGGTGCTTCAAGCCAGGGCATTAACCCGCTGCACAGGCCCTGGTGGCCACTTCTTTCCACTGGGATCTCATTCACAGAGATCTTTCATGTAAGTCATTTTTTGCCACAGTGTCTTGGCTTTCCATACCTGAAAAGCTCACATGGGCTTTTGAGCCAGATCTGAATGCCTCAAGGGCTGAATGCTGTTTATGGCATTGGTCATTCTGAGTCTGCTGTATGTCCTGCTTTTTTTTTTTTTTTTGAGTCCTCAAAATTTATGAATATTAAGGCCCTAAAATTTTCTATGTAGCTTTATACCATTTCAAATAATAAATATCTTTTTTTGTAGTTGAAGATTACTGCTGATTATGCCATAAGACAAATTGATCTTGTATACTTTGTACACTTAGCCCACTTCAATATGGTTGTTTCAGTTCATGGTTCTGGTTCAGACTTAGTCATCATATGTCTGGTAAATATAGTTGGTTTAGAATTCACCAGGGCTCTGTCTATGCTGTACTTTCCTTTAATGAATTATCTTTGGAAGTTTCAAAATATTCCTGAACTTGTGCCTAAAGCAGAGTAAATCATAAATTTTATCAACTGTGATACACACTTTCCTACAGTTGTTTTATTCTTTCCTTGCCAGATTTCCATTAGAAAATGTATGTATTAATATATAGATAGTACAACAAAGCTAGTCAGTCAACTGTGTGTTGTTTCCTTGTGCTCAGTAAATCTAGCTTATGATTTGATAGGAAGTATGAACAGGTGCTGATAATATTTGAGAAAAGACCTCATGTTAATAGGATTTCAATCATGATATTTAGAATCAAGGACTTGGATTGAATTGAATTGAATACAATTCCTGTCACTTCACCTGCTGTCTACCCGAACAAAACTTTAAACTTTTTAAACTCCTTATCTCATCCTTAAAATAAGAATAATGGATTTGCTTCATAAAGTGGACATGATGATTAAATGCAATAATATATACAGTTGTCCCCCTTAACCATTGGGGACATATTCCAGGACCCCCAATAGACATGGGAAATCATATAAAATTCCAAACCCTATTTATACAATGTTTTTTCCTCTGTACCTGTATACACAGATTTAATACTTTTTTCATAACTAAGTACTTATGTACTGTGACCATAACTATTGAAGTTGCAGGTGTGACATCAAAACTAGAACTATTTTTTTTCCTTCTTCGAATATTCATGGATAGGACATTTGTTTTTATTGTACATGTTAGCAACCTCAGCATGCAATTTTTTTTCTTTAGAACTTCCACCTTTTTACTTAAAGGAGGCACATTATCATTTTTCTTTGGCATTTCCATATTGCCAGTATTACTGCTCCTGAACTTTGGGGCCTTTATTAAGCAAAATAAGAATTACTTGAACACAAGCACTATGATGCTGGAACAGTTGAACTAATTACCAAGATGTCTACTAATGTACTAATAGGCAGGTAGCCTACACAGCATGGATATGCTGGACAAAGGCATGATTTCATGTTTTGGGCAAGACAGAAAAGGATGGCAGATTTCATCATGCTACTTGGAATGATATGAAATTTAAAACTTACAAACTGTTTAGTTCTATAATTTTCCATTCAATATTTTTGGGCTACAGTTTACCACAGGTAACTGAACTTACATAAAGTGAAGTGAGGACTATGGTATCAAGCATGTAAGTAATGTGCTTGACACTAAGTAAACTCTCAATATATGTGGCTGCTCTTACAGTCATCAGTAGTCACTTTTACTGTTTAAAGATTTATTTGTTACACTAACTCTTGGTAAATTCTAACCAAAGGTCACTTTGCTTTTTTTTTTTTTAAATGGCCAGGGAATGAATTTTCTCTTTTGAGTCTTTAGCAAGAATTTCCTCCATTTCTTTCAGTGTGCCTCATTTTATTAAACATATTTTTTGTAGAATTGTTGTATGACTAGAATTGGCCATAGACAGAATGATTAACAAATTCTCTACAAATACAGTATTTTTTTATTTTTTTATTATTATTATTTTTTTGACAGGCAGAGTGGACAGTGAGAGAGAGAGAGACAGAGAGAAAGGTCTCCTTTGCCATTGGTTCACCCTCCAGTGGCCGCTGCGGCCGGCGCACTGCGCTGATCCGAAGCCAGGAGCCAAATGCTTTTTCCTGGTCTTCCATGCGGGTGCAGGGCCCAAGCACTTGGGCCATCCTCCACTGCCTTCCCGAGCCACAGCATAGAGCTGGCCTGGAAGAGGGGCAACCGGGACAGAATCCGGCACCCCGACTGGGACTAGAACCCGGTGTGCCGGCACCGCAAGGCGGAGGATTAGCCTAGTGAGCCGCGGCGCCGGCCCCAAATACAGTATTTTTATAACCAAATGATTAATTTCCAAAAGACAAAACTGTCTTGAGGAAAGTGATAGCAAATCATGCAGCTTAGCAACAAAATGCATAGGCCAGTTCTGAAAGCTTTTCTCATGAGTTGGAAATAGAATGCTTCTCCCTCACCCTCCCAACACAGGGGCAAGAATGATGTAGATACAACACATAGGGAACAAATTAGAGAAAAAGGATGCCAGGGTGTTTGAGCTTCCTCCACCACTACCAAATAGAGCTTATAGTTCCCTACAGTCCTGGTTCTCCCTGTCCTCTGTAAGATGTGCTGCCTTTCCACCCTGCATACAAATGTCTACAGCAGAGAACAGTGCTGGAACCCATGCTTTTTCCTCCACTCTCATCAAAACTTAGATTTCTAGGGCCAGCATTGTGTTGTAAACCTGTTGCCTGCAATGCTGGCATCCAATATGGGCATTAGTTTGTATCCTAGCTGCTCCACTTCCAATTCAGCTCTCTGCAAATGGCCTAGGTAAAGCAGTAGAAGATGGTCCAGACCGGCGCTGCGGCTCACTAGGCTAATCCTCTGCCTTGCGGCCCCGGCACACTGGGTTCTAGTCCCGGTCAGGGCGCCGGATTCTGTCCCGGTTGCCCCTCTTCCAGGCCAGCTCTCTGCTGTGGCCAGGGAGTGCAGTGGAGGATGGCCCAAGTGCTTGGGCCCTGCACCCCATGGGAGACCAGGATAAGTACCTGGCTCCTGCCATTGGATCAGCGCAGTGCGCTGGCCGCAGCGCGCCGGCCGCGGCGGCCATTGGAGGGTAAACCAACGGTAAAGGAAGACGTTTCTCTCTGTCTCTCTCTCTCTCACTATCCACTCTGCCTGTTAAAAAAAAAAAAAAAAAAAAAAAAAGAAGAAGAAGATGGTCCAAATGCCTATGCCTCTGCTACCCATGTGGGAGACCTAGATGAAGCTCCTGGCTCCTGGCTTCAGCCTGGCCCAGCATTTGCTGTTGTGACCATCTGAGGAGTGAACCAGCAGATGGAGATCTCTCTCTCTGTCTCCCTCTCTCTTTGTAACTCTTTCAAATAAATAAATCTTTATTAAAAAAAAAAACAAAACAGATTCCTGAAGAGGTCATGTTACAGGCTACTAACTAAAGATATGTGTAGTCAAAACAAAGATTTTGCAAACTCAAGGAATCTACCTGCTAAATTGTGCTTTTGGGGAATGTACTTAGGAAAGAGAAATGAACAATGGAAAGCTCTTCCCTCTAAAACTTGACCTTTCTCCATGTTTAAAACAAAGAAGATTAGATTGAGGTCAGCAAGTTAAAGTGCCACTTGGAACACTCAACATAATCAGAGTGCCTAGGATCAAGTCCTGCCTGTGCTCTGGTCAGCTTCCTGCTAACGTGTACCCTTGGAGGAGCAAAGGAAGGATCATGTGCCCGGGCCCCTGCCACCCACGTCGGAGATCCAGGTGGAAGCGCTGACCCCTAGCTTCAGTCTGGTGCAGCCATGGTGATTGTGGTTACTTGGGGAGTGGACCAGCAGATAGAAGACCTCTTTCTCTCTCTCTGTTATTCTGCCTTAAATAAAGAAAAAAAATGTTTTTCAAAAATCATAAAGATTGTTTTCTAGGATCTGAAATTAAGGGATGCGAATATACACAATTACAGCTGTGTAAACATTCTTTTGGTAAAAGTGACAGTTCTTAAAATAATTTGAGATTGACATAAACTAATTTGGCTTTCTCTTGAATCAACCATTGCTTTAATATAGATAATTCTCAATTTACACAGTGTACAGGGCCATAAAAATGACTGCATGCTAAAATCTCACCAAGAAATCTTAATGGGAAAAGAAACACAATTTTTCTATGACCTTAACAATTTTGTCAAAACACTGGCTCTGTACTATCAGTTATAAATGTATGTGGATATGAAAAAAGTAAAAATAATATTTTTGTGTACTAATACTTCTGCAGCATAGTTTGAAACATGCGAAACACTAAGAAATTGTTATTTCTTGGTAAGACACTTAGAGAAAATAATTTGAATAGTGTTTACTTTTTTATAATATAAACAATGATATAAAGCTATTATCTTTCCTAATTGATGAATTTTTACACTCCTAAGTTTGCTTCAACTTCTAGTATTTGATTGTCTGCTTTCAATGTCATGAAATATCCTCATTGATTTAATGTGAAGTTTTTTTTTTTTTCCTCAACTGGTCAATTCCTGTAGGCATCTTCATCTTTTTTATTGCCACAGCTGCTTTTCATATATGCCATTAGTTTGTGTCTACTAAATTCCTCTGTCATACATAGAGTATCTTGAATGGACTGGCATTGTTATGATATTCAATGGTCTGCTATTTTTTTCCATAAATACATTCACCTTTGATTCTAATTTCACTTCCATCATCATAACTTTATATTTCTATGCTACACCTTCATCTTTATTTCCAGATATATCTTTTGTTTGCTTTTCTGAAATATCATATAAGCTTTTCACTGAGAGACAAGGAACCAGCACAACTACTGCCTATGTGATAACTGAGTAACAGATGCACAGTGGCTAATCACTGACAGACTTTGAGAGAAGTGACCTATTGATAACTGTAAACTGAAAACTCTAAGTGAATATTTTACTTTGTCCATACTCACAGTTAATATAATATGGTAACTAAAATTAAAACGTTCATGGTGGCCAGTATTATTTAGCTAAAACATAGTGTACTAGTCAGCTTTTTGACTCTGTAACAGATACTGAGAGAAGCTACTGGTGAAAAAAAGAAAATTACTTTGGCTCATGGTTTTGGAGATTCATAGTCTATCTCTGGATGGGAATTAAATGTCAGCACGAATTTGGGAGCCAAAATTTTTTCAAACCATAGCACATGGCAACTGAAATTTGTGTATTTGGAACCATATAAAGCAAGGAAATCAACATTGAAAACCTGTCATATAGGCTAGCCCGCAAAAGCTGGTCTGGATCCAAATATTGCTGTTAGTTTTCAGCGTTACCTCAGCTAACAAGTAGAGAAAATATATAAAACCAAAGAATCATTAGGAAGAAAGCGGGCTCACTTCTATGGTATCCTCCTCATTCTTCATGAAGACCTTTCTGAAGTTTGGTTGTCTTGGCAACCACTGACCACTATGTTTATCCCTTTAGTTGAGGTTGTTGTGAACTAGAGAGGCAAAGTAGGTTGCCTAAATCTTTATAACAAGTTAGTAGTATAGAGCACTAGAGCTTAGTTTTTTGTTTTTGTTTTTGTTTATTTTTTTTTAAGATTGATTGATTTATTTGGAAAACAGAAAGACAGAGATCTTCCATCTCCTGGTTTACTCCCCAAATGACTACAACAGCTGGAGCTGGTCCAGACCAAACAAGTAGCCAAGAGCTCCGCCCAGGTCTCCTGCATGGGTGAGGAGCCCTTGTGCTTAGGCCATTATCTGCTGCTTTCCCAGGCACATTATCAGAGAACTGGGTAGGAAGCAGAACATCTGGGACTTGAACTGGCACCCTGATGCAGGTCGCAGTTTAGCTCATCGTGCCACAATTCCGACCCCTAACTTAGTTCTTTTGATCATTGATGTTGGCATTTATTCTTTACCACGTTTGTGCCTTCTTTCTGATCACTTTCAATCACATCCTGTTTCTTCCAGTAATGGCCTGTGAGAACATGTGGTCTTGAGAACTTCTTGTTGTCAGAGATGTTCTTACTCTACTTATAGTACCTCAAAGGTCGAATTTATTTCTTCTAGTATAGTCAAGAATAATCTTGTACCTACCCCAGTGGCTGTTTGGATAAGGGGAACCCTCATCCTTTTCGTTCATCTAGAATGGATGCATGAGTTCACACTGCAAGCTGAAAAATCCTTTCAGGTTCTGCTGGATTCTTGCAGAATACACTTTCAATATCAGTCGCAGCTCCCAAACTGCGCTACAATGTTTTCTCTTGCATAATGAAGCCTTTGGCCATCGTTGCTACTTTGAAATCAAAGCGTTTTGGTCTCTAATGGAATGTTTATAAAATACTCCCATTTTGAAATTTTCTCAGGAAAAGGAAGTATGGTAAATGATATTAGAAATCCCTCTGGCTTGCCCCAGCATTGCTTCATTTAATGCTGTATACTCTGGAAATATCTTGAATTAGTGTGAAAAGAAAGTATTAACATGCAATGATAAGTAAGCTTTTATCCTCATTGTCTTCTTCCATTGAAGTAAAGCATCAGATATGTATCTTTAATCATAATTATCTGTATGATAAAATAAATTGTCCTTTGCCAAATTTAATAAAGGTATCTTGGGTAAGCTAAAAAATCCCCTAATACCTATGTCAAATGTCTCATCTATTTGTAGTCTTTTATGAAGGTAAAAAATGAAGTATTTTGGATGGAGCAGTATTAAATTTCAAACCTGTAGTTTAAAAACTATACTGTGTATATATCAATCTCTGTTGCTTTCATTAGTATCAATGAAATAAAGAAGGTGAACAGTTGAATGTGTGAAACATAGCACCGGCCCCAGCAATCTTGTCTTTTAAAGCCTTTTCTGATCCTGAGATTTTCTGCTTCTGTATTTATTTACCTTTGCCTCTGTGTTTTTTCCCCTTGGTGACAGAGAGCAGGAATTACGTCAGGTCTGAACTGGAAAGTGAACTTGATTAGGGGGTTATAGTTGGTGATGGATATTAAATGAAAGGCTAGAACATGTTGTAGGATAAGGCATTTGGCTCAGCCTGTTTCCTATGTTGGAGTGCCTGGGTCCTATTCGCTGAGCTTATCCTGAGCCAGCTTTCTGTTAATGCACAGCCTGGGAGGCAGCAGGTGATGGCCCAGGTAGTTGGGTCTCTGTCTAGATGGAGTTCTAGACTCCTGACTTTGTTGTGGCCTAGCCCTGGTTATTGCAGGCATTTGGGGAGTGAACCAGCAGATGGAATATCTCGTCTTGTCTCTTTTTCTACCACTCTGTTTTTCAAGTGAACAAAAATAAATTAAGAAATGATATATTGTGGTTAATTCTAACATGTGCAATCACTGTTGGCTGCTGCTCCTTTGTAATGTTTTTATACTTAATATATTTACTCAATTGTGATTATTTTTTTCTTAGATTGTTTTACAAGATTTATTTATTTATTTGAAAGGTAGAGTTACAGAGAGGCAGTGGGGGGTGGGGGAGAGGTCTTCCAGCCAATGGTTCACTCACCAGATGGCCGCAACAGCTGGAGCTGCACTGATCTGAAGCCAGGAGCCAGGAGCTTCTTGTAGGTCTCCCATGCAGGTGCAGGAGCCCAAGGACTTGAGCCATCTTGTACTGCCTTCCCAGGCCATAGCAGAGAGCACTCGAACTGACGCCCATGTGGGATGCTGGCACTGCAGGCAATAGCTTTACCCACTACACCACGGAGCTGGCCCCATGATTATTTTTATAATTAAGGAAAAAAAGAAGGTAAATCCAGATATAGATACTTTTTAATAGTAGTTCTCAAGCACCTTCCTGCAAATAATTCTTGAATTATTCAAAAAAAAAAAAAAAACTAATTATCAGGCCGGCGCCATGGCTCAATAGGCTAATCTTCCGCCTGCGGGGCCAGCACACCGGGTTCTAGTCCCGGTCAAGGCGCTGGATTCTGTCTCGGTTGCCCCTCTTCCAATCCAGCTCTCTGCTGTGGCCCAGGAGTGCAGTGGAGGATGGCCCAAGTGCTTGGGCCCTGCACCCGCATGGGAGACCAGGAGAATCACCTGGCTCCTGGGTTCGGATCAGTGCAGTGCACTGGCCGCAGCACGCCTATCACAGCGGCCATTGGGGGTCAACCAACGGTAAAGGAAGACCTTTCTCTCTGTCTCTCTCTCTCTCTCACTGTCCACTCTGCCTCTCAAAAAAAAAAATTAAAAAAAAAAACTAATTATCAAAAAGATGATTAGCACTTTCGGAAAGAACTTTAGGAGAGAGATGATATTTTTCATGGAGTTAGAATGTAAGGTTTATGTTTATTGGGTTATAAGAAGCAGTTTCCTGAAAGTTAGAATTTTCCTTTGTGATAAGATAGAATTTAACCTAGATATTTTATGTCCTTTGGAGCTGAAACTGTCTTACTCCTCAGCTCCAACCAGATATACCATCAAACCTATACTAGGTCCTCAAAAATTACTTTCTGAATTGAACCTGGTACCTATTATTGACATAATAATAGAAAAAAGATAATGCTAGGTTAAAAGACTGAATTTTTGATGCATTCTTTTTTGTCACTCTCCAAAATATTCCCTTTAAGAAAATGTAAAAATGTTTTTATTCATAGTATATTGGAAGCACAGGCACTGACTTTATTTTTCAAAGTTGAAAGAAATGAGATTGATGTCCCATACAGTTATAAAATGCTAAAAATAAGTAGAGCTGAAATAAATTAAAGCCCAGTGCTTAGAAAGGCCAAGGAAAACCTTCAGATCAAGGGAGACTATAATTGAAAGGGTCCAAATAAGTATTTAAAACCACTCTTCCTGGGACTACTAAGATTTCTGAATTTCAAATTGGCATTTTATGTTTGACAAGGTGACATTGTGTAAGAAATGTGTTGTAAAGCGCTGCTGTATGATAGGAAAATGATTGAATGTAAATATTTCAAGATGTGGACCACTGTTCAAATGTTATCATAAATCTTTGCCATTGTTTTAGGGGATAACTCTTCATGCATATTTGAGCTAACATGACAGAGCTAGCTCTTGGAAGGGAAATCATCAGTAAATTTGTTCCTCTTTGCTAAAACTGCACTGATTGAGCCACAGAAATATTATTTAAGATCTTTGCAGTTATTATCATGTACTTACTATATTACATCAGGAGGGAGACCATTTTATGAAGATACTACATCTGCCATAGCTTTTGTTCTACTCATTAAGTGTTCTGACTTCTCACTGCCAGCCATGTGTAGTTAAAAAGTTCCTGGGAAGTTTGCATTCTTAAACTTTTAAAAAGAAAAGAAAAACAATTGATCTGTAAGATTAACTCTGCTTCCATTCTTTATAGGTTTGGAAGGTTTACAGTTGCTGCTCTTCAGTCCAAAGTTGAACAGTATGAACGTGAAACTAATCGGCTCAAGAAAGCCCTGGAGCGAAGTGATAAGTATATAGAGGAACTAGAATCTCAAGTCACACAACTAAAACATTCAAGTGAAGAGAAGGAAGCTATGGATTCCATTTGCCAGAGAGTACTTTCTGCAGATGGCAAGAGGATCAAGGATAGTGAAGAGGATATGGTGTCAAAGAATCAATGTGACAATGCCAGAACGCAGTCTGGCTCATCCACCTCAAGTTCTCACCTGACAAAGCCTTCCAGCAGCAGACTGTCTGACACCAGTTCTGCCAGACAAGAAAGTACCAGCAAAACAGAGCCTAATTCTTCTAAGAACAAAGACCTATATCAAAAACGGGTAGAAATAATGTTAGATGTGACAGATGCAAACATGGATGCTTATTTGGAAAGAGAATGGGGTAATAAACCAAGTGATTGTGTACCCTACAAAGATGAAGAACTTTATGATCTTCCAGCTCCTTGTACTCCTTTGTCTCTTAGTTGCCTTCAGCTTAATACTCCAGAAAACAGAGAGAGCTCTGTAGTCAAAGCAGGAAGTTCCAGAAAGCACTCAAACCATCTAAGAAAATTGGTATTTGATGATTTTTGTGATTCTACAAATGTTTGTAATAAAGATTCTTCAGAAGATGATATAAGTAGAAGTGAAAATGAAAAGAAATCAGAATGTTTTACTTCCCCAAAGACAGGATTTTGGGATTGCTGTTCTACAAGCTATGCCCAAAGCTTGGATTTTGAGAGTTCAGAAGGGAATAACATGGCAAATTCTGTTGGAGAAATATCTTCAAAACTGAGTGAGAAATCGGGCTCATGTTTATCCAAGAAGTTAAATTCTATTCGCTCTTTTGAAATCAACCGGACACGGACATCCAGTGAAGCATCAATGGATGCTGCTTATCTTGACAAAATCTCTGAATTGGATTCAATGATGTCAGAGTCGGACAACAGCAAGAGCCCTTGTAATAACGGTTTTAAGTCAGTGGATTTGGATGGGTTGTCAAAGTCATCTCAAGGCAGTGAATTTCTTGAGGAACCTGAAAAGTTGGAAGAAAGAACTAAACTAAGCCTTTCCAAAGGTTCTCTAACTACTGATCAGTTAGCAAATGGAAATGAATGGAAACCTGCTTCTTTTTTTCTCCTCTCTCCATCTGACCAAGAAATGAATGAAGATTTTTCACTCCATCCCACTTCTAATCCAGGAACTAATGAAATTAAACCACCCAGTTGTTTGTTTCAGACAGAATTTTCCCAGAATGTTTTGTTAAGCAGTTCACATCGACTTTTTGAAGATCAAAGGTTTGGGTCATCTTTGTTTAAGATGTCCTCAGAGATGCATGGTCTTGGTAACCACCTTCAGTCTCCTTGGTCTACTTCCTTTGTGCCTGAAAAGAGGAATAAAAATATGAATCAGTCAACAAAAAGAAAAATCCAGAGCAGCCTTTCCAATGCCAGCCCATCTAAAGCAACTAAAAGTTGACTCTTTAGAAAGCTGTCCTTCGTGTTTTGTTCCGAGAGAAATATGAAAGTTTTTAAAAGTTGTTTTTCCCCTTGTAAAAGCTCTATACAGTATTGAATTAAGTGAGAATGGTGGATTAACTTGTACCAGAATATTTTTGTTCATTTTGAAAAGACTTTGGTTTTTATTCTTATTTAGGAAGCTTTAGACCAGAGAAAGTTGAGGTTTTTTTTGTTTGTTTGTTTGTTTTTTGTTTTTTGTTTTTTTTTAATGAACATTATATATATCTGGGTTGGGTATATTTTTCTTTACTGTAATCTTATTTAACAGATACAAAGGCCTGTCAGTGAGCCTCAGTTGTCTTCAGAACTTGGATTTCTTGAAGCTTTTAGTATTGTCTCTATAGTGCTCATAAAGAGAATTGGGTTCCTTTAAAGCTTTTCCTAGTATGAAAATTATTTTGTCTGCCCTTTTTTATTTATGTTAATGTTGGCCTAATTTTATGAAAGACCGTGATGGAAAAATAGCACTCTGACCTTAGCCCAATGTTCATTTACTGTTTTTAAGGTTATATGTATATGTTTGCATTTTTTTAACATTCTGCTTTATATAGTTTTTGTGAAAACCTTCTGCTAGTATAAAAGAATACATTTTTGTATGAAAATACTCATTTTATATCAGCCTATATTTGCTCATCTTTTATGTGTATGGAGCAGTTGGTTTTGGAGGAATTTAAATATCATACCCTCTCATTGTTGCAGGTATATAGGTATGAAAAGCACTCATTGCAAGTATTAATTCACTTGTATCCCAAGGGAGGTTTTTTTCTTTTAATTTGTGCGTGTGTGTTTGCGTGTGTGTGTGTCTTTGTCTGTGTTTGTGTGTGTTTGAGTGATAAAGGTCTTGCCTGCATGTTACTGTTCTTTGTGGAAACTGTGTGCATGGTAGCATTTTTGCTTGCTATTTTCCATACTTAAAGAAAAAGAAGTTTTGGTTGGCTAATAGAATAGCTTTTATGTAGGACAAACTTTTTTGTTTTATGGAGAGAATTGATGGGGGGGAGGATAGGTAAGAGTTAAGCACAATTTTTAATTTAGGCTTTGAAAAACTGTATTATTCTAAACGTGTTTGGTCTGTTTAAAAATGGGTTTGTATGCTAATGACTTGTTTATCTAATGTGCACTGAACATTTTACATTAATACCATATTGTTTTCATTAATACTGCATGTTTTTCTATGTGAATTGAATAAAGAATGTCATAAGTGTTATATTTCTTGATGTCTCAAATATTGAATTAACCTATACAGACCAGGAAAACATAATTTTATTTGATCTTATATTACATGGGTTGACAAACTATGACCCATACACCAGATATGGCTTGCAGCTGACTTTGAAAGACCTGTGAGCAAAAAATATTTTTACACTTTTTAATGGTTTTTAAAAATCCAAAGTATATAGTTCCATGACATGGGAGAATTATTTGAAATTCAAGCTTCAGTGTTTCTGAATAAAGTCTTACTGAAATGCATTTATACTCATTTGTTTATGTATTATAAATGGCTGGTTTTGTACTGCAACAGCAGAGTTTAATAGTTACAAAAGACCATGTGGTTCACAGAGCCTAAAATATTTACTGTCTAGCTTGTGATAGAAGAATTTGCTCACCCTTGTTAAATAGACTCAGGATTCAATGAAACTATAAAAAGTGAAACAAATCTCTTTTATGATTTGGAGAGATATGCCCTTCACTTTATAAGTAACAGTAGCCAGAGAAAGTTAATGTAAAGCATAACTTGTTATATATACTTTCCAATAATTGTTCATCATTTTATCTTTCTTTTTAAAGATTTATGTATTTATTTAAAAGAGTTACACAGAGAGAGAAGGAGAAGCAGACAGAGAGAGAGAGGTCTTCCATCCGCTGGTTCACTCCCCAATTGACTGCAGCTGCCGGACCTGAGCCTATCCGAAGCCAGGAGGCCAGGAGCTTCTTCCTGGTCTCCCACGAGGGTGCAGGGGCCCAAGACTGCTTTCTCAGGCCATAGCAGAGAGCCGGATTGGAAGTAGAGCAGCCGGGACTAGAACTGGTGCCCATATGGGATGCCGACACCGCAGGTGGCGGCTTTACCTGCTACACCACAGTGATGGCCCCCATCATTTTATCTTTCTGATATGTCAAAGCTATTGGATCCTTTCAGAGATATTAACAGCTTAAATGCCTTTGTTAATATACGTATACATTGGGGCTGCCTGCAGTGCCAGCATCCCTCATGGATGCCGGTTTAAGTCCCAGCTGCTCCACTTCCAATCCATTTCTCTGCCATGGCCTGGGAAAGCAGTAGAAGATGGCCCAAGTCCTTGGACCCCTGTACCCACCTGGAAGACCCAGAAGAGGCTCCTGGCTCCTGGCTTCGGATCAGCACAGCTCCAGCTGTTGTGACCAATTGAGGAGTGAACCAGCAGATGGAAGACCTCTCTATCTCTGCCTTTCCTCTCTGTGTACCTCTGACTTTCAAATAAATAAATCCTTTTAAAAATATACATTAGAAACTGAAATGTAGAAATTAAAACTGTTCTGTCACGGGGTAAATTTAAGGATATTGTGCACATTCTGCAGGTCCCCCAAGGTTCAAATGCTGAAAGCCTACCCTCAAGGTGGTGGTATTAAAAGTTGGGGCCTTCAGGCCTTGATTAGGTTATGAGGACTCTGCCCTCAGGAGTGGGATTAGTGCCTTTAGAAAGGAGGCCCCAGAGACTTCCCTTACTCTGCCTTCCATCCTAAGGCACCATGTTGAAACAGAGTGAGCCATCACCAGATACCAAATTTGTTGGCACCTTGATTCTCTACTTCCTAGCCTTCAGAAATGAGAAATATATTTATGTCACTCAGTATAAGATGTTTTATTATAGCATCCCAAACAGACTCAAACAAGGGTTGAGCCTCACTAATTCTGTTTATATGCAAGAATGTGTCCATTTTTAGTCCAAATATATACTGACACTGTGATGGAAATGTGGAGTGTATAGCCTGATTCACCCATGACTAACCGGAATGAGAGCACCTACCAGAATATTTTCTAGCTGCCTACATTCAGAAATTATCCCTCCATCCTCCCTAAAGCAGTTGTTTGATTTTTCATTAAACCCATGCTGTATGCAGGTTTTTATTTTAATCGCATTCTTGTTTGTATCCTCCATTATCAAAATCTGATGTCATGACAAATAGGATGTTCTTACAGATTTTCAAATGTCTGTATAAGCACTAACCAAAACAAAACCTATTGAGACCAAGTATTTTGCTAACTCATCGAATCTTCCTCTTAAAAAAAAAAAAAAAAAAAAGATTTATTGTATTTGAAAGAGTTAGAGGAAGAGAGAGAGCTTCCATCTGCTGGTTCACTCCCCCAAATGGCTGCAATGGCCAGGGCTGGGCCAAACTGAAGCCAGGAGCCACTTCATCCAGGTCTTCCACATGGATGCAGGGACACAAATACTTGGACCATCTGCTGCTGCTTTCCCAGGAGCATTAGCAGGGCAGCTGGATCAGAAATGGAGCAGCCAGGGCACAAACTGGCAACCATATTTGATGCCGCCATGACAGGTGGCAGCTTAACCTGCTATACCACAACACCGACCCCCAAATTCCCTTTTCAAACAATGAGCCAAGTACTATTATTATCCCCAATTTACAGAAAAGTAATTGAGCATTGTTGATCTCAGAGATAGAATGGGGTAGAACCACATCTTGGAATAGGGTTTCTGACTCCAGAGTTCATGCTCTTCCTCTCCCACTCCCATATAGGGTAGTTTGTATTTGTAGACCAAAAGATGATAGATTTGAAATTTTTCAAAGTTTCTTTTAAAATATTTTGGGGGCTGGCGCTGTGGGGCAGTGGGTTAAAGCCAAGGCCTGAAACACCGGCATTGCATATGGGTGCTGATTCAAGTCCCAGCTGCTACATTTCCAATCCAGTTCCCTGCTAATGCTCCTAGGAAAGCAGTATAGAATGGCTCAAGTCCTTGGGCCCCTGCACCCTTATGGGAGACATGGAAGAAGCTCCTGGCTCCTGGCTTTGGACTGGCCCAGCTCTGGCCACTGCAGCCATTTGGGAAGTGAACTGGCAGATGGAAGATCTATTCCGCCCTCTGTCTCTAAATTCTGCCTTTCAAATAAAGCTTTTTTAAAAAAATGAAAAAATATATTTTGGGACTATTAGCTGTTGTTTTGTTTTTACTCGAGTAGCATCTGATTCTTGCCTATGTTCCTGAACTAAACCAAAGTTCAGTGATGAGAGTTGTGTGTGTGCCATTTTAAAGATTCACATTAACTGATGTTTAGATGGATTTAACCTTTCCCTGTTGGTTAATTTCACTATAGAAAAGATGCACTAGTGATAACATATCATTCAATTTTGTTTTTTTTTTTTTTTCTAAAACTTGGAAGGCAGAAGAAGACAGAAACACCTCCCATCTGCTGGTTCACCCCCTAAATGCCTGCAATGGCTAGGACTGGGCTGGCAACCAAACCCAGGTCTCCCATGTGTATGGCAGGAACTCAATTATTTGAGCCATCACTGTTTCCTCCGAGATTCTAGGAAGCTGGAATCAGGAGTTGGAGCTGGGAATCAAAGCAAGGTTCTGTAAAGTGGGATGTAGGTATCTTAATGCTAGGCCAGTCGCTTGCTCCAACAGTTCATGCTTGTATGGGAACATATTTTGACTGTTAAAATGCTTTGGATATGGAACTATGACAGGAAGCTAGGCTTTGGCTATGACTTTCAGCATTCATCTTTTAATTTTAAAATCTTCATTCCACTCCAAAGAAAACCGGTGTACTTTTTTTCTGTTTTATTGAGTCAGCTGACACAAAAACTAAAAATGGTGGACTAAGATTTCCATTCCCGTAGTTTCAAATGTGCTTTGTTTTCTTGTCATTTCTTTGGTATCTGCCACTAAAGATGCCACGAAACAAAAGGCTACATGGTGTTTCAGGCACTTGTTTCTGTGTACTTCAATGCTTTTCAGTTATTCAAAGTGCAATACAGAAACTAGATTTTCCGCCCCTCACTTCAGTACCTGCAGATGATATTTGCAGAGATGATCAAATTGAAATTAAGGGCTTATGCTGTGGGGCCTAGATGATTAGAAGTTTCCCAAAGCCTCATAAGAATATCTTTCATTCCTATTTGTGGGAGTCCTTCTACACAGCCTTTGCCTATCACGATGTAACCTGATCCCTCTAATAACACTTGGCAAGGAGAAAACCTTTTAAGCGAGGATCTCAGAGTGCACAGTGAACATTTATTGCCTAATTCTCGGAACCCCACTCTGAGCGAGGAAGCATCTATTAAGATGCAGATTTCTTTTAAGAACCCATCTGGAGCTCACATGATCTTCAATTTTCTGTGACTGAAGAAGCCTTGAGATAAAGCTCCCCTTTCGAAACCAGGTGGATTCCTAGGTCCTGCTGAATCTTACTAGCAAGCAACTCCTCCCTAAGAAATGTTGGTTGGATTAACAAATGTATGGATGTGTGGGCTTGATACGTTGATAACTGGGGGTGTAGAGGTCCTCTCCCTGGAGCAAGGATTTCCCTTAGGCATTTACTGAGGCTTACTGTGGGGAAGGAGGATGGTTCTCACAAGAGTCCGTGTTGGGAATAACGTGATGCCTGAGGAAATCTGACAGCTATTTCCACCGGGTCTTGAAGGATGAGTAAGAGTTCGGCACAGTAGGGGGCGTCCCTTCTGTGGGTACAGATATTCTGGGAAGGGCGCCCGTTTAGCGACGGGCTTCGTAGAGGATGTCAGGGAGTCCTGACTAAAAAAAAAAAAAGATTTCCCGGACTGCTGCAGCCTGAGCTTGCAAGTTTGGCTCTGCTCGGCCACCTCCGAATCTCCCGAGGCTCCGGGGCTCGCCCTTAACCGCCTGGGCCGGCGGCCCGATGGCGAGACACTGGACTCCCTGGGCGCTGAGAGACATAGAAGGTGGCGGGGCTGGCCTTTCATCTGTCCATTAGGCGAGGCTTGGCCCTAGGAGGGCCGGAAGGGGCAACCTCGCTTCAACCACAGAGTCAGATTTGTGTTTGGGGTGGGTGGGGAGGTAGAGAGGTGGGACCTGGCCCGTCAGCCTCGGTCCTGCGCCCCTCCTCAGAGGCAGAGAACTCAGCGCTCCAAGATCCCCGCCGCCAGTGCCCGCCCTACCGCCCCCTCCTCCCAGGCTCCCCGACTGCGGACCTCCGGGGAGGACCGGGGGTGGGGGGTCGGCCTCGGCCCTGCAGCCCCACTCCCCGCGTCCCCGGGGGCGCTCTTTGCGGTTCCCGCCCGGGCCCCACCCGAACGGCAGACTCTGCGGTTTTCTTCCATTTTTATCACTCGAGAAACCTTGCGATTAAGGCGCGAAACCAACAAAGAGTTTTCTTTCCACCTTAACCTTGCACACAATCCTTTAACAAATTAATTAATCCTAATGAATTAACACTTCATTTATTTAAACGCGCTACAGTCCATGAATTAAATTTTCATGCAGTGATTAAAGGCTGTTAAAATATGCATGATTTCGTTAAAATTTTATAATAAATCAGGGCAATGTGTTACATGACAAGGCAACTATTTCCCAGTCCCTCGCAAGGGGCTTTGATTTGTGCGGGCAGCGGGGAGGAGGGGCAACGGCGGCGGCGCCGGCGAGCCGCGGAGCCGGGCGGCGGGACCCAGCTCCTCCCTGCCGGGTTTGGACTCGCGGCCTTGCGGCTTCCTCCGCGGCTTCCAGACCCTCTGGGGGATCGTGCTCCCTGAGGTAGAGTGTGAGGAGGAAGACCGGCGCCCCACGGCCTCTCGGTCCTCGGAACCACGCTCGTGGGCCCCTGGGAGGGGTCTCCTGCCGTCTGTCTGTCCTCTCCCGGAGAACTCGGTGCAACTAGGGCGTGCGTGGTCCGGGTCGCAGCGGCCGGCAGGAGGCTAGGAGGGGCGAGGGAAGGGGACAGAACTTCCATCTGGTTGGGCAGTTTTGCTTGTTTGTTCTTGGTGCTTTAACTCGGGAGGGAACCTGGAAACCCCTGCTCCGCCCAGAGCGCTCGCCCAGCTCTGAGCTGGCCCGGGCAGAGCCCAGCGGGTCCGGGGGCGCCTCTGCTCCCTGAGAGACATGACTCACAGGGGCCCGAGGTACAGCGGTATCCACGCGGGCTGCGCCACGCGTCTGGCAAACAGGAGCTGGAGGCCGAGCCCCCGTCAGGGCGAGACCGAGCTGTCACGAAGCCCCCCCAGGGCGTTCACTGGGTAGGTGGGTTTTATGTCCACGGAGAGATGGGGGCCGAGGGACGGACACGAGTGTGGCTCTGCGTACGGCGCACCAACAGTGAGGGTGCCGGGCATCGAACTTTGCTGGGACGCATCATCCGGGACGCCAGGTCATCAGCGACGTCTCGGGGCGGGGTAGTCCAGATCCGGGAAAGTTGCCGAAACAAAGAAGAAAAGGCATTTCTACCGGTTTACTTGGGAACCTTATCTGCCGGTCCCAATTTGAATGCCAGAGAGCCCCAGAAGAGGACGGCCTTACTACCCCCGACCCCTTCCCATCCCCACCCCTGGCCTTGGGGACCCAGGTGGGCGAGCGGCTGCGGGTGCTGGGCAGTGGCTGGCCGGGAGGGAGGACTGTGGCCTCCAGGCAATCTCCCAGCCCTAGCGAGAGGTATTGAGGCCCGGCCGGGGACTAAGTCCTCGGGGACTGCACTGGGCCCCGCGGGCCGCCGTCCAGGACGGGCGGAGTGGGCGCTGCGGAACAGGAGCCGGGAAGCGGGTGCTGGAACCCTGAAGGAGCTCCATCGCTACCGCCGGGGAACAACGTGGCCGAGATGCACGAGGAGTGGATGAGAGACTGGGGACCAAAGTAGTGCGCCGTTCTCTCCTCCGCTGCACCTCCGCGCTGCCCCAGACCCGTAAGCCCTGCTCTGGACCTGTGGTTCCCATACCTGTCCCTTCAAGACCTGAGCAGCCCCCTACAGCCAGACCTCTCTGGGCCCTGGAGGTTTCCGGTACCCGCTGGGCGCTGGCTGCACTGTGAAATGGGCCTCGTTGCAAACTGACCAACTGCCTAAGAGAAACGGAGAGCCAGGAGTCTGCGAGGAGCCGAGCTTTGCCTTCAGCCGCTAGGACCCAAAGTGTCCGGGCTCTGCAGGTGCGGCCACATTCCCGGGTTCCAGAAAGAGCAGGGGATCCGGCCTCCTGCCCATGTACACGAAACATAAACTCTATGCTCTCGTCGACAATTCCCAGGGACCACCCCAAGTGCCTATATTCGGACACGTGAACCCGGTTCAATCCCATAGGTGGGAGGAGGGGAGGTAGTGACTGCGGAGTCAAAGGCGAACTTTCCAGGCTCCCCGGTTGGAAAAAGAGAGGCAGCACCCAAGTAGGCAGCCGCTGTCAGCCGCGCGCTCCAGAGAGGGGTGGGGCTGGGGACGAGGAGAATTCACCGGAGATGGCACGGGCCCTTGCACAGCGCCTCTGCCGCCGGTCCTCTCTCCAACCAAGGAAGGGCTGCTCCCTGAGCTCGGGAAGGGGGCGACGCCAAAGAAAATGTGAAGCGAGGCCTGCCAAAGGAGGAGGAGAAAATTAATTAATGAGGGAAAGAAATGTGTTTCTGATTCAGAAGATAGACTCCTTGTCCCTGGGGGCGGAAATTCCTTGGAAATCAATAGCTTTGCATTCATTATCCCTCTCTTGATAAAATGCACAGCTCTGGGACGGAGGTGGGGAGGGGAGCGATCTGTGTTGGTCATTAAACAAGAAGGAGAGGGAGAAGAATGTCCAGGAATCTCTGCCAAAGCTCAGACCCCATGTGGGCATCATCTGCGCGGGCAGGGACCAACTAGTTACAGCAGTTGCCAAACCAGGAAAACGAAGCAGTGACATATGGGTGAGTTGAGCCCAGGTCCCACTGTACGTGGAGAAAGACTTGCTGTGGTCACAGGAGCTGACTACAGACCCGCCCCTCAGCCCCTCAGGAAAGTGTCAGGACACCTGCCAGCACTGCTGTCGCCCTACCTCATATTTTTATACAACTCCCTCTCTTCACACCTGTTATATTGCATCGTAAACACCTTTCACCTGTGGCTTCCCCAGCTCACAGACTGGCAGCTTCTGGAGGGCAAGTACACAGATTGTCTAACTCATTGTATCTCTGCTGGCTTGCATGGAGTTAGGCCGGTGCTCCCAAGCATTTGAGGAAGGAAAACACAGTAGCAAGTAAATGAGGCAGGGGCTTTAAAATAAAAAGGCTTCTGAAAAAAGAACAAGCTAGATTCAAGATGCACTGCCCTACGCACGCACAGCCAATCCTTTCCCCAGAATTCGTGTTCTTTTTAAGGAAACTTCCTCCATGATCCACTTGTAATCTCAACCAGTCCTTGCTGGTGAAACCCCTCTTTTTCCTACTGGCCCCTTCCAACTGACTGCTTTTCCTTTCTATACCCACGTGTTGTATGACGGGGAACATTTATTTCTACAAACGCAATGGTGGAAAATAGATGTGGCCTAGATGGGCTTCCACTCTACTTGGGGGGAGGGGAGGAAAAGGAAAGATTTTGCCTGCAGCCTTCATATTCACAGCCTCAGCAAAAAGGAGATATTCTGGGGGAAAGATCTGACCTCCCAGCCAGGTGGACAAGTATTCTCACACTGCCCTAAGACTGGTGATCCAGGAAGAGAGTCCATGACAAATGGTGGACTCTTGACCTCGGGCCAGGCCATGCCTCCAGGCTGGGGTTACTGAAGGCCTCCCAAAGGCTGACGGGTAAACCAGAGTCTGCTTGAGATATTTAGGGGGCTCCTCTCCCTCTCAGCAGGGCCACCTTGGGCACAAACCTGCAGCATTTGTGTTTCCATCTGCCCTTTACCCTTCAGGGTCTCTAAAAGCCAGAGATTCCCGGGAGGTGGAGTGCAGGACTCCAGGCACCAGCCCTCGCCAGGAGCCCTTCCAACTGCCACCCTTTTGCCCCATGGGAGAGCACCAGTGAATGGCCGCGATGGGTGTCAGGAAGGATTAAGTTAAGCCGGGACACCCGGTGTGAGGAGTACCACAGGACTCACTCTCTCCATCCAGCGACGTCATGCTCCTGGTCCATTCCCTGCTGAGATAAAGTTGCATTTAGCGCTCCTGGAGGATCGCGTAATGAATGGAGAAGCGGCTCCCGATCGTGCCAGCAAGTGAACATCTTTCTCACTTCCCTCTTGGGCTGGAAGGAAGGGAGGGGGTGGGAGGACAGGAAAGAACAGACACAGCAGACCCTGGTGACGCCTGTGGGCTCTTCTTGGAATCTGAGTAGGTGAGCGGGTATGCTAAATACAAACGCGTTCATGCAAAGGAAAGATAAAATCCACGGGAACTGAAGATCTAGGTTTGCAGAAATGAGATTCGTACTCTGGTGGAAATGTAGACCTCCTTGGTGTGGGAGAGACCTGGAAGATTACTCATCTGATTTCTGCCTCCCATGAGCAGCCCCTTGCAGCTCTGCAGCTCTCCTGCGCAGATGAGATAACATCTGGGCCGTTATTATCACCCAGAGTAAGCGCTGCATCTCTGGGGACTCGGGGCACCTGAACTATGGCTCCCCCGGGAAGTCCTTGATCTGCCTGCCACCTAAGAGCCATATTACAGGTTGGCTAATTGATTTACTCTTCTTCTTAGGTCTTGATTTCACAGTGATTACAAAACAAGACAAAACAAAACAGAATTAAGGCTGCACCAGAGCTCATGCCTGTTCTTTCAACTTGGTTTGAATTATTTTCAATCACGCTTTCCTGTAAGTTAGCTTGATCCTTTCTTAACTTTCAATGGAAAAATATAAACAAACAGAAGTAAGAGGCAAAGAGCCAAAATGATGGGAAGGGACAGAAATTTTATCTTTTTCTGAAGCAGTCTCCTGTTACTGGAGTTTCCAGCATTCGGAAGTGTGTGTGTGTGCGCGTGCACGCGCCCGCACGCTTGGAGGAAAGGGTCCAAGCTGCACCCTGTTCACTATTTTTTCCTTTTGATTACTAAAAGCCTCAGATCACGCAAAGCTCGTTTGAAACGTGGGCTTGTACATGGTTAAAGGAGACAAACAATACGAGAAACGCACACATCCCTTTCCGAGTAGAAAGCACACGCTCCTCTGGCTCCTAAGTGGCTGTCACTGGCGGTGCCTGACACAGCTATATCAACAACAACAACAACAATAACAACAACAGCAACAAAGTATGCAGAGGAAATTAGATTATATGGAAATCAATAGCGTCTGACTGCTTCAAACAAATGCCTGTCACCACGAGTATTCTCCAGGAATATATTTATACACCTTGAAAGGAGCTGGTCCTTGCAGCAAAAGACAGCACCTTCTGAATCTCTGGGTTGTTATTTTTCTCTGTATACAGAAGAATTCACGGGCATAATTTAACATACAAATGCCCAGCTGTATACATTATATAACAGCTTGTTAGGCATCCCGGAGAGGTGTGCCTAAATAATGCGCATATATTCCGTGCGTGAGATGACAGGGGAAAAAAAAAACAATAAAACAACCCACAGAGAGGCGTGCTCGCATCCTTTCTCCCTCTAAAGGTGCCTACCCTTAGACAATAGCTGGCCCTTCTGATCTTTGTAGACCCGCGGTGGGAAAGGTGAGGCGTTCAGTGCGCATGCCTCGGCAGCTACAGGTGCATCACCTGCGCTGTCCTTGCCGGTGGTCACTATAAGAGTGGCTCCCACGCGCCGGTCGCTGCCGGTGGAGCGCGCGCGCGCGCGCAGACGCACCGCGCCGCCGAAAGGGAGAGCGCGCGCCAGACAGACGGAGACAGCTGATGCCTGTCAGCGCGGTGGGGCCGTGAGCTCTCGCGAGAGCTCCCCGGGCCGGCCGCGAGAAGTGGGGCGCAGGTGTAAGAGGAGTGCATCCCGTCGGCGCGCCGGGCTAGAGCTCTCGGAGAAGCGGGAACGCGAGCCCGGCGCGCGGCGCTCTGCGCGGTCCAAGGGAGCATCCGGCGGCAGCAGGAGCAGCAGCCGCC
The DNA here is from genome assembly GCF_051225735.1 of Oryctolagus cuniculus. Taxonomy (NCBI): domain Eukaryota; kingdom Metazoa; phylum Chordata; class Mammalia; order Lagomorpha; family Leporidae; genus Oryctolagus; species Oryctolagus cuniculus. The sequence continues at coordinate 33,737,984 of NC_142875.1, forward strand.
CGCGGCGCAGTCGCCGCCAGCTGCTGCGGCCGCCTCGGCCGCCGCCTCGGAAGGGAGGCCGGGGGAGCCGGCGTGCGTACTTTCCCGCGGACTTTCGGAGTGTTTTTGGATTTACATGCCAAGCCGTCAAGATGATGTCCATGAACAGCAAGCAGCCTCACTTTGCCATGCATCCCACCCTCCCTGAGCACAAGTACCCGTCGCTGCACTCCAGCTCCGAGGCCATCCGGCGGGCCTGCCTGCCCACGCCGCCGGTAAGCGCCCCCACGCCCGCGGCCCCGGCCCGCGCGCCCGCCCCTTCCCCCTGGCCGAGACGCTGCATGTCGGGAGCTGGTCGGTGCAGGTGCGGGTGCGGGGACTTGCTGGCAGGGGGTGTTGGCGGAGTCCCGCGGCGAGGCACGTTTTGTCCGGCGGCGCTTAGTGCTGTGTCCCCCGGCCGCCGCCGTGTCCGCGCCGGGCGCCCGCGACCGGAGCCGGGAGCGCTGGGGCCGTGACTCTGGACTTCCCTCCACTTTCTCTGTTAATCTCGCGCCTCCAGAAGGCGGTGTGTGCGTGCTCGGGTCCCCAGCTGCGAGTTACATCTCCATTTCTCGTTCTTCTTCTCCCCTCCTTTTTCGTCTCCCACGCCCGTCCCTGGAATGTGTTCCTGTGGCCCCCTCTGCACACCCCCGTGCCCCGTCCCCTCTGTGTCCCCCATCCCGCCCTTGGTGTTATTTTGGTTTGCTCTGTGTGTCTGCCCTCTGCTTGTTGTGCTTTCCGGCGTGTGTGTGTGTGTGTGTGTGTGCGTGTTGTGTTGCGTTTTGTTGTTGTTATTTTTTTCTGTTTGTGCTCTTTTTTTGTTTGTTTGGTTTTGTGGTTTTGTTTGGTTTGGTTTGTGTCGCCTGCAGCTGCAGAGCAACCTCTTCGCCAGCCTGGACGAGACGCTTCTGGCGCGGGCCGAGGCGCTGGCGGCCGTGGACATCGCCGTGTCCCAGGGCAAGAGCCACCCTTTCAAGCCGGACGCCACGTACCACACGATGAACAGCGTGCCCTGCACGTCCACGTCCACCGTGCCGCTAGCGCACCACCACCACCACCACCACCACCACCAGGCGCTCGAGCCCGGCGACCTGCTGGACCACATCTCCTCGCCCTCGCTCGCGCTCATGGCCGGCGCTGGCGGCGCGGGCGCGGCGGGGGCCGGCGGTGGCGCCCACGACGGCCCGGGGGGCGGCGGCGGTCCGGGCGGCGGCGGCGGCCCCGGCGGCGGCGGCCCGGGGGGCGGTGGCGGCGGCGGCGGCGGCCCTGGGGGCGGCGGCGGCCCGGGTGGCGGGCTGCTGGGCGGCTCGGCGCACCCTCACCCGCACATGCACGGCCTGGGCCACCTGTCGCACCCAGCGGCGGCGGCCGCCATGAACATGCCGTCCGGGCTTCCGCACCCCGGCTTGGTGGCGGCCGCGGCGCACCACGGTGCGGCGGCGGCGGCGGCGGCAGCGGCGGCAGGGCAGGTGGCGGCCGCGTCGGCGGCAGCGGCCGTGGTGGGCGCGGCGGGCCTGGCGTCCATCTGCGACTCGGACACGGACCCGCGCGAGCTCGAGGCGTTCGCGGAGCGCTTCAAGCAGCGGCGCATCAAGCTGGGCGTGACGCAGGCCGACGTGGGCTCGGCGCTGGCCAACCTCAAGATCCCGGGCGTGGGCTCGCTCAGCCAGAGCACCATCTGCAGGTTCGAGTCGCTCACGCTCTCGCACAACAACATGATCGCGCTTAAGCCCATCCTGCAGGCGTGGCTCGAGGAGGCCGAGGGCGCGCAGCGGGAGAAAATGAACAAGCCCGAGCTCTTCAACGGCGGCGAGAAGAAGCGCAAGCGGACTTCCATCGCCGCGCCCGAGAAGCGCTCCCTCGAGGCCTACTTCGCAGTTCAGCCCCGGCCCTCGTCGGAGAAGATCGCCGCCATCGCCGAGAAACTGGACCTCAAAAAGAACGTGGTGCGGGTGTGGTTTTGCAACCAGAGACAGAAGCAGAAGCGGATGAAATTCTCCGCCACTTACTGAGGGCGGGGCAGAGCGAGGAGCCGTGGGGCACTTGGTGGTGGGAGGGGAGGGGGCTCCCCCGGTCTGCTGCCCCTTGGTTCCTAGTGTCCGTTATCCTGCTTGCAACTGGGGAGGTCCTCTGCGAGCTCCTCTCTGCCCCCTGCCCTTCCTGTCCCCCAGCCTAGCGGCCAGGGACCCAGTGTGGAGACAGAGAGGCTGTAGGGGCCCGAAGGGGGGAGCCTTTGGTGAGTGGGAAGTTGGGGGAAGGAGAGTGGAAGATGGGCATGGGTTCTGAGGAGCAGGATGGTTCTGGGGGTAGGGTGGGGGGAGACCGGGAAGGGTAGGGAAATGGACAGTTTTTGACCAGAGACACTTATCAGAATCTCCTGGGACCAAGGAACTATGTACAAAAACAAAACAAAACCTACCAACCACCAAAAAAGAAAAAAAAAATAAAGCTAGACAAATAAAGACAAAGTAAGACAAAACAGAACAAAAGCGAAGAAAAATGCTTTAGAAATTTAACTCCGGGGAACCATAATCTGCAGCTTCATTTACCCCCAAGGAAGAGACAAGGCCCGGTGATGACTACCGCCCCAACCCTGCACACAGGAGCTGAGTTGAAAACCAAATGAATCGGAAGGTGAAATTCTGGGTAGCAAAGCTAGTTGTTCTGTCTGCGTGTTTGACTTAATTTTCCCTTCTAAGTCTCACCACCCCATTCATATCTTCCTTGGGTTTATTTTTTGCCTTCAAATGAAACCGCAATGGCTGCTGTCCAGCACCGGAAGGAGGGTAGGGGCACAGCTGAAGAAGGGGTTTGGGACTGGGAGACAGGCTGCATGGTTAGGTGGAATCCACACTTTGCAATGGCCCAGCCTACGCCTCTGTGGCCTGGCTCCGTGTCGCTTGTGGGACATTAGGGAGAGTGAGGCAGTCTTGGAGCTGACAAGAAGGTGGAATGTAGGGCCTCCAAAATAAATAAATTATCCTAGGAAAATAAAACAATTTTAACAAGTTTTTTTTTTTTTGTATCTAAGATACAGAAAACAGACAGTTTCAAACTAAGCTTTTCCCCCCAAAGAACTTCACCTTAGCTGCTCTTTATTTTACAGAGTGAGGTTTATTTTAAACGGATTTTCTCCCCTATTGATTCAAATAGGGTGGTGGGGTGGGAGATATTTAGGAGAGAGACTCTGAGCCTCTCCTGGGCGTTTTCTCCACTGAACAAGACTCATCTTGCTCTTCTAGGTCCCCTTTCCTCCTCTCTTGGAGAAGATGGAGTCATTGCAATGTTGAGAAGTTTGTGCTTTCCATTGGGGCAGAACTTGGCTGTGAGAAAATCTTCTAAATCCCAGAAGAGAGGAAGACAGATTTAAAGCCTCCCACTCCCACCTTGTTTATTTCAAAGAGATCTGCATGTAGGGAGGAGGGAAGCAAAACAACTATTTCCTTATTATTATTGCTATCATCATTATTATTGAAGGATCATTTATTACTGAGGATAAATGTTGGGTAGCAAAAACTTTAATTTGCACTATCAGTCTCCCAAATAGAAAATCATGTATAGTATTTCATAGTAATAATCAAGGTACTTTATAAGCTGCTGATGGTTTTTTTTGTTTTTGTTTTTTAATGAGAAAGACAGTTTAAGGTGGTTAGGTAAAATGCCTGCTTCGTGTACAAGACACTCTGGATCTCATGTGGAGATGGTTTGTTACCATTCTTTAATTGTAACTAAAAAAAAAAAGAACAAATGAGAAAGGAAAAAAAAACCTGCTGTTTAACAAGATTAAAATCATGCATGATCTGAAAGATGCAGAAAGAAAAACACAATTAGGTCTCACTCTGGTTAGGCTTTATTTATTTATTTATTTATATTGTATATCATTGTTTGCAGCGCAAACATTCTATGCATTTGAAACTGAGCACTAAACTGGGCTAGCTTTCTGGTAGACCGTTTTGTGGATAGTGTGATTTCACAGTCTACTGCCTGTTTCCACTGAAAACACAGCATTCTTGTCATATTCTTGTATTTAGAGGAAAATGAAAAAAGGAAGATTATTGTAAATATTTTATTTAATACACTCACACAGTGGTTACAAACCGCCAGTGTTAATCCTGAAATGTCTCACGAATTGATCTACCTGTCCATGTATGTCTGTTGAGCTTTCTCCTTGGTTATGTTTTTGATCACCTTCCTCCTGCCCCATTTCTATCAGAACCATTTCTGTGCGCCAAAATACAACAGGGGGATGTGTCCCAATACACTTACAAATAAAACGTAACTGAAAGAAGAGTAGTTTTTTGATTTGGGTGCATTTTTGTGTTTATACTGGGCCAGGTCCTGGTAGAGCCGTTGAACAAATGAGACCTAATTCAACAACAACAAAAAACTCAACCAATTAAACAAAAAAGGAAGGAGAATATGGTGAATAGTGAATTGAAAATGAAGCAAAGGGTGAGAATGATTTTTTTCCTGAATCAGAATTCACTTTCAAAAAACTTATGTGAACAGTGGTGCTTTGAATAAAATGAATTCTATATTAGTTGCCTGTGTTATCAAAGTTATTCTTATTTAAAAAAAAAAAAAAAAACAGCACTCAATTCAGAGTGGTGGAAGGTAACAATAACCAGGCACCCGAGAAACTTTTAAATCAAGGGTTAGGAACAAAGGCATTTGGGGATTATTTGTGTTGTTTTAGGCTAAAAAGCGCTTCTAAAACTGTTGTAACCAAATGACTTTTCTTTGGAAGTCAAATTTCGAAATGATCCACCGATTTGCCCAGATACCTTGTAAATGCTTCTGTTCTTTTGGAACATTTCCTGTGCCACCTACTGCTCCAGAGTGACCAGGGATTCTTCATTTCTTGGTGACCTGGGACAAAAGCAGATGCCAAATGTACAAAGTTTCTTACTTGCTGGGACTATATCTTCTGAAGTCAACCTATTTTAGCCAAATCTTTTTAATTTTACCGGCAAATCTGTGAAAAACACTTGATGTTCAAAAAAGAATAGTACATTTTAAAAAAGCTGTGATTTTTAAACAGTTGTTAATGTTTAAAAGAGCACTAGAGGTATTTTTAAAAATAGATCTCTTCCATCAAAATTGATTTGTTTCTCTTGTTATTAACTTGATATATCATCAAAGTTTTAAATAAAGTACATTTGTAAAAAGAATGTTATTTTATAGAAAAGTATGACCGGATTTCATTGTTGAAGAACCAGGAATGAACAAGTGAAAAGATTTACGGAGTTTTTTTTTTTTTTTTAATCTGCCCCCAGAGTTGCAGGCAAATACATTTGTATTATGTCATAATGACCAATGTTTGTATTAAGAATTTAAGCGATTGTTTTGTATTAAGTAAAATCCTTACCGAGTAAAAAGAAAGCTATTATGTTAATAAAAACAGATCCTGAACATACCTGCTTTGCAGAGTTTCCTATTTCATGTAGTAGGAAACTGTGCAAAACAAAGAAAAAATGTTTTGCTTTCTGGTGAGTGGACCTGTATATGGATGGAAAGTAAGACGCCTTTAACTGTCAGTCCATGAAGAAATACCCTCCAGAAGAGAGTGCACAGTCTTGCCACTCAGTGACAGCTTGACCTTTGAAAGTTTTCCGATTCTAAAGAGCAGAACCTCATTCTAAATGGATTGCCACCCCTATGAGTGGCTGCGAATAAAATGTGTGGCTCGGGTTCTTTTAAAGAAAATCTCAAAGTGAGTTTGAAAGAGTGGGAAAATTGGGCTCCGCTTGCATTTCAGCTTCTCAGGAAATCCAGGCGGTGGAGCAGGGAAGGCAAAAGAAAAATAAGCGTCAAATGCGTCTGTCACCTTTAGGCCACCGTCTTCAGTTTGCTTCTTTCTGCCGTCCAAGCTCGGGGTCCTGCTCCTTCTGTAGGTCTAAGAAACGACGTTCTGAAGACTCATCAACTACTTTCCGAATACGTTTTTGTTTAATGCACGTTCTGACATTGCTCTCACACTCGATGACACTCATAAATAAACCGTAGGCACCCGCTGCCTTGATTGTACCGGTTTTTACTTTCTTGTGGTATGAGGACTTCGCTCCCACACGCGGCCGCGCAGAGAAGGGACCCGGCCCTCAGCCCGCCGTACCCCTCCGGCCAGCCCCTGCTCCACTCCCCAGCCTCAGCCCTGGGTCGCTACCCCAGCTTCCCAGCCGCTCCGGGCCGCACCTGCGTAACGCTCCCCTGCTCCGTCGTTCACGCGGGTGGGCTTTCAACATTTTGGTCCTTGGAGTTGGAATTGGGGCTTTGGACCTCGTCTAAAGCCAGCATTCCCCAACCCATTATAATGGCCTTGGACGCCAGCGGGACGCTGGAGGTGATGTCCACAAACACTGCCGGTTCGGTTCTGCCGCCTCAGTGTCAGCGCCACGACCCGAGCCGCGCGGTCCTGACGGGCCCTTTCAAAGAAGACCGCAAGCTTAATTGATTTTTTAAAAATAGCAGCCGAATTCTAATTCTCACGGGGGCCTCTTTTCCACCTGCGAGATAAGCCGTGTCGCTATAATTACGTTATTTAATATTTGATCAAACCTTCGCGCCACCGCGGCTCCGGGCGCCGCGCGGGCTCCCAGGGCAGCGGGCTGGCGGCGCGGCCGGAGTGGGGCTGCGCACGTGTGGCGAGGGCGCGCGGCCGCGCCTCTCGGGTCGGCTCGCCCTTTGAATAATTCACGACCGCAGAGTTCTGGAAATTAATAAAAGGAATGATAACAAGACGCTAATTAAAAACTTTCGTAATTGTTGTCAAGTCGGCCTGACGGGAGACGGACGGCCCTCTCGGACTCCCTCCCCGAAACGCGGTGCGCGGGAAGCGCCGGACGCGGGTCTGGGAGTCGGCGGCCGAGCGCTGCCCCGACTCCAGCAGTCCCTTCCGAGGCGGTCTCAGGGGGGCTTCTGTGTCCTCTCCGGCTGCCGGTGGCTTTAGGACTTCGGGGCGGACAGGCTGAGGTGTGCCTTTTCCAAGCAGAACTGATTGGGTCGAATTTGCAGCCAGGAGGGGACCCACCCACCCCTGACCCGCCGCGAGGCTCCCGCTCTCCCACTGCGCTACCCCCAGTCCGGGGGGTTCAGCGCCCCGAAGCGCGCGAGCCGCGGCTCCCGCGTCCGTGGCGAACGACGGCGACGCGCCCGGTCGGCACTCCTGCGCCGCCTGCCCTGAGGCTTCCAGCTGCTGGAGGTCGCAGCGCCACTCGGACGGCGGGACAGCGACCTGCCAGCGGGGCCTGACCGGGTGTCAGCCAGGACCCAGAGGGCCCGAGCCGGTTAACAGCCTGAGGCCTGGGCATCCGGCGCGCGTGCGCAGAGGTGGCCGGAGGGCGCCGGCTGCGGGGGTGGCGGGGCACGCACCGAGCGTGCGGGGAGCGCGCCGAGCCCGCACATGCGCGTTGCGCGCCGAGTCCCTGAGGCGAGGAGAGTTGGCGTCCCACTGCTCCAAGGTGGGCGCTCCCGGAGGTCCGGTCCCGTTCGTAAGTGTCTTTGAGGCTGTTCGGAGAGGAAAGGGAACGGACCAGTGTCTCCTAGAGGTTAAAGACTCTTGCCCTTTGCCCCTCCGCCGAGCCGGCCAGTTTGCCTCAGTCACCTTGAGCGCCACAAAACTTTCAAAACTGGTTTGTGTGTTTTGAAGCAATTGAAACAATTGAGAGGGATACGGCCTTGGCGTGTGTGTGTGTGTGTGTGTGTGTGTGTGTGGCGGTGGTGGTGTTAAGGCGCACATTACCAAACCCTGTTACCGAATGGACTTTATCAGACAAGGGTTTCTACCTGGGCGCTAGGAAAGCTGGCTGCTGCTAGGTTTTCGTCCTGGGCACCTCAGTGGGATCTTAAATTTCAAAGCTGAGGTCGGAAGTCTCGACACCGAGAGAAGCCAGAGATCCCGGTCCTACTCCCTGGAACTGAGTAGTGGGGCAAAAAGTTGTCTGCGTCCCTGTCTGTGCCCGGCGCCCGCATCCGCAGGAGGTCGCTTCTTTCCGATTTAGAAAGTGATGAGGATAAAAAGAGGCGCAGGGAAACGGAAAGGGATCCAGGGGATCCTGGAAGGAGAACTGGCTAAGGGAAGGGTGGAGGGGCAAGAACGACCTCGAGCACTGAGTGGGGAAAACGAATTACCGACAGAAGTTGTTCGGATGTCTCTGACGCCTGGCCTCCGTGCAGCGTAACGTATACGTGGATCAGAGTGAAAGAAAGTGTTGACCATTTCCAGCGTGGAAATTCACTTAAACCAGCTTCTGTTCCCCCCGCCCCGCGCCCCGCCAAGTGTTGACAATAAACATTTAATGAAGGCAGAGACCTGGCTGTCTCCAGACAGGGTCAGAATACTTTAAGCAGACCATTAGCGCGGCTTCTTCCACTTCAAACATCGCGCGGTACCCTCTAACATTATATACATACATACATACATACATATGTGTGTATATCTATCTCTCTATATAAATGCACGGTGTGAAGCAAATAATACGTTCACACGGATATCTTCCGTGGTCTGCAGTAGTTCTGATACCCCCTGTACTTACCAACAGAAACTAACTCATTGTAGATTACTCGCGCTTAAAAAATGTTAAATACAGTTAATGCAATATTAATCGCCCTTTGCTGATATAAAATGCAATATTTTCGGGCAGCTATTGAGCTTTTCTAGGGGAAGAGCTGATGAAAAGAGTCACAGCTGAATAGTGGAGAGAAAAAGCCCGGTATTTATTGCTTTTGTTTGGCTTTTGGCTACAGAGACAGGAACCTTCTAATGGGGTAAGGACATTTATTTTATCTGCAATCTATTGCTGTGAGAGCAGGGGCGGCAGATGGGGCTGGTGCGATATACACAATGTAATTTAGAGCAAATTCTAATAACTAATAATGATTTATGTTAATTTTGACCACTTATGCGACTTTGAGAAAGGGTTGCGATGAAAGAAAGAGAAGCTAGCTGTGACAAGGACCTCTGAGGTTGGCACTGGCGCTCTACCGCTCTGCACTTTGCGCAATTTTAAAACGTGTTTTATGAGTTAGCAATGGAAATTCATGCATTTGGAAAGGCAGATAGGATCCACTGGACTCTGGGCAGAGGTATTTCCCGAGGGCTTGCATTTCTTCTGGAAATGGACCTAAATGAGTCAGTGACGCCTTTGTTCAGTTTTAAATAAAACGGATACGTTTCAATTGCTTCCTGCGCCCGTATTAAGCCAAGGTGTGGCGCGCGCGCGCGCGCGTGTGTGTGATGTGTGTGCGTGCGCGCGGAGGGTGTGAGGATCAGGTGTATCTGAGGCACGCATTTGAGCCAGAGTCTTTCCTCCAAGGTGTAATTTGAACCCGAGGTTTGAAATCCTCCCCAGCGCCTAAGAGCAGACTCGGGCACCACCGCCACGCTTCATGTAAAAGTTTTCTTGCTGCTGAAAGAAGTTGCAGAATCCGAATCTTTACCTTCCACTTCATACCAGTTTGTCTAGAATAAACTTTGGGAAAGCTTTTGGATCTCTACCTCCCGTCTTTCCCCTGCCCCAAGAGACTGGGCGTTTAAACTTAAAAGTGCCTACTCTTTCCTCACCCCGTTGGTGGTGTGGCACCGGTTCAGAACCCCAGGGGCTGCCAACGGGTCGCAGCTCTGCACAGGAACGGGGCGATATTTGGCCACCACGCAGTGCACCGCAGAGGGTCAGAGCGGTTTTGAAAGGGGTGGGAGGTGCGCCTTGCTCGTGGCAATTTACTTTTCCTAGTTACCTTTTGCGCGTTTTTAACGCCTCAGGGCCATAGTTTGAAAGTAAAACAGCTTCAAAGCACCTCCTTATTAGCTCTGTATTTGAGAAATCCGAAGATGAAACCACCTAAAAGGTTTAATAGGGCGGAACAGCATTTATTTGCCAAGCAAACAGCCCGAGTACAGTTCAAAAGGGGTACAGTGGTTTATCAGCGGGAGGCTGGAAGAAGAGCCTGGGCAAAGCGAATTTCAAGTTATGAGCTTAAAGTGAATTAAGTAAGCTTCAAGTGGCACGTATGCTTTGATTTTGAATATATCTCCTTCACCAAAAACAATTTTTAAAATGTAAACACATGTGCATCGTAGAGACTTTTAGCCACCCTTCAGAGTTGTTGTAAAGACGTTTTTGTTTGTAAACTTTTAGATTTTGTACAATAAGATTTGTTGCCTCTATGGGGTTCTGATCTGCAAATGTTATTAAAATATGATCGCATCCATTCTTGTTTTATGGCTCACAGATTTTAAAGTGTTTCTACTAGGAAAGAAAATCAAGCTCCATGCTTCAGAGTAGTGTCTCTTCTAACTGTTTTGGTCTTGCTTTTGAAGAATTCCTATCGGTAACTGTACTGTTACTGTACTGCTAGTATTCTAGGTATAAAGAAGACTTTAAGCAAAATGAATCTTTAAACAAAATAAATCCAGGCAGCTGACGTTGCCTGTTTACTGATGATACTCGAGAGCTGGTGAGCATTTGTGAGCTTAAAGCTGTGCCTCCACGTGCATATCCATATACAAACAGACCTGAAGCACATTTTTTTTTCTGTTGTCCAATGTAACTGAATCTTATTTCTAAACTTTGTTCCAATTCTGTCCCAGTGTTTCACACCAGAGCAACTCCCTTAAAATCGGAGAGTGGTGCATTATTGAAACTCTCTATCAAACAGCTCTGGGGTGCAGCTTTTCTGAAAATGCTGGCTCTAGATGAGGTCTGACTGTCTGACTGCACATAAGCCCCTAATATGTTAATGGCCGTAGGGGATGCCTAAGGTACTATCTCAAGCTGCTTCGCACACCATATGTCAGGCCGTTAGCCACATGGATCTATTAATCAAAAAGAGCTGGAGAGGGAGGAGAGAGTCTTCCAAAGGGGGAGAATGAGAGAGATGGGGGAGGGGGAGAGGGAAAGAGGAAGCATGTTAAACCCCCTTCATGTTCATTTCTTTTATTTAAAAATGCATAAAAATATTAAAGAAGACCCAGTAGTACAGATTCCCTTTCTGTCAAGTTAAACGCTGTTCATACATGTGTGCTAAAGAATTAGCATAGGGTCTGGTTCTATTGAAATAAGAAGGAATTTTACCTGGAGTATCCTGTTTAGGTTTCCTTTATTGCAAAAATTTATAGCCAAGACTATCTCGGTACAAAAAAAAAAAAGTTGTTGCTATGCTGTTTAGTAGATGAGCTTTATTAAAAGTCGTGAGGGGGGATAGGGAAAATGTGTATTTAGGGGGTGCAAAGAGGCATGGAGGAGGTGCCTGGGGAATTTGTAATGAATACATAATTTATTGGAATATATGTGCAGGGACAGTAGAGTTTTTGCCACTTTTGGTTCTGCTAGTAAACAGAAAATGTTTACATTTTTGTTCCTTCTTTTAAGCTGGCTTTTTGACCAGTGAAACAGGATGAAAAAAGTTATTTCTTTCTGATAGGATGAGAGGAAATGAGAAGACATTTAAAACCACAATCTTTCTCATTTCTGCTTTGTATAGAAATATCTCTTGCCTTTGAATGTTTAAAAATACTTTTCAATTAGATAACTAGATAAGAAAGCTGGCACAATTCGAGGAGTAATTATATACTCAGTATGAAGATGCTGTAACTGAGGGAGTATACTAAATCTGTATGAAAAATATTTAAATTTTTCTTGAAGTGATGAATATGTATGTCATATGCCTCAAACTCATCATTTCTAGGGAAATAATGAAAGTATAGATTTTTTAAATGTCAGAATCTGTTTCAGAAAGAATGAAAGGAAAACAGGTACTTAGGTTTGAAAATTACATTCTTTTCATGTGTCATGCTACCTGGGACTAGACAAAATAGAAAATAAAACATCAGTTTTGGCATATTTACTTAATTGTTTTAACTGGCAGTGAGTGAGAATGGGCCACATGCAGACAATTTCTAGATTACCAACTTTGTTTTTAAATCTATAATTAATGATAGAATTTGGGAAAATATCCTAGAAAATTCTTTTTTATTATTGTCATGATTAGTAATTTTATGCTGTAGTAGTTAGATTTATAAGATAATGGAATGACTAAAAAGTTTATTGATCTTAGGTTGAAAAATATATATGCAAATGATTCACTGCTTATACATATTTGAGAGCTTAGTATTCACTCACACTAAAAGCTCTCTGTCATTAACATAGACCATAGTACTCTATTATACTGGACACAGAAAGGAGAGATAGCACAGCAGAATGTTCTTATTTATGACTTAAAAACACATTATAGAAGGTAATTGAGAAATTATGCTCAATTATAAGAAATAAAATTATATAATGAAATCTACAATATTTATAGTATGAAAGTGGAGTGCTTTGTACTGCACAATAGATTGACTGTATTAAATGTTTTTTCATTTTCTCAAACCTATCTGTCTTTATATAGAAGTGAAGTTCTCAGCTACAGGGGAAGGTTAATACTGGTAGGTGCCTTTAATTTAAAGTGTCACTACTAGAGATTATTTGGTTTGATTGGAAAATCATCTGTAACTCCTAGTTAAAAAAAAAGCATTTCATTGTATTGGTGAACTGCAGTCAGCCTACAAATATGAGGAATTCTAAAGCCTTAAATTTCACCTAGGAGATGATGAATCCATAAAGAAATCATCATCCTGAATTTCAAGAGTAGCTGAATAGGGAGGAACACGTATTATCTTTAAATTTTGGTACATGCCACTAGCCTTCATTTCTTTCCCTGTAGTTAAAAGGTAGCCCATATATCTGTCGCTTTGGGTTTCCAAAGACTCGTAACTTAATTCCTTCAGGCTATTCATCAGCACAGTAATTAAACTAGCAAATGGATGTAAATAAAGTGAAATTGGTTTCATGACAGATGAGACGAAGAGGCCTCTGACATGAAACAAGGCAGGACAATAATGATTTCAGCAGCATCAGGCCATGGAAGGAACCCCCGCTGGATTTATTAGGTGCTGCAAGTGATTTGCTGGAAGCGGGCAAGACATGAGCACTCTTTAATTTGACAGGAATTTTGCATCCTAAAGAGCATATTGAAATATAAATCCAGAAACAAATTTGGGCAAACTGTAAACAGAATTATTGCTGTATTGAAGATACCATTCAGTATTTTAAATGAAAGAAGAAAAGAGAACCACCCTTCCCTCCCTAAATTCCTCCTCCATAGTATAAGAGCTTCATTGTACAATTAGTTATCTAATCCTAGGGCATGGCAAAAATAATTATGAAACAGTCCTTCCTACTTAGTGGATTCTGTTGCTGTTTCAAGGTTAGCAATTTTGGGTTTCCGGGTTTACTTACCAATGGAACAATTAACACAATAGATGATTCAAAACCTAGCAAGAGGAAGGCATCTGTGCCAATGAGGGGGACCCTAATACATGGCCAACAAGGAGGGAAGCCCTGCCTGATGGTCAACTTATTTTTGCAGAGTGGGATTAGTATTGTATTTACATAAAATCTTGGATAAAAATCTGGTACCAGTTTATAGCTCTAGCAGCCTGTGCCTAGATACCCAGAAAACACATTTCTAGCTATAAAGAGAAATTGTCTCAAGCCTTTGATCAGACAGAGGCTTAAAATCAGATGTGGATTTGGCCTGGAAAAATAAGCAGTTCCATAAACTAAGAGGAATCAAGCTGCAGCTGAAAATCATGGAACAGAGAAGGAGAAAGTAAAAGGAATGGATTCTGGCTGGATCTATAAGACTGAAATGGAAATTGAGTCACTATTCCACTACAATAAGGAAATCACACATAGAATAAATAAAAAGCAGATATTCACCCTAGGATCAGATTAGTCTCTTTCTCCATAAAAAAACGAGAAATGAACTGCTTTATGTTTAAATGTAGTCTCAATTATTTAGACCTCCTTTCAAGTGATTCTTCCAAAGCCTGCATGAGTGATGCCCTCCCTTCCCCCAAGATTCAAGTAAGGTTTTCAGGACCGTGGACAGAGCTCTGAGGGATTATTGGGGGGCAGCCATTGAATGGGAGAGGTGAAATCTAAATATTCCTAAAATTCTACAGGCAGCTTAATTATTTAGCAGTGAATTTTGACCCACCAGTTGGATACTAAAGTGGCTCAAGTCCTCAAATCTTTTAGAAAGCTGTGTTTTATAGGATGGGCATGGGAGGGGGAAGAAGAGGTCTTCAAAACTTCTAATGAAAATAAGATCTTAAAAAAAAAAATGAAAGAAAACCACTCACTGTATACTCCCTGCCTTCTAATGGTGGGTGACTTTCAGGCCACGAAGGAATTTATTATGAAACACAATTGGATTTCTCCCTGAGCCTGTCCTTTTTTTAAACAGAGAAATATGCCTAATTATTTTAAAGTTCTTTTCCAATTGCAAGGCATAAGCAAGTCCTTTAATTATAATACAGTGTGAATAGGAGGAGCATATGGAGGAGAATGTCAAAAAGAGGGTGCCAGGGGCAGATCCTCTGAAATCTGTATTCATTTCTGGCTCTTATTTGTTCAGTAATCTCTACCATCATAACTAAATCTTGAAGCACTGATGTAGTTCGAGTTGTTGTTGACTTAACGTCAAAATTCAATCACTGGGGGTTTTGCATCAGCTGGGCTACTTATTTGTCTAATAAATCCGTCATTTTGTAAGAAAAATATTTGAGCAGCCGCACTTGACCTCTTGGTATCCACAAGTCACATTTATTTCTCCCAGTTTACAAATGCAAAATCGAGATGATCATCTTATGCCTAGAGGAACTGGGTTGATTTCTGATTGGATTTTAGATGGAAATGTCTATTTTAAATACCTTGTGATTAAATTGTACATATAATAGAATCTATGCATTTTAAGCTGATTCCTGCTTGGAAACTTAACAACCTGGATTGCTAGTTACACATACTGATGCCAAAAAAAGAAAAAAAAAAGGCCAAAAAAAAAAATCCCACAAAACCTCAACCCACCTTTTCAAGCAAATAGTAAGTTACTCTTAATTGGGAGACTATGAAAACCAGGGAGTCCCCCCCCCCCAAATTCTAAAATAGGTTTCTTGGTGATAGGCACCCCCAAACTAAGGTGGGTAGGGCTTCATTTTCATTATCCAAACTCAGTTCATACGGAATTCATGACTGGCATTTCCAGTCTCAGAGCTGCAATATCCCCTGGACTGCCAAGCTGTGACTTAAGTGCAGAGGAATCCTTACCATCATTTCTGGATATTTTTGGTTAAGGAAAATAATGTGTTAAAAGTGATTAGATTAATGTATCCTCCTGTGTAGCTACAATGCCTGGAAATCGGAATTTTTCAGCTGTCCCTCTTCTGCCCCTTCATTGGGAATCTTTTTAGTTCAAAGAACCCTTCATAACTCAATAATCTTTCGGAAATCTTTGGTCACAGCGGGAAAAAAAAAAAAAAAAGCGGTCCACACGAGGTTTTTCTCTGTAGGGTTGGGAAGAGGGAGACACCATCCCAGCTGTCCTGGCAGAGTGCGCGGATGGAAAGGGACGCTTCCAGAACCGGGCTGGAAAACAGCCCTTTAGTGCCCGTTAAAGCTGTCTGGGAGACCCTGGGCCTCGGGGGGCTGGGCACCACGCAGCCAGCGCTGTGGTTCTCCGTGGGCGTGGCGAGGGCTCAGGCCCGCCGCCGGTCGGTCGGGTCGGCTGGGAAGAAAGTGGACTGCGCAATGCGCGTGGAGGCGAACTAGGCGCTGGCAGCTCTGGACCCCTCTGCTTTCTTGCGGGGCGCCGAGTGTGCGTTTGTGTGTGTGCGTGTGCATAACCATTCCACAACTACGGGACGAGTGCAGCAAGTGTTGGTCTAGCTTGCCTGAATCCAAAGCCATCCCGATGGAGCCTGCCCAGGTGCAAAAAGAGATTTCAGAGCAAAGGCGGCCCCTACAGGGAGGGCTCCTGAGTCCCCCACCCGACCTTGACTGCCCCTCGCAGCCCTGAGCCAGCACCGAGTGAGTTTGGGTGTCCGTGCATTTTCCCTTGAACTCTCTCCACTGTTCATGTTTGGGATCGCAGAGTCCTCTGATTTTCGGTCGTGTGATGGCTGGCGGAGAGGTGGTGAGGTCGTGGGATTCTCCCCACGCAACTCCGCACTCCTGCGTCTCGGTTCCCGGGAGCGCCATCCCTGCGCCGGGCTCTGTCTCCAAGGCGCAGGGCTCAGGGGCAGCGGCGAGGATGCCTTGGGTCCCATGGTTAGCCATGCTCCTGGAGGAGGGGCTCCCCGAAGGGACTGGCGGGCAGGTGCTCCTGATGCGCTCGGGCACGGGTTCCCTTCTTCCTAAGACCTACAGGGGGCGCTAGTGAACAGCCAAGTGGGCGCGCGTCCCCGTGACTTGGGGCATTCGGCGGACTTCGGGCCTCTACTTGCTCCCCGCGTGGGCGCCCTAGTAGGTGCTTGTGGCTGAGCCTCCCTTAACCCCGAAGCTGTTTTGGTGGGGTCCCGGTGGCCCTGCAATCCTTGTTTTTGAGCCTTTCTGATAAACATGGCAGTTCCATTTCCAAGTTGGCCTTTCGGAATCTGATTACTTCATTTTCATGTTTCCCCTCTAAGAACCTTAAGGTGTTTAATGTATGCAGGGAGGAGCTGAGAAGATTTAAAAAAATGTTTTCAACTCTTGAGCCTACCCTTGCATGTTAGGACGACGGTCCACACAGCCCTTCTCCCAGTTCCAGGGTTTAAGGGTAGGGAAGGACCAAGTTCTGTCTCAGGGTTATACAGTGGGTCCCAGCTGGACCTACACTTCAGGTTTTCGGGGTTATGGGAATGATTCTTTACGGCAACACCGGTCCGACCAACTGAGTGATAGTATTAGGGCTTTCAGCGCTGAGTCTATCTTGCCCTCTTATCTCACCCGCAGCTTGCCCTCAACTTCCCTTCAGTTCTTGAGAGAAAGAGGAGGGAGGAGTTGGTCTTGGATTTTGCAGGACTGTGTGTCCATTTGTTGATTGTTCGCGTGGTCTTCAGATGGGGAGACTGATGAAGGAACTGCTGGCCCTGATATGGGTAGGGTGAGAAGAGAAGGGGCAATCTGTGGAGACCCAGCTCTGCAGGCTTTGTTAGCTGGGCAAAGACTGCTTCGGCTTCTCCTTGGGTGCCAGACCCTTCTCCACCTCTCAGTAATGTTGAGGGGGGGAATTCTACATTTCCACGGTGTACCTGAATTGGTCAATCTTTCAAAATAGGTGTTGAGAACTTAGTGTTGTGTGCAAGGAATGTACGACCAGCCAGCGAGGCAGCCAAGGAGGCATGAATGGCGGGGAGGCAGGGGAGGACAAGCTGCTTCTGAGGTGGATGATTTTTAAACTTAGATGACCCTGAGTGTGCAAGTGTGTTAGAAACCTTATTTAAATACTGAAACTTCTACCACGTAGGTTTTTGAAGTTAACTTCTACCTGCATGAAGTAGTTAGAAGTTTGTGAACTTTTTAATGAGAACAAAACTGGAATGAAAAGGAGGAAGTGCTCTGACAGCTTGAAAATATTAATGTTAGGTTATGGAAATAGATGTACTGTACTGTAGTTATTAACAACTTATAAAACCTTAAATCAATATAAATTAATTTAATTATGATTTGTAATTGCATTATGCATGATCAATTTGAAACACTACATTAAAGATAATTAGAGTTGGGCACTGTCACTTGTCACTCCCTAATAGCTTAATGAAAAAGAATGTCATGTAGCACCTTTGGGTTAAACCTGCAAATGAGGATAAATGCTTATTTTCCAATAAAAATGTAAAATAATTGTGCATTTAACAGATATTTTTATGACTCAGTTGTAAATGTGTAATGGATTTTATGGCAGAATTGTATTATTATTTTTTTTCCATGAACCTAGTTAAGTATTTATTAGGGTTGATTGAGCTGTCAGTGTTTTTTCAGGATCAGACCTGGAGGATTTGAATGAAGACTAACTTTTATGTAAAAATATCATGCTGTCCTCGAAGCTTGTGCCAAGAGGTCACTGCAGATGGAGGTCCTAACTTAGCATAATGGGTTTAACATTTCCATGACATCATCAGGGAATCTGAAAGGAGTCTAAGGATAATCAGAGTGGTCATTCAGAAGAACAGTAAATATTTTATGAGGATATATAGAAGACAGGAAAGATGGTCAGAAAGGTGATTCTAAGCTCCTTAGAGTTCTGTGAAGGAGGCTTTTCAGTTACTTGCAGAACTAAAATAGCCAATACATCCTCTTATATTAGTAAGACATATTGAGAAACTTAGGATGGGACTTGGATTAGGTCTTATATAAAATCATTTTTGTTTCCTGAACTCTTCATATTTTGTCAGGCTACCTTTATTTATCCTTTGTATGCTTGCAAACAGGAAACGCATTCCTGGGACATTTTAGTTTGTTGATTTCCCAATATTCTCAGGTACTTCAAAACAGGGTTGCTTACTTTTAAGATGATAATTGAAATTACCAGAAGCAAATCAGGGTTGTTTCCAAGTTAGATGAATTCTTTGAGCTCTACTAATTGTTTTTTTAATTTCTACTTTTATTAAATAATAAAGTGAATTCCTATTTTACTGCAGATATTTTGATGGGTTTTCCCCTATATCCACAATGAAATTTCCACTTTAAACTCCAGACAGGCAGTACAAAAATTATATAGAAACAATAAAAAGTTAACAAAACTATGTGATTAAAAGGTTTAAATAGGTTTTCAGCCAGATTTTATAGGAATATAAATAAACTTACTTTGTTTCTTGAAAAGCAAACATAATATGTATTTCATAGTATAATTAAGTATACTTGCTCAGCTTTATTATTAGTTTTTATATCTATCTGGATTATATGTCTGGCATTAACCATTAAAATGAGTATTTTTAGGTTCACTTTTTTAAAAAGTAGACTGAAATGAGTACTGAACTTTCTTCAATTTATTTCGATAAGATAATTTTCTTGCTGTTTCTAAAATAAAAAAAAACTTTTATTATTCCCTGCAGAAGATACAAATGCATGAAATATTGGAGAGGGTAGGTGGAATATTTCAAACTGTAAGGTTGAATCTTTCCTTCCTCAATGGTGACCTTTCTACATAGTACCCATCTTGTGAAGTTCAGATGTCCTTATGCTGTGAAGCCTTCCATGGTTTTCCAGCTGGGAACAATCTGCTTGTGACCTGTGAGGCGTGTTCTTTATCTCTCTCATCACTTATCTTACATTGGCATCCAGTGTAATGACATACTTGTGCTTCTGTCTTATCGAAATAGCGAAGTCTTCTCAAGAGAAGAGATTTTCTTTTCTATTTTTGTATTTCCTGTCTAACACAGTTCTACATAAAGTAGATATTAAAACTTCATATATACTTGAATTAAAAAATACAGAAATTTTTCTGATTATCATATTGATCACATGTAAGTAATGTACTTTCTTCTTCTCTCTCATACAGTCCCATTTTACTCTGATGATTTCTCATGAAGGTGGACAAATGGAAACTGACCTTTTCAAAGATCAGGCATTCTCATTTATAGTTTATCTTAAAATTATGTCAATTAGAGTGCGGTTTCAGAAAAACACCTCATAATTAATTTTAAAACAGTTTATAAAAGGTTATAAATATGATGATTTTTAACAGAATTTGTGGAAACAAAAATTTGTGCAATTTCATAATATTATTGCAATTGGTTAGACAGTTTTCATGACCAAAAGCCCTGATCCCTTTTCCTGACTTGCACATATACCACATTATTTATGCCATCACAGGCAGATCTTGTCTTTTAAAATTTGGCATTATTCTCTTATAGTCTCTAGCTATTAACTTGAGAATGTCTCTGCATGATTTATCCTTTCTTTCTCCTTTGCACAGTCACTGAATATTGCAATGTAATGATTTCTGCAAGTGGACCAGTCAAAAGTCAAATAAATCATTCCTTTATAAGATGCAATGTTTAATGTGCCAGTTAGCAAGTTTTGCTTCTTGGTAACTGGCCTCAGCAAATTTTACTTTCTGACACATTTTATAACCCTTGGTGTAGGTACGATAATTATAGATGACTCTACCACTCTACCCCACAGGTGCCAGGCTGTGCAGAGTCTCTCTGAGAATGTTTTTGATTGCAACTGAGTGATTTTCAATATTTGTTATTATGATTTGATCAGTGCATCAAATATCTATAGTATTATTTTATGGGACTCTGACACCTATTGGTTTCCAATGAGGGAAGGGACAATTAATGCTTTTAATGGAAGGAATGCTTGAAGTGGGTATTAGTGGAGAAATATAAGTGAAGTTGATGATTTCTGTTTCTAAATATAAAATCTATCTTGCATTTTAAAACACCAAAGGAATTTAATTGCAATGACAGTTCTAAGTCTAGTTTCTGAAATAAGGAAATGTCTCTCTTGCTCCAAGTTTTTCTTTGTCTACAGGAGGTAAGAAAATATGTTTCTGGATCCAATCCTTTTTACATTAAACAAACCCCAAAAGGGGAAATGAACCATCTTTGGGCCTGTGCATTAAATTTCATAACTTGAAGACATAGTGTGACCCAATGTTTGATAATCAAAACCCATATTTTCTTCCTATTTTTATTTGTTTGCCAAACAAAGAAAGGGGAACAACTCCACACATTTCTACATTAAATATAGAAATATTAAAAAATTAGATTAGGAAATAGATGAATATAATGACCTTACTCTCAATCATATGCTGCCAGCTAAGTGTTTGAGACTGAAAAATTGCACTAATGAAGCTATTTGAAGGCTTTTGTGGACAACTGCTTCCTCTTTGAAGATTAAATGAATGATGTTGATGTGATTAATCTTAGTACAGGGAGTGATGCAGCAGCTAGAAAATACCTTGGTGATTTTCATAATTAAACTGAATCAACATTTCAAAGAAATGCCAGTGTTATCACTTGTATATTAGAATTACATTCATTAGACAGAAGAAACAAATAATTTGAGCAAACAAGATTTTCCTTTTGGTGTATTGAGACTTCTGTCATGTCTCAGAGTATCTTACTATAAATCATCATTACTGTTTAATTTTGTCCTTGCCTTTTTAGCTGTTTTAGTATCTCTATGTGCATGTGTTATACTGTTAATGATGCAAAGTATCATGCTTCATCTTTACTCACTTTTAAACCATTGAATTTAATCTTGTCTTAATCCTACTTCCAAGGTAGCTGCTCACTATAATTTTAGGTAGGTGATATTTAAAAATTTTGTTTCTAAATAAATCCAGATTTGGAATTGCTTGTTTACCTTGCAGAGAATTGAGGAAATCATAACTCTGGTATCTTTACATATCTTTGATGTATTTAAATCTCACAGTACAATGTTTTCTTGACCCACTTATCACCATAAAATAATTTATTTAAAAAATTTTCCAGGCTGGCGCCGCGGCTCACTTGGCTAATCCTCTTCCTGCAGCGCTGGCACCCCAGGTTCTAGTCCCAGTTGGGGTGCCAGATTCTGTCCTGGTTGCTCCTCTTCCAGTCCAGCTCTCTGCTGTGGCCCGGGAAGGCAGTGGAGGATGGCCCAAGTGCTTGGGCCCTGCACCGCATGGGAGACCAGGAGGAAGCATCTGGCTCCTGGCTTTGGATTGGCACAGCGCCAGCCGTAGCAGCCATTTGGGGAGTAAACCAACGGAAGGAAGACCTTTCTCTCTGTCTCTCTCTCTCTCACTAACTGTCTGTCAAAAAAAAAAAATTTTTTTTTCTAGCCTTTTGGCAAGAACCGCCATCTTCCAGTAATTAGCAAAGATGATGAACAGAAAGGGAAAGAAGAAAGGCACCTGATACAAGTTTTCCAGGCCTTTTAGGAAAAATGGAGTTGTTCCTTTGGCTGCATACATGTGCATTTACAAGAGAGGTGATATTGTAAACATCAAGGACATGGATACTGTTCAAAGAGGAAAGCCTCATAAATGTGACCATGCAGAACTGGAGGAATCTACAGTGTGACCCAGCATGTTGTTGGCATTGTTGTAAACAGACAAGTTAGGGGCAAGATTCTTGCCAAGAGAGAATTAATGTGTTTATTGAGCATATTAAGCACTCTAAATGCTGAGATAGTTTCTGAAATGTGTGAAGGAAAATGAAGAGGAAAAGAAGGAAGCCAAAGAGAAAGGTACTTGGGTCCAACTCCACTTTGTCAGAACCTGTGGAAAGGAGCCTGAGCTGCTGCAACCCGTTCCCTATGAATTCATGGCATAATTAGTGTTAAAAACAAAAATAAAAGAATTCTGGACAATAAAAAAGAATTTTCCATTTTCTTTCTGGAGAGAGAATTTCAGTAGAGTCACATATTTTAGTGCTTTATCGATAATTTAAATGACAAAACCATCAACATCTTTCCCAAACTATAGGAAATTTCTTTGGTAGATCAACTAGAAACAGTTTTTCTGACTTCTCACTGCAAGTACAAGTTGGGTTCAGGGGTTAAGGTTTACTGCATCAATAGAAGCACACTATGTTACTTGTTCTATCACTACTTTAAATTACTTTACAGGTTTCTGGGTGACTCTTGGTAACCCTGATATTTGCAGTGCTCTTCCGATTGTTGCACAAGCTTTCCTTTCCTGGTTGTTCAATAGAAATAAGAAATGCTTTCTTTAACTTACGGATAAAAAACTGGTCTTTCTCGTCAGGGACCCCAATTTGAGTCTTAAGTGAAATGAGCTTGGTACCAGTCACCTTGTCACTGATTTGATTGAAAATATTCAGCCCCAGACCTGGTTTTCCTTCAATTTTATAATGCAGAAAATGCAGAAACAATCAGGTGCATGTAGCTCAGGAACAAAAGCAAAATAAATAATGTTCACTAATCTAAGATACTGGTATTCCCTGCTGAAAGAATTCAGATAAACACAAACAGTGGTCTACAATTTGTTATCATTCTTCCTTGGATTGTCCTTACGTGTGGGACTGAGATGCTAAGGAAGTCATCCCATGTCTGGCACTTGCCGGTTCACCAAGACAGCAGATAACAAATGAGACTGACTTACCACAATTGAGACTGAAGGATGAACAGATAAAACAGATTTTTGAGTACTCAGACTACCCAAATCAAATGTAAGTAATTACTGAACCTAAAGTATGCATTCCCCCAGATTCTTCCTCCCATATTAGCTAGTGATAACCACAGCAGTCACAAGAAGCAGAGAAGCACAAGAGTAAGGGAGACTCAAACCCTGGAGTGCTAAGAAACCTACTGAGGTAGAGAACTTAGGAAATTTTCCTTCTATGATGTATTTGCTAATAAGCAGGTCAAGGGGCCAGTGCTATGGCACAGTGGATAAACCTGCCGCCTGCAGTGCCAGCATCCTGTATGGGTACCAGTTCGAGTCCTGGCTGCTCTACTCTGAATCTAGCCCCCTGCTAATGTGCCTGGGAAAACAGTAGAAGATGGCCCAAGTCTTTGGGCCCCTGCACCCATGTGGAATACCAAGAAAAAGCTCCTGGCTCCTGGTTTCGGATCAGCCCAGCTCTGGCCATTGTGGCCATTTGGGAAGTGAACCAGTGGATGGAAGACCTCTCTCCCTCTCCCTCTCCCTCTCCCTCTCCCTCTCCCTCTCCCTCTCCCTCTCCCTCTGCCTCTCCCTCTCCCTCTCCCTCTGCCTCTGCCTCTGCCTCTCCCTCTGTCTGTAACTCTACCTTTCAAATAAACACATACATCTTTTTTTTTTTTTTTAAAGAAATAGATGGGGAAACCAAGAGAACATGGCTGGAAGAGGAGATGGGGCATCACATGGAGGAATGCAATTTGCTTGGGGTAACAAACAGTCCATTAGAGGATCAGTATGAAGGAGCACTGGGAGAGGTTATAAAGGGAACAAGAATTTTGAGCAAGCAAAATGTTCATGGTTTGTTTATGTGAGAATGGTGATACATGATCTCAAATTAGTGAGATCTGCACATGGATAGAGACAGAGACAAAGAGAAAGTTGAAATTACAGAAATTGTGTGTGGAAAGCAGATCTTAATAAATAACAAGGAGCCCGGTTCTGCTTTTGATGCTGTCTTGTGACTAACTGGAAAATTGTGCATCTTTTAGAAGAAGCTCTTCTGAAGAATTCCGCAAATATAATTCACAGACTTGTCTCCTGTCCAATTCCAGAGAGCTGGGGGTGGAAACAGATAATTGCTCAATAAATCATTCTTATCAAGCACACTTTTTCTTTTCTGGAACAGTATAAGAAGTTGGAAACGGCTGAGAGGTTATGAAACTGCTCCCCTTTTCTTCCAGTTTTTTGGCAGTGTTCCTAAGCTCATCTCCTTTACTCTCTTTCTTAACTTTTCTGGTGGCTGTCTGCCTTCTTAGCTTCAGTGTTTTAGGCCAGGTCATATATCATATCACCTTTTCCCTAGAGATGATTTAGATGTGTTCCCTCTCACTTCTGTGCAGTTTGTGGGTGGGAAACAATTTCTCATTGCCTCTCTCTTTTCTCTTTTTTTTTCTTTTAAAAAAATCTTCTAAAGAGAATTGAGATAATTTCCCACAGCCTTCTTTTCTCCAAGCAGTCCTCATGATTCTAAATGTACTTTGGGTTAAATATGAATTTGATGTATCTCTTTTTAAAAAAATTTATTTAATGAATATAAATTTCCAAAGTACAGCTTTTGGATTACAGTGGCTTTTTTCCCCAAAAAAACTTCCCTTCAACCCGCAACCCTCCCATTTCCCACTCCCTCTCCCATTCCATTCATTTTCTTTCTTTTTTCTATTATTGTTATTTTTGACAGGCAGAGTGGACAGTGAGAGAGAGAGACAGAGAGAAAGGTCTTCCTTTTGCCATTGGCTCACCCTCCAATGGCCGCCACGGCCAATGCGCTGCGGCCGGCGTGCTGTGCTGATCCGAAGGCAGGAGCCAGGTGCTTCTCCTGGTCTCC